>NW_015090834.1:433066-489182 GCF_001431845.1 Calidris pugnax
GCAGTAATATATCTTATCTGCACCTTCTGATTCCCAGGGAGCAAATACCTCACAGTGGGTGACTCCCTTCCTACTACAATATGAACAGTATTGCATGTACTAGGTTGTAAGGCCTGTCTTTGAGTTCTTAAATATAGTTAATAAGAAAATTGCTCTCCATGTACAGTTTGGAATTATTTTGGTCCAGTCGTTCACTTTCATATATATTGTTGGCAGAGAAGTCTGGAAGCCCTAGGGAGAAGAGGTAGTGGGGTGTGGGGACTGCTGGTAGAGCTGGTGTGAAGCACACCCCCAGCCATGCAATGGGGGCGAGAGACTGCACTGTCCATCTCATCCAGGTCACCTCTGTGCTCCAGCCTTCTTCCATCAGTTTGTAAAGCTGGTCTTCAATGCAGATGACATACCAGTACTGGATATTAAAACCAATCAGTCCTGGCTCTGGCAGCGACGTTTACGCTTGCAGAAGTGTAAATATGCAACATCTGAGTGAGTTTGAAATTTCCACCTTGTCTCTGTCCATGAGATTCCTCTAAACTGAGCTAATGTGGCACCCTCCTATTCTGCACCCATCTTCCAGTGGAGATGCTCTTGTGTCTTTCTCTGCTCAGAATGTAAGGACTGCATTACACTTGGCCATGTTCAGCATCTCTCCTGTAGCTTGGTTGAGGCTGACCTCCCAAATCTGTTCTGAGTAACACCAAAGAAGAATCACCCGAACTCAGAGCCTGACTCTGCCTCCTCCATTTGTGAAGTGTTGTGGGACTCAAACACGTACCCTGCAAAGAGCCTGCTCCCTTAGCTATTGTGGCAGTTGTAGTTACATATTAATCCTTGATTTCCTTTTTCCTTTCAGAAATACTTGGTAGCATGATCTCAGGGATTTTCTTAAAACTCAGATTAAAATATAAATAGGGACAGAGGGATTTCCTGATTTCCTAAAGGTAAAGCAGTTTTACCAGTGTTTTTCATGGAAAGACTGTAGCCCACGTATGAAATCAGAAGATCTGTTGTGTGTTACGTGACCACTTGGTCATTCAAAATAATGTCAACAAAACAATCTTGCTGCCCCTTGAGACTTAGACTTGATAATGCACAAGAGCAATTGAAAGTCTTCTCATGGCATTCATTTTTAATTACTTCTGTGGTACAAGGTCATAGATATAAGCCACTTGTCAGCCTGGATAGCTTCACAGAGATAAAGACTAGATTTATAGCGTTATGCGGAATTCTGGGAAAAAACAAAGGTCACATTTTTCAAATTTAAGTGTTCAAAGTTGGCCTCTTAAATCTGTCTTCAGACACTTTTATAAACAGCCTGCTTTTCAGAAGTGCCAAGCAGTGGTTCTTTGTGCTGACTTTGCTGGAAACAGTGTGGGCCCAGTGCATCCGTGTTATTCATCGGGTGGGTCAGCGAGCTACAGGGTGCAGGCCTGCTTTCAGGGTCTGGTCTTAACCAAAGGTGCCTGCATTGTCAAAGGTTTTAAATTATTATCAAGACAGTTATTCATTCTTAATCATTAAAGTTATAATGTGGATTATTCCATTATGCAAAAGACCCATGTCTCTTTTATTTTTCCTGCTCCAGGTTTGACTGTCGTGAAAATAGTATAAGGGAGTTGATATTTCCACGCAAAGTTGGCATGACTGGGTGCAGCATTTTGAAGACTTCTGTGATATGAATTGTTTTACTTCCTAGTGACAATTCTTCATAAAAATGACCTTAACCATTCTTTACAGCATGGTCTTTTCCAGGCCAGTAGTTAAAGTTTAGCATAGAGTGGAATTTTCTTGTTTCTAGACTCTGACTTGAGACAGAAGAAGACTGTACGCTTTTTGGCAACAAAATCTTTAGCAAAGATTTAGCTTCCAAGCTCTCGGTCTTCTGAGGGTGTACTTGGATGTGAAGACATAACAAAAGCACAGAATCTTGGGAAATATAAATCAACCGGAATTTTGTGCAGCATGTTTACATTCTTTCCTTTGTTTCACAGAGTAACAGGTACGAGAAAGGAAGGAGCCTATGGTAGCTTGGGTTTCTAACGCTCTCCTGTGAGTGCTCTTAGGAAGTTGTTTTAGAAGTGAAGCAAACATCACAGCTAAATCAATATAATCAAAACAGACAAGGACAGCGTGAGATTTGGGAGATAACAGCACTTGCATTAAGAAAACTCCAATTAAGTCCCTGGAAAGTAGCTGCAGAGGTAGGAGGAATAACAATTCCTGAGAGAATATGGTGGAACATTTTATATTCAAGATCTTCATTTGAAGACTGGTGATGACTAGAAGCATTGGTTATATCTGAATTGTCTGAGGCTTTTTTGTTTGCTTTCTGGAGGAGGAAAAAAAAAAAGATTAATACACAGTTTCAGTATGTTTGAGTATTGAGGGCTCTGGTTCAGATGAATTCAGGTTCAGTAATGGCAGAGCAGTAGGACTCAGCAGTGGTAAGACACTGTGGCTCCTTTGTTTGCATGTTCCCACAGGCAAGTTTCATGTACTTGTGCAAGCAAAAGAGGACCAAAGGACCTGTAGGAGTGACACCACATGTTACTGTGCACTGAAGTAGTGGTGGGTGCTGGGATCATATAGGGGGATCTCTGGGAATAATCTTAAGAAAACAATGTGACTTTTTTTGTCAGATAGCTTATCTTCCAACTTGTGGGATGCACCTATAAGGGTCTTGTCAGCTTATCTTCCAACTTGTGGGATGCACCTATAAGGGTTTGAAAAGCTGGAGCAGATGGTCTCCTAAAAATAAATTTTAAAAAAGTCTAAAATTTTATTGATGAAACCCTTTCGAATTCACATTTTTCAGACTTGTCAGCTGCACTAACACTCTTTGATGTTGCTTTTACCTCCTGTGTTTGCTGAAGTAGGTGTTGTCCACTGTAAACAACTATTGTTCTGATTTCCTGGCTCATTTGCTTGAATTTCCTCAGTTTTGGGTAAGAATGGGTGGACGTGGAGACACGGACGTGGTATTTTCCTCTTTGCAGGTGAGCTGGAAGCTCAGCCGAGGTTACTGCTGGTATGAATTAACTCTGATCGTGCTCTACTGGACAGTGTCAGGTTGTTTCCTAACCAGCAGCCTGTCAGAATTTTGGGAGGCCATTGTCTGATGAAGGAGCAGCTTTTTTGTTGTTGTTTTTCTCTTCAAGGGAGGGGAGTTTGGCCTGGGTTTGATTTTTACTTCAAGGCATAACAGGCACAGTGCTAAGCAGCAGAGTTAAATGGACAGGTGAAAATTCACCATGAGTTTGGAACGTCAGTGTTTGTTACTTGTTAGAAACAAGAAATGCAACCATTTTAGTCTTCCACACAGGAAACTTTTGAAAAATTATGATGGATAGTTTCATCTATCCCCCCCAAACTCCTTTATATAGCAGCTGCCTGGTGTTGGGGCAGTAAATGATGTGCCAGATACTCCAACCAGTACATCCTATCGAGAAAATGGTAAAGAATGTGCCTGGATGCTACAAGGGATTTGTCTGCTACGATTTGATTGCTACGATTGATTTAATGTTTAGATTGTGATAGGGCTTAAAGGACTAAACTAGAATTGGCCCCATAGTGTTCAGGGTTGTCCAGACATAAAGTAAATACTATTTGCAAAGACACTGGTCTGAGAAATGAGGACAAACAGGTCGGTATGTATGAGTAATCAGACCTGAGCAAATAAACAGCAAATAGAGTAGGAGGAGATGGCTGCTTTTTCCAAGTCAGTAGCTGTGATGGGAACACATCCAGTGAATTAATAGTTTGTGTGCAGTACGATAGAGGGGCTTTTCAACAAAGGATCGAGAAAGCACATGTATGTGATTTCCTATCTGTTTTTTCCATTGTTTCCACTCTTCTTCAAATCTAGCTAAGCTGCTCCCCCTCTTCTCTCCCCCTCGTAGCACCACTCCACAAGCCAGGAGGGGGCTGGGGGCAGCTCTCTGCTGTGTGCCTGCCGAGGCAAAGCAGAGCGAGCTGCAAGCGCGTAGCAAGTGAGAACGTGGGAGTCAGAGCTGCAGAGCCATTCATAATCCACAGCTCTCTTCCCCATAATTATGTCCGCTACCCGAGAGAGCTGAGAACTCCCTTAAGCCTCCCTGCAAGTCATTTAGATTCTAATTGGGATTTAAAAACTCTTGAAACCTGAGTGGGTGGCTCAGTGCATTATTGCTGATGAATGTTACCCTGGGTGATGTGCCCAGCAGACCCACAGAGGACCTGCGCTCAGCTTGCCATTGAAGAACTGTCTCCTCCTTGTTTTCAAGCGTGGATTTGCTCTTTGCCTCCACTAATTATGAACTGGTTTCATTCATAACAGCAATTCCATTTGTGGCATTATACCAAAATGTTAATTTAATTTTATGTTGAATCCTTTCCCTTCTTAATCTTTCTTAAAAATGGAGGCAATGAAGCTTGCTTTCTTCACTCAAATATTTTCTGCCTCTCCTCCCTGTTCTGTGCTGGCTTTTTTTCCTCAAAATTCACTGAACACAGTTTCGTTACCTGCTCAGTAATGTCATCATGAGGACTTTAGCTCTCTAAGGCTTGGCTTTGCAGGCCCTGCATGTCTTTGGTTGGGTTTTTCTGGGGGGGTTGGGGGTTTTTTCCCCTCATGAAACTCATACTAACTGGTCATTGTTCCCTTGTTGCTAATTCCCTGCCAGACGTCCCTCTTCCTGTTAAACTGGCCCACAACCATAAGCAGAATGATGTGAGAGGGTCCATCAGCACGGTAAAGAGCTGGAGAATTGCACTGCTGGGGCAGAAGTGGGATGACATCACTCTGATGGATTTTACTGTGGCAGCTGCATAGGGACCTCCGTATATCATGCATCTGATAAATGAAGCATAAAATACAGAACAGGACTGATGGAGGCTGCAGCACTACTGGGGCAGCTATTTCTAAGGGAGAATGAGGGTTTAGTGACTCAAAATGGGTGAAGAGGAGGGTGGAAGGGTCCTTTTCACCTGGGCAATGTATTCTGGGTTTGGTTTCCCCACCCCATGCACCCCTTTTTGTTGGTTTATAGTAAATATCTGGAACTGCTCCCTTCCCCAGCTGCAGTGCACTTTCCTGTGGGCACTGCACGCAGCCACAGCAATCTCTGCTCACTGAGGCAGAGGGAATGATGTTGTTAGCTCTGAATTAATTTGCTCTGTGAGTGTAAATCAGGCTTCTACTGTTATTTTGGTGAATTATTTTAAATGTAAATGCTGCGGAGACAAATTAAATGTGTGGATGTGGTACTGAAAAAGCACTCTTGAAACAGAGATACTTCAAATACAAAAAAAAAGTTGTTCCCTTTGTCATTAATAAAATATTCTTTTAATGAACTATGGATGGTCTTGGCTTTCAAAGCTGTCTGTAATCATCACAGATTCCTGTCCCAGCCATACCCCTAAAAGCTGTAGGCTATAAGTCAAGTGAAAACAGATAACCACATTTTGGGGAAACTGCCTCTAGCCCATTTTCCTTCAGTCCCAGGTCATCGTTCAGACTTCTGGTCCAGGGACATGGCTGGAGCTCTTTGCCAACGGGGAGCTACTGGGATTTATTGCAGCAGAGCATAAACCTACATAACTTTGAGGGTTCTCTGTTAAGATTCTGTGTTAGATTTGGGGCTGCAGTGCCCAGCTGCTCTGAGGAAACTCTTCTAGAAATTTGTTCTGTGTGTCTTCAGTGGGATTTTTTTTTTGGTGGTAGGTAGGTTTTTTTGGTTGGTTTTTTTGGTTGGTTTGGTTGGTGTTTTTTGGCCAACAAAGACTTGTGTTCACTAATTCCTGGCACTTGGGATGTGTGGAGCAGATCAAAGAAGAGGAGCTCAAACATGGCTGTCACCTCTACAAGGCAGCACTAGTCTTAACTGAAATCTGGACTATGGTTAATATTTGTTTTCAGTCTGTGAACTTCAGTAGATCATCTAATCCAGACTCCTTTTGGTTTGCCACCAGTTAGATGAACAACACAAAGTTTCTCTCCTTTTTCCCTCCTCACCACCTTCTGTTGGTTATTAATATCGGGGCTTGGCATCAAGCTTTTACATGCTCCCCTCCAGCAAGGTGGGGACACAAGCGGAGCCCAGCCAGGCCCCTTCCCTCTGCTGCCTGCTTACGCCCCCATCCCAAAGCCTGTAGCAGGGTCTAAGGGTGAACCCATCTACCCTCTTCCTCTGGACCATTTTGAGCAAGCTTTATTTGATTTTTATAAAACCCTTCCCTTTTGTTTTTGTGCTTGAATGTAGCCTGTCTCAGTGCACTTGAACACAGACCACCTGCGCCAGTCGCTGTTTTCTGTGCCATTTTTTGTATGACTTTTGCTGCTTCATATACTCAAAATATTTCTTCATGGAGTCAGACTCTCTACACCTTATTCTCTATTCAGATGCATAACAAAGAGTTTGTGTGGCATTCTTCATGAGCTACTATTGCTAGAATTGTCCATCTGCTTTTGTACTTTCATGACAGTCCAAGCCCAAGCTCAGGATTTATAACAGAAGTATAAAATAGAGTTTTAATACTTGCACAGAAGGTTGTAGTACTAAATGTTGGTGACAGCCCCTCCCTGCATTCCTCTGTATGAGATTTGTTGCCATATTTAGTGAAAATTATCAGGATAGCCATATCAAATATGGAGAAATCTGGTTGAGCTAACTGGATGCTTGGTGCTATTTTTTGACAGTGTTGTTCTTTGCTGTTGCCTGATGGCCAGGGACAGGTCAGTGGTTTCAGAGGGACATGGAGAGGCCAGATATGACCATACCAGTGGATTTCAGTTAAATGGAGATGAGCATTTTGGAGGGCGGGAGTGAGGCATCTGAGTCAACTACTGTGCAGCTTAATAGCTAGTACTGTGGAGGAAGCTGACTGTTCCAGCCATCTCTGCTAACTTGTCTTTAAAGATTTTTGTATAGTGCTTGCTTCGTTTCTACTTGACCTAGTTTATGCTGTGCGTGTTGTGTCACTACCTACATTAAAAGCCTTCATTCTCCTACTTCTTTGATGGATTTCTAGTGCATTGGGTCACCGTTCCAGACTACTGCTTTATTTATTTATTTGTAATCATGTCTCCCATGTAAGCTGCTCCAGAGCAAATTCTTAGTCTTCATTAGTTTTATTCTTCCCTGGAACAAGGGAAAGTTTGGGAAAACGCGTAATGGCTATCTTGGGCCATTCTTCCTCAAGGATTGAGAACTTTTATATGACTATGAACTATGGTTTTTTGGTGAAATATGTCTGTGAGGGCTTTTCTGCCAGGAAAACTAATCCAAAATGGAGTAGCAGATTTTGAGACTGCAGAAAATTGATGAGCTTGGTAAGATCAGAGAAGAAAAACAGATCTCTGGTAAAAGCAAACACAGCTTTCAAGGCACTTAGCAGAGGTATAGAGCATTTTAAGTAATACAGATAAATATCTCCCTGGAGCTTTTGCTTTTTCATCTAAGCACAGATCAGAGAACAAATAGGAAAATGTGGGGGAAAAAACAAAAGCTTTAAAGATGTCAATGAACATTTTTCAAGCTGAAAATTACTTTTAGCAATGAAAATAACACAAGATGCATAAGGCAAAAACAATGAAGCTGTGAATAAAATAAGGGAAAAGAATGAGACCAGAGGGATGCAAAGAAAGTTTTGAATTAAGTGACTGCTAACTCCCTCCTTATAAATGGTTTATTTTCATTTGTTCTTGAAAAAAAATAATTGTTTTTGTTGCTGTACTGATACACTGAAAGTTGTTCATTACTATCAGACAAATGTTGTTCAGACAGTGTATTAGCAAAAGGTGGTACTTTAATGCTTTTAAAGAAAAATAACTATAAGTACAAACCATGATAATTCTGCATAAAAGGATAATATCAGTGGCCTTCCAGCTTGTTTTGTGTTTTATATTCATGGGCTAAGTCTTAGCCCCAGCACTGCTTGATATGCAATCTATACTACTGGCATGTATTCGGTAGAGAACTTCTGCATAATGATACGATGTGTCAGAGCAAAGCTATGGGAATGTTTGATTTTTTTGTGAAATGTCACTTAAAATTGCGTGGTTGGGTAGTTACACACTTCCACAGAAAATTCTCCTTTAATCATAAACTCACACACACCTCCATGTCCTGAACTGCCATCAATACGGAGTGGAGCTCCAGGTTTAGGCAATGAATGTATCTTTGCTATGTTGTGCGCGTTGATTGAATTTCAACCATAAACAATCAAGTATTTAGTTCAAAAATAGCTCATACTCCAGTCATTTTGATGTCAAGTTACTGCACTGAAGCGGTAGCTGCTATGCTGAATTTTCACCTCACCATGTTATTAGAAGTAATGAAGTGATGTGGCCTTTACAAATCATCACATGCAGTGAAAGCATTGACAAGGATGAACTTTGCAGGTCTTACTGTAACCTCTGACAGCACTGTATTTTGTATTACTGTGGAGCTTTGCTTTTAGGTTCTAATAAGCTAAAGAACCCTTAGGCTCATTCAAGGCCAGGCAGGATGGAGCTTTGAGCAATCTGGTCTAATGTGGGGTGTCCCTGCCCATGGCAGGGAGTTTGGAATTGATGATCTTTAAGGTCCCTTTCAACTTGAACCATTCTGTGATTCTAACCATCACTTCTTGGCCCGTTGACACAATTAGGTTCATAAGGTGCACTTACATTATGGTGTGAAATGAGGGCTCAAGAACTGCCTTATGTGTCCCCAGAATCTGACTGGGGCTTTGCCTGTCCAAGCTGTACAAGATCAAGCTCAAAGTGTTTTTTTTCACCTGTTCTGCAGAAATTTTGAGTGTGACATCATTTGTAACTTGGACAGCCAAGACTGTCACCAGGAGTGCTGATAGCAATATCTGTTGATATTGAACATAAGAAGTTCCTTCTAAATATGGGGAGGAACTCCTGACTTTGAGGGTAGCAGAACGCTGGAACAGGCAGCCCAGAGAAGATGGTGGAGTCTCCGTCTCTGGAGACATTCAAACCCATCTGGACACGTTCCTGTGCACCCTGCTCTGGGTGGACCAGCTTTGGCAGGGGGGGTTGGACTAGATGATCTCCAGAGGTCCCTTCCAACCCCGTATCATTCTGTGATTCTATGATTTTGTGTTTTCACTTAGTTCAATTCTACTACTGTAACCGTGTCAAGTCCGCTAACTAGGAATTTTAGTTTATATTGGCTGTTCACTGCATCGTGTTTGTGTTAGGTACTTACTTCATGCAAAGAAATCTTTGTGAAACCCGCCTCTTTGTCATGGAAACTGTTGTCCTAGCAGTTGTTAACCCAGATGAATATGTCAGCAAATGTTTTCTTTAATGATTGACATTTTTCACACATCTTGAGAACAGAAAGTTTACGCTCAGTAGCCTATACAGGTATGGGGTAAATGAATGATTGGTCAACATGCCACTGAAGGTATTTGCTCATACCTTGAGGAGACCTTAGGAAAAGGTTCCTGCCTGTGAACCAGATGAAATGTCATTTTCTTCTGTGCAAGAAGCATATATGCCACATTTTTATTTCTCTCAGGCATATGCTTGTATCTGAAGACTTCAATGCTTATTCTAGCTACAGACCTCTAACCTTCCATTCCTTCCTGTAGCTTATTCACAACTGTGCTGAGCAGAATGGCCCTTCTGTGGTAATAATGCATACTTGTATAGCAAACACTTTTTTAGGCAACAAAAAGGGTTCTCCAATGAAATAAATGTGTGGATAAAGAGGAAGGTGAATGTTTTTCCCAAAGGCCTAGAGTTTCCTTGCTCTGATAGGATTTGGTAAATTGTTATCATCAATGTATGAATTGGCAGACGTGAGCTTGTTACCCAGTCAAGTTTCCTGTCAACACAGCAATATCATAATGAAAACATGTTTGCATCATCTCTGCCCTGCACCTTTGTTCAAAGCCTGGTTTCTTATCCTTCCTTGATCTTTTCTTTGCAACATGCAGTAGATGTTGAATTATATTTAAATCATATTTTCCAGTCTAGAAAAAGACACAATCATTTGTGGTAATAAAACATGAGTGGAGAAAAATTCTCTGAAAAATGGGCGCGCACCAGGCTGGAATTGCCTGTATCGTTTCCTTGTCTTTTTTTCCTGTATGCTGTGCTATAGTGCCCCTCACCTCTGCCAAGCTCATACAATTGATGCAGAACTGTTCTCTTTGTTGTTGCAGTGATCACCGATGGGGCACTGGATAAGACGGCTCTAACAGATGATGTGGGAAGTGAGGAGGACCTGTATGAGGACTTCCGGAGCTCCAACCACCGCTACGGCCACCCTGGAGGAGGTGGAGAGCAGCTGGCCATCAATGAGGTATTGCGCCGGTCGGTTTCTGACAGGCAGGATAAGGATGGATGCTGGTTCTTGCTGTGAACCATAAGAGAGGTCAACAACCAAAGCAATAATGGCCAAGTGGATGGGGCTTCAAATGTCATTTACTGTGGGTACCACTTACAACGGGGTAATGACAGGGTCTGGGCCTTCCATCAGGGCCCTGTCTCTGACAGTAGAGGACAACGATGTAAGGTAGTGTGGAGCCACAGGTCCTGAGCAGGTAACTCTCCCCTTTAGTGGTTTTAGGTGGGAAGTTTAAAACCATTAATGTGCAGCCTGATCAGGGCTGGTGTGAGACTTGAAATGTGGCATGCTGAAGGCATAAAGGAAATGTGGAGAAAAAAACCCAACAACCTGTTCTGCATACTTCTTTATTAGCAAATGAGAAGGGTGCAAAGTTTAATGTATGCGTGCTGAAGGCATAAAGGGAATGTGGAGGAAAAAAAACCAACAACCTGGTCTACATACTTCTTTATTAGTAAATGAGAAGGGTGCAAAGTTTAATGTATGCTTGGTCTTCACTGCTTCTTCCTGTTCCCCAGTAAATTCACTCTAGGGATGTGAAAGATATGCCTTTTTAGTTGGTGCTTTTAGCTATTTTCTTTTATAGTGCTGACACTGATTAACTTGACATCAGCAATTTAAAAATGTACTGCTTAAACTGATGCGATGAGCAACGTATTAACAGGATTTAAGATGGGTTTTTTCTGCAAAAATACAATGGCTTTGTCTAATGCATTAGAACTGGCATCCTGTTACACACAGAATGCGTTTTCGGTGGGGTGAACTAATAAGATTTTTCACTGGAATAGTGGAGCACGCTCACCACATGAATAATCTCTTGCACTCTTACACCTTCTTTCTCTCTTCCCTGTGCTTGTTACCTTTACATGACCTCCACAAGGTGAGAAGGCAAGGATAAAAGATGTATTTTATTTTCTTGTGGCTAAGCTATAACTGAAACTATGTTGACTGAGGCTCTGTGCTTCTGTTTGATACATACAGTGATGTTGCTTCTGGGGTCTGCACAAGCTCCAGAAATCTGCACAGTGAGGGTAACAGCTTTTCTTCAAAAACAGCAACAAAAGCTCTCGTAGCAGTTTTCCTGCTCCTAGTGCTCAGAATCTCTAGCTGCAGCCTTGGGTGCCTGGGGTAAGGAACAGACTTTGCTGTATTTTCTTCCCCTATTGCTTACATCCAGGTGTTATCAAACCATGGCCAGAGCTTTTTGATATAACCTCAGCTGTTTTGGACTGTTGCCACTGGCAAGCAAGCATTAGTAGAACACCAGAAAAATCTTGGGTTGCATTTTCCCACATTTACCTGGTGTCTTTATGAGAGTCCCAGGAGTCCCAGGAGTCAGTCCCACAGTGTGCACCGAGGGTGTGGGAGGAGGATTCTGCTTCTCTCCCATTCAGGTGCTTGCCTTGGTAAGTCCTCTTAGTGTGTCTTATCAAACAGAACATTCTCTGGATTTTTGCTTCTCTTTTTTAAAGGAAAAGGCAAAATATTTTACTTTCTCAAAGGAAATCTTTATAACTCTTTAAAATCAGGAAAAAAATTAACTTGGCAGTGGTCTGTATATCCGTCATGCGTGTTGTGGTTTTCTCTTTCATCTCAGACACCGTTCATCATTATTGAGAACAATCGTTTTTCTTTCTTTTCTTAAAGTTCATTTTATTAGAGTAAGATTCCATCGTTTAACTTCTAATCAGGAAAGCAAATGGATGTGTCCAAAGCAGGTGTAATTTGTGTAGTCTTTGAAGTGTATGAGGGGTTTTGTTGGCCAGTTGACTGGAAGAAAAAAGATTATTTTTGGCTTGCTCCGAGCTTGCCTGTTCAGGGGCCAACGTAATTGTAAGAACAGGCAGTACATTATTTACTTTGTCAACTGGTTCCTACAGGTAATTAATCCATCACTTCACTGAGCCTTAGCAAAGTGCTTTCCTACAGAATCACTTCCTGGAACAAAAGAGTGCAGTAAAATACAAAATCTCTGAGGTGAAATGTTAAATCTGTGAGGCAGGGATTTTACATGAACAGAGATCTTAAGTGTTGGAATTGAAATATCTCAAATAGCTGGCAATCAGACAGGCTTCAGGTTCCCTGCTGGACCAAAAGCTGGATATTGATTAGTCTTGAGTATTTTCTGTAGTAGTGCAGGGAGTGATGTAGGGTGAAGATATCAATGTCTAGTCGTTTAGTCACGTTTTGTGAGTAGGCTTGTCTTTGTTTTATTGTATTCCAAATTGCATTTTATTGGTTGTGGATAAGGAAACTATGGTAACCACGTTATTCTTAGCTTTCTTGGAAGAAGCAGCTTTCAAATAAACAGGGAAGGTTGAAATACCTTTTTAAGGCATTTGGCAGACCAAGTGTTGCATTAAAAAACAAAATACCCAGTCACTGAGTTTTAGCTTATTTTGATCAAGAGAAAATGGGTATGAAAAGAAACCTTTCATAAAACTAGAATAGTTTATTGGCAAGAAGTCGAGAGGGATAAAAGAAAGCTGGGAAGGTTGTATAGAGCCCACCTAAGAAGACCAGCATGAGAGTGTGTAAGAGCCAAGAAAAATCAATCAAAAAGTAATAATAAGGGTTTGGGATGAGAAAAGAGGCAGGGGAAGTAATTTTCTTGGGGCATCTGTTTGACATTCTTTCAAATGCATTCTTGATGCTCATGAAAAGAGATTTTTGTGTTTAGATTGTACTTGGTGGAGTTTACTTTGTGTTTGTTCCAGCTAAAGACCCTATCCTTGCATCTTTTTGCTTCCACAGTATAATAAGGTAAAATGTGGGAAGGGAAAAATCTATACTGCAAATGCATTGCAGCTCTGTCCTTCCAGTGAAGAAATATTATCTACAGGGCAGACATAGCTTCAAGCTTCATGAAGTGTGTTATATGCAGGCTCCAGTTTAGAACGTGAGGGATTAAGCATATAAAAAGCCTGCCTGCCCAGCTCTCGAGTGATCGTGGTGATAGTGAGGAAAGCTATGCTGCTTATCAAGTAATTGCCCTGGGTGAGTAGGCTTAGGCTCTTTGCTGCAAAATATGTGATGTGTACAAAGGGTTCATTCTGCCCTGCTCTGCCAAGGGTCCCTATGGCTCTGTGCTTTGGAAGAAATGTGATTTGCAGTTCAGCATGTGGAGTGTTTGGCCCCTTGCAGCCCTAGATGAGCAGTACCATCCCCGTCTATGAAAGCAAAATGCACTAAATGTTTGGAAAATAACAGTGAGACTCCCTGTTTTTTCCTTATCTCTTATGGCTCTGTGTTTGATAAGTTTGGAATTTGGTATGTGAAGTCTTGTGCCTGAGGAAATGCATGACTCGCTGGCTTCAGCAGACCAGGATTTTATCTAAGACATGTAACACCATTGCCTTATGTTTTAAAGTGACAATATTGTAGTATGTTACAGATGTTTGTGCTAATCAGTGCTTGTTGACAAGATGCAGTTAAGCTAATTGGTTCCGACATATGTGTTTCTGATTTAGAAAAGTAATTCGTACAGAAAAATGTTCAGGAAGCGGCGCAAACAATACATCTACCATATACCAATGGTGGCAGATTCTGTAGCAGTCCTCTCTTTGAATTACTGAGCAGTGTACAACTGGGGCTGTTGAGTCTCTAAAGCTTTATTCTTGTGCTAAACTCTTTGATTGCTCACTGGGAGGTTGTTCTAGGCTTACCCAGTGCTCCTCCGAGCACAGCCAATTTTAAACAAGACAGACGTGTAAACTGTTGTTTGGGTATTTAAAAAAAAAACAACACACAAACAAACCAAGCAAACCCCAAACCTCATAAAATGTTAATGCAGATGAAATCAGAACAACATATTTTAATTTTGTTAAACGTGAACAATATCCTTCATAGCATTTTTCACATTATCCGTCTACATTCCAATTAATAGAAATCTCTTGTGTACTGTATGAGGACAAATTTCAAAAGACATAAAAAATGCTGCAAAATGTTATCATCCCCTTTTTTTAAAAGAGTACAGAATAGGTTGAAAAAGCAGTGGTCACAAAGGTTTTCCAGGCTGAAAACAGAATTATTGATCACATGGAAGCAATATATAACATTCCTGTGTAATCTGGGAGAGATTTATTACCGCTTTTATATTTTAATGTGAGTATATTGCTCTCCCAACTGATACTAAAGCAAATAGAAACCAGTTAACAAATACACCACCCCACCCCCCTTTTTTGGTGGTGTTTGTTTTTTTGGGTTTTGGTTTTGGGTTTTTTTTTCTGGAGGGCTTAATTCCCACTTTTGTGCCTTGTGCATTTCTGCAACCAAGATTGACAACTGTGATCCAGAAGCAGCAATTATGATTTATTTGCAGAGTACTGTATAAAGCTCAGTGCTGTCAAGGACAAGAAATAAAGTTCCCCCATGGACATAAATCTTTACTGGATCCGAGTTTTTGGTCCCAAGTGCTTGTGTAACTTTGTATAGGGCTCAGATGTGAGCGTTCAGAGTGTGGAGTCAGAATTGTAATTTCTTTTACTGCCTGATGGATTTAGTTTTTACAGTTCTCAGGTCTGCAAACTTCTAAGGTCATTTCAGAGGGCTTTTTGCAATGGATTTAAAGCAAATCAAACTATATTCAAATACTCTATAGCAATTAAGTCCCATCAAACATCAGGATCAGGAGCTAAGTGGTCCCAGGGGTTGCCAGAGCCATATTTCTCCTTTCAACCATGGGCAGCTGTGGCTGCTCTGAGCTGCTTTCTCATGCACTTGTCAGCGTTAAGACTTGGTTGTCCCCTGTGCCAGGGATCCTCCCCCAGCAGGCTGAAGGTGAAGAGAGGGTGATGGAGGCCATCTCACTCAGCGCTGTGGGTTATCCTCATCTGAGGGCAGGCTGTCTTGCAAGTGGATGTTGGGGTGTTTTGGAAAAGTGGGAGAAATGGGATAAGCTTTCATATTTGCAGCCATGCAGTGAGCCCTTAGCAATCCAAATGCTTGTTCCCACACACGTGTGAGGTGTGAGTATGTAGTTCCCATACCATGTGTGCTATGGTCTGTAGTGTGCACACAGATCTGCAGCAGGAGTTCAATCCACACAGAAGTATTTCTATAAAATACATAATTTTTTGATAGACCTATGCTTTCCCTAATGGCCCAATTGATCTGATACTCATTAGGAACAAATAAAAGAATCCCACCAAGCTTAGCTTAGTTCTTGGGGCAAGAATAGCAGGTGGGGGGGTCTGTCACAGTTCTAACTCCTAAACAAAACTGCCGGGGTGTTACAGTGGAAGGGACCCTGCACATCCATAAGAGAATGGCTGGTTATGGGGTCGGTCTCTGAGTGGACCTAACTCCTCCTGCCAGGAGCCAAACTGGAGAAGCAGATCAGGACAGGTAGCCTCTGTATTTCACCTCTTTGTGGGCTTGGGTGTGTCCCCACACATATACCGACATGTTTAAAGAGGGAAAGGTACTGCCCAAACTTTCATCTGTGGCTGTAAAACAGACCTAAATGCGTCGCTCAAAGGAAATAACTGGAGACAGCGTGATGGCTTTGGAGTTCTTACATCAGCCCTGCCAGCTGTTAAATTTTAAAGGCTCTAACAGCTTCTGTTAACGCTTGTTAATGATGGCTTGTGGTATTAGGGGACTCTTAATAATGTCTGTTGTTTGCCGGCATTAAATGTGTTCCCAGTTACTGGGGTGTAGAGAGAAGCTTGTCTCCATGGTTTTTCCCTTGGAGGAAAAAATGATCCAACAGTGTTTTAACTTGTGAAGTTACTTGTGCCAAATTATCTCAAAGTCTGCCTATATTTTATCCAGTGTATCCCAGGGTTCCTAGAACTCTGTCTGATGTTCCCCACCACTTAAAGAAAACATGGCATATCTGTTGATGCTAAACACAAGAGGTGGTTGTCTGTTTATGGTGAAGGCTGCAACCAACTTCCAATACTTCGGCATCCCATTAAAAGAACTCCTTTAATCCATACCAGTGGCATATCCTGTAGGGCTAAGGGTTACACTTGCAGAAGGTCTTGGCTTCTTGCCTGCCACTTCTAGCGCATGAGGGCCATCTACCACGGCGCCACTGAGATCTTCAAATCCTTTCTCTGCTGCACTTGAGTTAGTGTGGCAGGCAGGCGCTGACCCTCTAAGGTCCTGATGGTCCCTACCTGCTGAGGGTTCTCACATGCACCTAATCACAGGCTTTCTAATCTGCTATGCTTCAACCAGCGTTGCCTGCAGGACCCAGTTGTGGTGTGCACACAGTCAGTCAGGTCCTGTGCAACAGCCAAGGGTAACCTGTGGGCAGGTGGAGATGAGTGATTTCACTGTTCATGTGTGAAGTGGGAGCCTTGCTTTCAAACCTGCCCTCTGTCTGATACAGAGAAGGAACTTACCCCCTGCCTTTGATGTTTCTCACCAGCTGTCCTTGTTTGGCATTAGGGGATGCTTGGTTTGGTACCTAACTCCCCACTGCTGTTCTATGGGAGGAAGAGCATCAGAAGCACTGCAATATTGGCACCCCTTCTAAGATTTGCCTTCAGAAGTGAAGCATAAATTAAACTGCAGTTATTCTTGCTTGAAATGGCAGCCTGATCATGTGCAAAGACAAGTCTGTTTTGCAGATTCTTGCTGTTACAATTCACTTTGTCAATGTCTTTATTTTAAAATTAGTTTTGGGGAATGTCCGTTCCCCAGTTCGCTGATTAAAGAAGCACCTGTTATAGATAACAGCCCAATAACAAAGTGGATATTGGAGTACAAAGATTTGCTGTGCAAAGCGGATAACGAAGGAATGTAACAGAGTAGGAATGTTGGGTAAAGGTTAGTGTAGAGGTTATTCCAGGTTTTAAGTGTTTGCATAGAGGCATAAGAGTGAATATAGCTGGGTTTTATAACATATCTGGATTTTATATCTGGGTAATGTAGGGGTTATTCCAGGCTTAAGGGTTTGCATAGAGACAGAAGAGTGAATATATCTGGTTTTGTACCATACTTGTGCCTTAGGTTCCTCTCAGCGTGGTTTTGATATCAGAACATTTCTTGGATTCATTCTCCTCTCTCCAAACCTTGATTTAGAGCAGCTCCTCTCTGCAAAGTTTTCTTTTTTTCCTAATCCTCAGAAGACATTTCGACCCTGGTGGAAAAATAAAATCCTTCCTGACTCTTCTGGCCCTTCAGAAAGCACTGTTAATCCCTCCAAAGATCTTCCCTGTTGGCTTCAGCCCTGTCTGTGTCTGAGGCTTCTTGTCCTACACTCAGTAAACTGGGGACAGAGTTAGCAGCAAGCTCAGCCACGCTTTAATGCAGTGAAGGCATTGGCATGTTCCTTGCAGTTTTAGATTACCACAAAGCAGCAAAACAGTGGGAGCTGTAGGGGGAAGAAAGATCAGCGAGAACAACCAAACTGCTGAAGTGCCAACTCCGCTTTTCCTCAGGCTCATGGAAAAACTCCCCCTCCCTCTGGGATGCTCGGGGCCAGCCCTCACTGGGTGCCCTTGGCATGCCCTGGGAGAGCCCTACGCCTGCTCCTCACAGCAGAATGAGGAAATGTTACTTGCATTAACCCCACGACTCCCACTCTTGAACACACGCGCGCTCCATGGGCAGGCGAACAGAACGGCCTTTGTCCCCAGCAGTGGGGGACTGACTGGCACACCTCCATGTGGCACATACTTTGTCAGGCAGATTTGCATGGAGTTGTAAAGTGTGATCAGGGCCTTGGAGGACAGGAGTAGAGCTGTGCAGTTCTACAGCAGCTGAACCTCAAGTGCAGCTTCTTTCTTGAAGTTTTGGGTTGAGAGGCAGGTGCAGTTGTAGGGAACAGTGACCTAAAAAGGTGTTGATGGGGTTTGTTTTTTTCTTTTCCAGTCCTACTTCCAGCTGGTTTTACCTATAATCTTTAGAGAGGTTCCTGCTTCTGGCTATTCCACTGGCGTATCACTGGCAAGTCTTCATGTCAATGGGTTTTATGAAAATAAAGCTATCCAATATCACCTTGAGTACTGTGTCCAGTTTTGGGCCCCCTACCATAAAAAAGACATTGAGGTGCTGGAGCGGGTCCAGAGAAGGGCAACAAAGGTGGTGAGGGGTCTGGAGAATAAGTCTTATGAGGAGAGGCTGAGGGAACTGGGGTTATTCAGCCTGGAGAAGAGGAGGCTGAGGGGAGACCTTATTGCTCTCTACAACTACCTGAAAGGAGGGTGTAGAGAGGTGGGGGTCGGTCTCTTTTCTCAAGTCACAGGTGACAGGACGAGAGGAAATGGCCTCAAGTTGCACCAGGGGAGGTTCAGGCTGGATATTAGGAAAAATTTTTTCACTGAAAGGGTTACCAGACATTGGAATGGGCTGCCCAGGGAGGTGGTTGAGGCCCCATCCCTGGAGGTGTTCAAAAGACAGGTTGATGTAGTGCTGGGAGGTATGGTTTAGTGATGATGCTCCTTGTTTGTTGTGCGGGTGTCTATCACTGGCATGTCACTGGCAAGTCTTCATGCCAATGGGTTTTATGAAAATAAAGCTATCCAATATGAACTGAAAGTCCTGTTTTTTCACATTCCTTTGTCCCTAATGGATGCTTTGCTAGTAAAGCAGAGGGGCACCTTGTTCATTTACTGTTGGGGCTATCAGTTTCCCATCCTTGCACTGAAAGTCCTGTTTTTTCTCATTCCTTTGTCCCTAATAGATGCTTTGCTAGTAAAGCAGAGGGGCACCTTGTTTATTTACTGTTGGAGCTATCAGTTTCCCATCCTTGCTTTGCTGATCATCTTGAAAGCCATTTGCCAAGCTTGCTTCTGAGCTGCATCTTAGATTATTACTAATTTCTTGGTTGATGAGGCAGGTTCTTGGAGAACAGCCCATCAAGACTCATTCTTTGGAGCACATTGTTCTGCTGCATTTTTTCTGGCCTGCTGGCTGAAACAGAGGTATCAATAAAAGATGGCTTCAGAAGTCCACTTGGTCCTGTGAAATTTCTGTCCTGCTTTGCTGTTGTGTAGGAAATAAAAATGTCTAGCCTGTTTTGTATACACAGCTCATGTATGTCTCTTACGCTCTCATAGCTTTTCTCATTCTCATACTCCATGGAGCTTGTTGATGTCCCCAGCCCTCCTATGGCTCCTTTAGTTGTATGAGAAGACAATGAGGGAGGATTCTCAAATTAATTATTACATGCCAGCTTGGAAGAGCTTTACAGAGCTGTTACTTGTAAGCAGTTTTCCTGTTTTCTACATCTGCAAGGCTGATGTGTTCTGTAAGAGGTGAGGAGGCTGAGCAGTCTGAAAAGTGTCATAACACTTCTCTGCAACCAAACACGTTTTTTAAAGATGACAGCTAAGGGAACCCTGTACTCGTATTTTATAATGTATGGTCTCAACAGAATATGCCAGATGGCCCAAAACTACATGACTTTCTTGAAGACTCCTGTTTAGTCAGAAATAAAGGGGTCTTATGGTCTAGAAACTACCAAAACAAAACTTGCTCCTGTTCCTTCCCCTCTCCAGCCACCTCTCTTAAAAACTCTTACAGGGATTATCTTTTAGTGTTTTTTCATCTCTATACATTATACATCTTCCTCTACCCCTTGTTAGTCAACACACTCATCACTTACCTTACACTGTTATTCATCCCCTTCTCACCTACTTTGTCTATTGTCACTGCCTTCATTGCAGCTTCCTGTCACCTCACCTGCTTCAGGTCCTGCAACTCTACCCGTGTCTGTTCCCTCACTCCTTTTCCTGACTTTTCTCAGAGTATTTCTCTGCCTCTACTTCTCCCTTATTTCTCTGTTCCAGCTCACGGTGCCCACACGAAGACCATTCTTTGTCTTTCTGTGCTATCCATGGCTGTCAAATTTTCAGCCCAAAAACAGGATAGCAAAAAAAAAAAAATGACAAAAAACCAAAAACCAATATTAGAAATAATTTCTAGCATCATAGAATTGTCTAGGTCGGAAGGGACCTTTAAGATCATCTAGTCCAACCATCAACCTAACTCTGATAAAAACCATCACTAAACCATGTCACTAAGCACTATGTCAACCCGTCTTTTAAATACCTCCAGGGATGGTGCCTCAGCCACTTCCCTGGGCAGCCCATTCCAGTGCTTCTGAACACCTCTTCTGTTGGTCATTAAGGATGTTGTTGCCACCCTGTCTGTTCCTGTTCCTCATCTCTGTAACGAGTGTAATCTTCTATTCTGACCCCTTTCCAGCTATTGCACTCAAGCTGTTAATCTTGCCACGTCTCTAAGATGCAGCATTTCCTTTACTATCCAGCCATCTTGCTGTATATCCCATTCAGCCTGTCTTTATTTCAGAGCATCATTAATACGGCATCCTTGTGTTCTGTCTTGTATTCAATCTTGTATTGAAAAGATCCCTTTTCCAAGGCTATTGCATGTGCCAGCCTGTCTTTGCTTCTCTGTGCTTGTTCCTTGCTCCACCACATCTATTGCAAGGTGCTTTGGTTTGTTTCCCAGGCCATTCCCATCTATATCCCTTGCCTGTCATCTGCCATTCAGTATTGAGAGACAATTTTCCACCTTCAGCCAAACCCAAATGTGTGCCCAGCACTAACCCAGCCCACCCTGGAAATGTGTCATCTTCTGTCAGTGTGTGCTGCTGGAAGCTCCCTTGCCTCAGCTCGCACAGGCATGTGGGATGTGTTGGGTCGGTGTGTGGCTCGCAGCAGCAGCACGGCTCCCCTGACACCAGAGCTCTAGGCCATGACAACAATTCCCAGATGCTTCAAACTTGTTAGTAGTGATTGTTACTGTTCTCGAAAATAAAACTTGATTTAGGAGAGCTTGGATGATTTTCTATCTTGAGTAGAGCCTGAAAGCAGAAGACTGGTTGCTAAGCAGTTTCTTTTTTTTTTTTTAAGTTGTTGTCAGGGTTGGCCTCTAAATGGCTGCTTTTCTTGCAATGTACCAACGTGGCCATGCCTTAATCTATGCACTGCACAAAGAAAGTGTCAAGCCAGTTTTCTTTCCATTGATAATTATCTTGTGAATCTCAATACTCAAGGAAGAGAACAACTTGTAACGTTTTGGCAGTATTGCATGAGTAAACTGTCCAGGGAAGTACTGGCTGTAAAAGTTGTGTGGGCTTAAACAGTGCAGTACTAGCTAGAGAAACGTGCAGTGGGAGGAACTGTGCGCTAGTAACACAGTGTTACACACTGTAAAATTCAGAGCAAACTGTGGGCCTTTGACAGACTGTTTTCCATTTTAGAAATACATGATCAGATGGGGTTTAAGAAGGTGTACTTGTTCTGATGTTTTCTGGCCGCGGCTCAGTAGTGAATGATATCCTTTTGGGAGGTGCTAGCTGCAGTTGGTACTGAGGGTTAATTCAATGCATAACAGGATTGACAGTTGCTTAGTTTGGATGCTGGGGAAGGTGTGACAGTGGAATTTCTGGGAGTTAAGGAAGGTTCTCGTGGATTGATTTGCAGGTACCAATACTTGACCATCTCTCAGTTTTGTTCTCGGTCCTTGTTTTCAGTTGCTGAACTGAATAATGAATAGAAGTTCTTCCATGAAACGTCCACTCAGAGCCTGGATTCTATTTTGAAAATGCATTTGAAATGGTTTGATCACCTCAGTGTTATTAGGTGGAAGTATTTTCCTCACCCAATCAAAAAAAAAAATAAATTAATAGAAGCTTCTTCACCAAGAAGCTCTTCAACAAAAGGGCAGTAATAATTTGGTGATTTTTATGGCAAAGAAAGGTTAAAAGGTGGGAAAAAACCCAGTCATTTGGATCCAGGTGACACTTGTTACTTGTGCTGTTGAAGCCTTGAAGGTTTCTGTGTGTGCTGAACGTGTTCTCTTCCTCTGTAGTTCTGTGTACACAGCATCCAAACAGCCAGTGATGCCAACCCTGTACTTGTAGCAAGCACATCCCTGTTTGTGCAGAGTCACATAGAGGTGTCTGGCTTACTGCTCAGAGCCTCGCTCTCCGAGTCTGCTCTCATCTGAGAGGGCAAAGGTGGTGGTGGGGCTGGTCCCTGGGCATGGCTGGGCCTTCTCTGGGGCACATGCTCTCTGCTTTCCTAGGGCACTGCATATAACTTCACTGCTTGTCTCCTCGGTTATTTATTTACCTGTTCTACTGAAGTACCTGTGCTGCTAATTACAGTTATTAATTTCTCACATTTACGTACATGTGCCTTTCAGTTCCCAGTTCAGCTGCTATAATATTGTAATGTTCATTCCATTTGGGAGACAATGGGTTTGTCTCTACAGCTCCTGGCCTCCTAAAACTGACACCTAAAGCACTCTTTGAAAGCTTAGGTGCCACTTGCTGCACATGTGATGAGTAAGGGCTGGACAATAATGAATACCATTTTGATGAAAAGCAAAGGGCTGTCTTACTGTTTCTGCTTTATCTAATATTAGGCTGGGGGTTCTTGGGTAATTGTCTCTCTGGAAGCTTGGTCACTGACCAGCTTCTGTGGCTGCAGCATGGGTTTGTGTGTGATCAGGCCCTTGAGGCTGCTCTGTGCTCACAGCTTGCACTGTTTGAGTGGCAGCGGTATTCCCTCGGTGCGGTCCTGGCTGAGGATGGCTCTTAGAGGAAGGCTTGTAAGTAAATTATTACAATTGCAAATTAGATTCCAATGAAGATTGTGCAACACCTACATGAAATATACTCCCTCGGTGATAGTTATACAAACTAAATCCCACTCTACTACAAGCCACAAGGTAAAACCTTCAGTTATTTCATCTCTGGCTGGTGCCACCTACCACAGAAGCACGTCTGATGAGTGAGGAACAAGAATGAGGCTTTATTTCTGTCACAGAACAATGCCACGTGGTGGTGAGCAGCGTGCGGCAGGAGGAGGGCCCCCACCACCACCACAAAGACCTGGAGTTACCATGGAAGTCACGCCCTGGGCACAGACTCTGTGAAGGACTGTGTGAGGGGTTCACTGCTGGGGGGTGAAGACAAAAGCTGGGTCACAGCTAGAGTCACCCTGCAGTTTGTGTCCTTGTCGAGACCAGTTTTACTCATGCCAGCTTATTCACTGCGGGGTCAGAGGGGTGACTGTGACTTCATGTTCGTTGTGTAATGCTCCAAGAGGTACACAGGGTGAACATGTTAAATGGCCCCAGGCAATGGAGTGTGGGAGGACACGTAGGTCTGTGCATCAGAAAAGGAAAGGAAGGTAGCTGTGGCTTAGGATGTTTCTCAGGGACAGCTCCAACAAAGTTGGGTGAAAATAAGCCCTCCATTACAATTTTGCATCTTTTTTTCTGCATTTTCATCTTGGTGTCAGTTTCCCCCCAACTTCTCCTTCCAGGTGAGCACTGTGCAAGAAGTAAACTACTATCCCCTTTAAGATGCCTCTGTAGATATTCAGTCAAACTTTCTGTGCTCTCACCTTCAAATGCTTGAGCATGTTCATGAGTGGCAAAGGTTTCAGGAGGCTACTGGAGAATACAACATCATGGATTTTAGAAATTGCCTGGTATCCTGTGACACCAATGGTGTAACCTCTGCCAGCCTGACTCACCAGTGTGTATCTTAATGGCTCACTGGCGTTGATTTGTTTTCTGTGTTACTAAGTGGCTAGAGATGCTGGTAGTTGCTGTGCAGGTTTCAAAGAAGCATGTGGGATCATGCTTCCCATTCACCATGATTAGCTTCTACTGAAGATCCACATCCCTCCCAAATACTGTTTGGTGGCTAATGCCCAAAGTCAATCAGTTCATGAAAAACTTTCAAAACCAAACAAGATTTGCAGAATGCCTGGGAGTTGAACAGTGCAATAATGAGAGTCAGCTGTGGACTTGAAGTACTTTCACTAAATTGCAGTCTGCAAGCTTAGGGGTCTAAGTATTATGCTGTGGTGCATATGGCGGGAGAATTGGTTTTTCAAAACCATTTAGTGAATGCAAACCAGAAACTCAAAACCACCTGGGAGCTCGGGCAGCCTGTGGGTCCCAGTAGTTTGCTCCCTATGTGAAGTTCTGCTTATCAGGTCTTGAAGCTTCACTGGGAGCACAAGCTCTCTTTCTACGCGTTATTCCCCTTGTTCTATATTTAGACTAGAGACAAGGAGATGTGCAGGATCTTTAAGTTCAGAAACCAGCAAACTGAAATAATTCTAGACTTGATTTTATAATGGCTGAAAAAGATATCTTAAAGGCTACAGAAAAATAAGGGGACAGTGGAAGTTGTTTGACTGCTTGGCACTTTCTATATAAACCCCTGCTGAGGTTATCACAATTTGGGAAAAAATGAAATGGAAGAAAAGTACCCAGCCAGACCATAACTCTTAAACCTTTTTCCTTTTAAAACTCTCACCTGCTGTGTTCTGGGATACATACAGGAACTTCAATAATACATACAGATCTTCAAGAAACATTATGGGCATTGATGTGCTAACACCTGAAAAAAGACAGCTTTTCTTATGCTCCTTCTCTCAATGGTGAGAGCAGCTGAGTGCGTTCTGCTCGTACCCCCATCCTGTGGCTGCTCCCTCATTGCCCTTCCCAGAGATGGATGCTACCATAAGGGTTTAGCAGTTAGTACGTTTAAAGGGGGAGCCATGACTTCTGGTTCCTGCTCCTAGGAGTGTGTCTGTGTGTGTGTGTGTATATTAACACACCGACATGTTGGGTTTTGGATTTTTTTTTGGTTTTTCATGTTTGAAACTACTGGGCAAAGTGCAGAGTCATTCTCTTTGCACCCAGCCCCGTGCACGAGCTACTGTGTCATGTAGCCCTAGCTCCAGGGGCTGGATTGCTGGATTGATATTTCTCCATTTCACAAGGCAAGGCATGTGGGGTGAGCCTGTGAGGACTGGAAGATGTGGAATTACCTCCTGTCAATGAAGGTCCTGACTCCTGGGTCCTCCTTTTCCTTTCCTGGGGAGTGCTATTACTGCCAGCTGCTGAGTAAAAGGTGGGCTCTGCTTTCCTGGCAAGAGGAAAGAAAAGGGCTGCAACTGTCATCAAAGAGCCTGTCTGTGATGGGTGATCTGCAAGAACCATCCCTGACCTTTCCAAGGAGGAGCGTCTTTTCATCGTGATCCAGCTCAGACACTGATGGGAGCTGTGCTTAGGCTGGGGTATCTCTGAGTGTTCGCTGCCTGGTGAGCTTCAGTCCTGCAGCAAAATGATGAGTTCATAACAGTAGGTTTGGGGCTCTGCAGGGCTGACTAGAGGTTTTCTGGTTGCAGAGATTTGGGCTTTAAGTGCCTCAGCCCCACGGAGGCATTGGCTGCAGTAGCCAAGTCCTTTAGACATTCTGGCTCCGGGATCCTGCCGGGAAGCAGACAGCAGAGTCCAACAGGAGCCACTTCTGGACCCGTAGTTAGAGGGTGGCATCTCCCCCGTCCTCCTGGCAAACACCCAGCAGCTTGTTGCCCACTCAGGTGTGTGGGAAGCCATGTGTGCCCCGGTTGTGCCCTGGCTTTCCCCAGCCCCACCCGGAGCGGTGGGATTTGCCTCCTGGCAGGACTTGTCTCTCTATTGCTGGCACACTCTTAGTGCGGGTGGAAGGATTTAAAAAAGCAGCCGCCTAATCCACTCCTGACCCTCCTTAAAAGCCTCCCCTGCACACCGCCACGTCGGGCTGGGCTTGGCGCGTTGCTAAGGCCTGCATGTATCCTGGAGACGGCGCCCAGCAAATAGCTGAGCCGCTCTCTGGAAAGCCAATATCGCAGCCCGGATTGCAGTGCTCCGGCACGCTAGGGCTTTCTGCAAGAAGGAATTCAATGTCTTCCTTCTGCTAAAGCTGATGGCGACGGTTCCTTCGGCAAAGAAGATGTGGAAACCCACGGATGTGCTGAGAGCATCCCCCTGAGATAAGGGGGTGGGGAGGGGGCGTTTTGGCACACGTGCTGTGCGGGACCAGCAATGGCTGTGTCAAATGATTCAGACTTCTGCTTTTAAGAGCTGCAACGCAGCTTTTGTCCACAGCCCTCTGCCCCCCTCCGTGTCCCTGCTGTGGGCTGTACAGCAGTCACTTAATAAGCCTGCTGCTATTCCTTTTTTTTTTTTTTTCCTCCTTTTTTTCCGGGGGCTGAAGCCATGGCAAAGGTCCCCGACCGAAGCAGGCACAAATGGAGTGCGCTTCACACTTTCCTCCGCTGCAACATGAACCCGGAGACCCAGCGGGTAGTGGTCTTTGTCATCCTGCTCTTCCTCATCATCGTCAACGTGGTGCTGATGTTTCTTTTGGCATTTCACTGAAGGAGGACTGCCGGTAGTGGTGTGGTGCATGGGGGTTTCCAGGACTGGGCGACAAATCAGCAGGTCAGCATGTCGTTGTCTGCCTCTGGTCTGCTTGTCTGCCGTTACGGTAACTGTGTGTCTCAGAGTATCCCTCCTTTGTTTTTTAATCATCACCTCCTTCCCCACCCTGCTCCCCTCACTCTCCTCCTCTCATCACCTGTGCCTTGCGGTTTGGATCACCGTTAAACCAGAGAAAGGGAAAGAGGTAACAGAGCCAACCTGCTTAATCGTAACCGCTCCCTGTGGCACTAATCAGCCTCGATTCCTGCCGATGATGATACCGTGCCTATACATAGCACTGCTCAGCCCTGGAGAAGCCCAAAGTGCTGCTGCTTTGTTTGCAGAGGGACAGTCAGCCCATAACGAGCCCTTACACAAGGACCTGCTACATGTAAACACCTGCTGTAAGAAGCTGAACCCCGTGATGCCTCCGTGGCTCTGCCGTTCTGAACACTCTGCTGTGCGGTGGCGTGAGTAATGCCCAATTAGCCAAAGTGATTGATCAGTAGAATGCATCGGGAATTCGGGCTGAATAAATGCTGCAGCAGCGTGGAAGAAGTGTTTTGTTGGCTTTTATCCTGTTCCCTTTATTAAATCTCAGTGCTTATCTGCTACGTGTATTAAAATGGCTGGCAGAACCCCACACAGGACACGGCTTGCAGGCCACATGTTTCTCTCTGGCCAGTAGTAGCCACGCAGAGTGGGGAAGCGACTCAAGGAGCACTCTTGTAGACCCGTTAGGAGGGAAGGGCAGCAAAGCAGTGCGCTCACTCCAGACCTGTTCACCTCGATGATGTTTTATCGGCAGCCCTGTACATCGCAGCACTTCCAGCCTTGGGCATTGACATCTCAATGGAACAACCCTCTACTTGATGGTGTTGAAGGAGACCGATTCCTGGATGAAGACAGACTGGAAAGGAAGCCACACTGCACTGTTCTTAATGACACTGCTTGCATTTGTGCTGGAGACCGTGCAAAATATCCAAGCCCTTAAAATTCAGCAGGATCCTTCATTTTGTGTGTTAGGTTATCTGCAGTTTAAGTGCAGCTTTCACAAGGGCAATGCATTTGCTGGCACTAATGGCTGAAGTTAGAGCCATCCTTTCAGGCCTAAATGTTTATGCCTCCTGGAGTCTGATCTGATGTTGAGAGAGGTTGGATGGTGATGTTGTCTCTGTCATCACGAGTGATGTATTCTGTGCCAGTTATTTATGTGATTGTGTGTAATACATCAGTGTTGTACAAATCCACGTCACTTTAGCACACAAAGAAATTACGTTTGTACTTGCTGAGCTCCTTTCTGAGTTACATCTGAGTATGGAACACCCTTGTCCCTGAGAGTCTCCTGCAGTGCTGGGTGTGGGGCAGCAGCAGGCCCCAGCTCCCTGCACTTTTCTGCGAATCTTTTATGTACATGAATGGTTTTGGACCTGAGTATGGAACATCCTTGTCCCTGAGAAGAGAGTCTCCTGCAGTGCTGGGTGGGGGGCAGCAGCAGGCCCCAGCTCCCTGCACTTTTCTGCGAATCTTTTATGTACATGAATGGTTTTGGATTATTAAAAATCTCAAACTAGGCCATTCATACTATTAGATAGACATTGTGATAAACAGCCACTGGAACTACCCAGTATGTGTTGTTTTCTGAAATTACCATTTCAAAAAAGCCCAAACCTCAGCATACAACACTGGCTTTCAAACAAATCTGTTTTTTCTCCCCTCTAAACTTTGCCTGTGGTCTTAGTTACAGCTGGGATCATAACTTCATGATGTAAGGTGGTAAAAAGATTAGTTTTGAGAAAGGACAAGTGAAAGATGGAAAGCATAGCTCCATCTTCAAATGACGGATGAGGGACCAAAGTATGGCTTTGAGGTCATAGTGTCAGTGACAGAAATCTTTTGGCAGCTGCTTGTGAAGGCAGCTCATGCACGAGGTTTGAGCAGGCTCTGAAAGTGCTCGAGCGCTCAGCAGCTCTCACCCAGCACCTGGTGGGTGAGTGTTTTGCTCTCAACAGCAGCGGGAGCAGCAACAGGCCTTGGCATCATGGCAGCCCCTGCAGTGTATTTGAACTGTCAGTTATTGCTGTCTCGCCTGCTCTGTATCTTGAAATAGTGCAAAACACACCCGATATTAGATGAGAACTGTGGTTATTCACAGTGCCGGCGCGTACACACATAGCTCTGGAGAGTATCCTGTAGGTCGGCTCCATTCATAATCCAAATGTTTGGCTCAACACATAGAAGCCATGTTGGGGCAGCTGGTAAGCTGAGAACAAGCATCTGCCAGCCAAGACTGATCCTAGATTCACACAGGGACTCATGCTCCTCTTTTCCTCGGTGTCATGTCACTGAAATGCTCCTTGGGTGGCTTTTGTCACTGAACTGGAGACTGTAGCTTCCTGACACACTCTGCCTAGGAAGGTGCTTCAGGGAAGTTTTCCAGGAACTCATCTTTGTTTAGAGTCCCAAAAATTGATTAGGTAGCTGGAGCTGGTCTTGTGGTGATGAAATGATTCACCCTCTGCTAGCTGCTGCTTGCTTGGTTTGGGGATACCCCGTTCCCACTGCTCACTAAAGGACCCTGCTGGGTTTGGAAGGGATCAGATACCAAACCCAGCTGTGGTGGGCTCCTGGGGCAGGAGCCCTGCTTTGGGGCAGCTGGTAAGCCGAGAACAAGCATCTGCCAGCCAAGACTGATCCTAGATTCACACAGGGACTCATGCTCCTCTTTTCCTCGGTGTCATGTCACTGAAATGCTCCTTGGGTGGCTTTTGTCACTGAACTGGAGACTGTAGCTTCCTGACACACTCTGCCTAGGAAGGTGCTTCAGGGAAGTTTTCCAGGAACTCATCTTTGTTTAGAGTCCCAAAAATTGATTAGGTAGCTGGAGCTGGTCTTGTGGTGATGAAATGATTCACCCTCTGCTAGCTGCTGCTTGCTTGGTTTGGGGATACCCTGTTCCCACTGCTCACTAAAGGACCCTGCTGGGTTTGGAAGGGTTCAGATACCAAACTCAGCTGTGGGGGGCTCCTGGGGCAGGCACAGCTGTGCTTTGAGCAGGTGAGTGCTCCCCCACTGCTACAACCTCCTCCTTCCCATCTCTTTCTGGCCCACTTCTAGCACATCTACACCGTACCTGGTATGGTGTCCTTATTTCCAAAGAGTTCCCTTTGCTCTGCCCAGCTACAGTGGCTGTGGTAGCCAGAGCCATTTGCCTTTGCTCCTTTGACACCTCAAAGCTTATGCAGGAGCAGCCGGTGTGTGCAACGGGAGGTGGAGGAGTGTCTTGCTAACACTGAGCCAGCACCCCAAAATGCTCACTGCTGGTACTAGAGAGAAAATGTAAGTCTCAGGAATAAGATGAGTTGGGGCAGTTAATGCCTGTGAGGTACAGAGCTGCCACATTGCTTCCTGTAGGGCAGCTCTCCTCTCCAGGAGACATTGCAGTTGTTGACACTAAGGACCCAAGATTCCCCAGCAGGAGAAGACCTGCCTGCTGCTAGTGAAATAGCAAAGAACTGTTTTCTTTATGAGCACTGGGAAGACCTGGGTAGCGAGGGACAACCTGGAAGAAAAGTGTGTTACAGAAAAAGGTAATGCATCCCCTGGTGAAACTGCCTCCACCTTCCCTATGTGGGGCAATCTGCATTACTCCTGCATAGGGCACTTTGACCAGATTATTGGTACCAAAATAGTTGGAAGCAAAAAAGAGTAGAATTTTTTTTGCGTTTAAAAATTCTGATAAGACAAATTGCAAGATCATAGTGTAGTCATTGGAGATACGTGTTATAACACTGCCTGCCACAGGTGTTAACACTGGTTGCTAAGAGCCTGGGAACACTTTTCCTCTTAATATTTAATGTTAGGTGAATTTTAATTTTCTCTTTCCATGGCTTGTCTAGGTGTTTGATACCTGACTAATCCTGAAGTATCTGTGTTGAGTTTTGATGTGGGGAAGCCAGTGTTTTTTCCCCTTCCTCATCTTCACCCACAGCTGTATACATTCAGCTGGAAGCTGTGGTTGGCATATAAGCATTAATCAGTCTGATATTAGTTGTGACTCATTCAAGCCTGCCTCAGAGCTTGGCTGAAAAACCTATGATGGCCGATAAAGCCCAAGAAAAATAAAGCTGGTGAAGGATCCCTGAATCATGTGCAGGGGCTGTAGGTGGTGATAGAAGGACGGTGGGGAATGAGAGGCCTTTGGCATTTCAGTCAACAAAGTTGGCTTTTTTTCTTTGCTCTCAGTGTACTTATTTGACACCAGAGATGGGTGCTCTGCAGGAAGGCTGTGATTGCCTTCCCTGCAGTCATCTGAATGTCAGCCTCTGCCCTGGCATTTGGGCTGTAGCCCTGGCAGGGGGGCAGCACAGCCAGGAAAAGGGGAGCCAGGCAGTCACTGCCCCTCTGCAAAGCTCTTGGGGTGCCTGCTGCCTGCTGTGCTCTCTGCTCCTGCTGTGACCCAGGTCACAGAGCCCTTTTGTGCCTGCTGGACTCCTCCTTCTCTCCCTGGGGACAGAGTATGAGTTGTGCCTCCACTCTCTCCCTGTGCTGCTGCTGCGGTGCCGGCGAGCTCCAGCTGTGGGGCAGAACAGCGTGCAGGGATGGGGCAGGGGTACTGCTCCCCTGAGCCCTCCATGGGTAGTTTGTGTTGCCCCTCTCTGGGGCAAGTTCACCAGAACATTTAACAGACAAGAGCTTTGCCCTGCGACGGCTTTACTTTGAGCCTCACGAGTGAAAAGAGCGTCTATGAAAAGGAGTGAGACCAAGGCATCATTTCCAAAGGGAGATCTGGGATTTAGATTGTATCTTTTCTTAATTTGTTCTCCCAGGCTAAACTCATTTCTGTGGTGATATGTGGTATCTGCTGTCTTTGTGATTTATTCTTGGAATCTAAGGCATGAGCTGGCCAGATAAGAAACGCAGTAAGCATTTAGGATGATACCATCAACAATTACTTTTAATTAATGCTTCCAGTGTTTTGATTTAAAGAAAAAAAAAACAACAAAAGAATTCCCATTATGCAGGTTAAAGAAAGATTTTAAGAGGGGGGAGTACTTGTTATTTGTGCCATGTCACTGGGCTTGTTGACTACAGAATGTGCTGGAAACTCTGGAATAAAATTATGTCTTATTTGACTCTTTGTATCTGTTCTTTGGCTGGCATTACCCCAGCCATGACCGTGGTTGTCACGTGTAGGGCACCTACTCTGTGTCTGCCATCAGCAGTGGTGGAAATGGGACTCGAAGCAGTAGCATGGACCTGCTGAAGGCTCACAATGGCATCTCTGTCCTGTTGCAGACGTGCAAGCCTTCTGGGTTTGTAACTGATAGGAGTGATAGTCAGCTCAGCTATGCTGGTAATGCTAAAGGAAAAATGGCTCCCCAGGTATCCAAAGGATGTCATTGAACCTTTCAGCAGAGCATTCAGTCAGGTGTGAAGGGCCATAAATAGGGAAATTTGGGAGTTTGCTCTCCCTTGCAGCTGATCTGGCCCCTCTGGAACAAGGGCCTGGTGCAGGGCTGTGGTCCCACACATCCCCCTTCTCCTTCCAGGGAGGGAGACCCTAGCGCAGTCCCTTCCAGCATGCTTTTCCTTCCAGGCTGCACCTCCAGAGAGCACCAGTTTCATATTGGGCACCTGAATCTCTGCAGTCCCTTGGTGGCAGAGCAACTAGAGCCTCCACCAGCTGGGAGAGCAGGGGCTGCCTTCACCCCCACTCCTTCCTTCCTGCAGCAGCTCCTACCCAGAGCAGGCTGCTGGGCAAAGCCAAGGTGACACAGGGCATGGAGCAAACCATCGTAGCACCCACCACACTTAAAAATCTTGTGCTTGTTCAGTGTTGCATCCATTTAGGATATCAACTCAAGAACGGAATTGGTATGTTGTCTTCTGCTAAGCTGTGCTGGTTGGTAGTGACCACTGTGCTGGGGCAGTACATGAATGTTATTTATAGGCCCAGTGTCTATAGCCTTTGTGGTAATGTGGCTCAGAACAGCATAGTAGAGCTGGGTTTGACTGCTTGTGGTTGTTTTGAACATGATCTTGTCCAGTCTTGGCATGTTGATTGTCTGCAGAGTTGTGGCAAACTTTGTATGGAAATACAAACACTATTTATAGGCATCACATGTGAATCTAAAGAGCTACACCAGGGTCTCTCAGCAGCAGCCTAACACAGCTTTCCTCACCTCACCAGATGAAATAGTTCCAGCAGGAGATGAGGAAAAGACGGGTGGCTAAGGAGTCATGACTTAGTATTTTTAGTATCCCAATTCACACCTGTAGCGCCCAGAAGTCAGGACTTGTTGTACTAAGCTCCATGTAATTCTGTAGTGAGAAGATTTCCACTAGACAGCGATAGAGGAGAGATGGGGACTGCAGTATCCCATTGCTGCCTGATTTACCAGAGCGTGCTCTGCGTTGAGCTGCTTTTGCAAACCTACTTTGTTGTACTGAAAAGCCTGCAGCCACTGTGGGAGGGTTGGGCGAGGAGCTGAGGTGACTAAAATGAAAACCTATGGAGAACAGGAGATATGTTGACCATCTCCTGTTTGGACTATAGAAGCCATGTTCTGCAGGAGGAACAGCAGGCGCTTCAGTTTCCCGTGGTTAGAGGGCTTATGTGCAGTGTGGTATCAGAAGCAGGAATATGGTTCTGGTTGGAAGCTTTGGCTTTGGTTAAGCCATTAGGTCTCTTCATCCAGGTGGTGTGGACTTGAGACAAATGAATAAAATGGATATATTCAAAAGCATAGTAGTACAGTGTCTCAGAAGATCCCAGGAACCTGCTGGTGCTTCAATCAATCTTCTTTACCTAGCACGGGACACTTGCAATATGAAAAGGTTAGTGTTTTGGAGGGGTTTTGTGAGTGTATTTAGCTCGAAGCACCTTCTGTAGGGATTGCAAAAGAAATGAGTCATTTTTATATTTACAGATACTAACCAAAACCAAAGGCTAGACAGCCTCCTTTGCCTGACAGTGAGACATTATCAAGAATTTTTGTTCTTTTCCTTCTCTCAGTCTGATATTCAGATTTTCCTCTGCCCCATTTTCAAAGAGACGGCCAGACAGCAGTTCTTAGTGCAGTGAAGGCAGGATCTAAAGCAGTGTGTGTGCATTGGGAGAGAAAGGCAGGGGGTGGGGGGCAGAAATCATAGGTTTTGGGTCACCAAAACCCTGCAAGGTTTTCTCTCTGAGAAGAAGGTGAAGAAAGGAAACAGATACTAAACTGAGTGTGGTTCTTTTGTGGCAGGGAGACCATCTCTGAGAGCCAGCTCATGGAAATTGCTAAACAACCTCTGTGAGCCCAGCGTATCTGCCAGCACCTACCGGTGTTGTACAGACTTTGGCACAGCGCTGTTAATCCAGGGGAGATGTTTTCACAGGAGATAGGAGCAATAAAAACCATTTCAGCGTGTTCATTGCAGTGTGTTCCATTAAAATTAAATCATGCACACACATGAAAAGAGAAGCCGTGCACTGTGTTTCTGGCTTCCTGCCCGCTGTGAGCCCAAAGAGATGCTGACCTTTTGATGATTCAGAGCGGTTTGCTAGCAACGCAGTTTGTATCTGCTTTAAAATGTTTTCTTTAACCTTATTTGTAAAGCAAATTTAGATTAATTTGCCTTCAAGCTAGAACTGATTTTGCAACAGTCATCAGCGGGTGGAGAACTCTGGGAACTGCACAGTTCCCTTTCCTTTTCCTCTGCAAAGAGCCAGGATGCAACATTTATCCTTAATAAATCCTTGTCGGATGAGCTGCAGCTGAACTGTTTTGGATACGTTTCGCTGGGGGATCTGTACAGTATGTCCCTTATTTGTTCAAAGAAATAATGGTGAAAGAGGAAGCAAAAAGGGAGGTAGAAAGGAAGGAATCTCAAAACTGAGTCATGGGAGAGCAGTGGAATCGGGACCTGTCCTGCTGTGAGGGAAAAGGATGGGAAATGTCCCAAGGGGCTGTGCTGGTGGGAGTGCACAGAGGAAGGGTAAAGCTGCAGGCAGCAGCAAGAGGAGAATGGGGCAAGTTTGTAGCATCAGTGGTATAAAAATGTGTTAATGTAACATTACGTACAATTTTTCTAAAGCAAATAGGTTTTATTTGGGGGCCTGAGACACTGTGTGTAAAAAAGATGCAACAGCAATCACTCTTAAACATGAGAACAGAAATATGCTGGGCTATTTCCATTCCCAGGCTGTACAGTTAAAATAAGGGCATTAGAAAATGTAAAAATTGCATTAACCAGGTATGCTTCATATTCTGCAGTGAAGTTAGACTTCAAAACTGTCGGTGAGGTGAAGAGGGGAGTCAGTCAGTCTGACAGAGGTTTCATCTACAGCCAAGCTGGAACCAGAAACTAGAAACATTGTAGATGTGTGAGCCCTAGGTCAAAGTCTTGTTCAAACCTGAGAGTTAACCCCAGGCCTCGCTCCTTTCCAGTCTTGCAAACCAAAGAGAATAGAGGAGTGCGTGGCTGGTTTCCAGCCCCGTGAACTCTGTCACCAGCCCCCGGGGAGTTGTGTGCACCCCCCTCCAGGTGCTGCAGTCAGAGCTGTCGGTCACAGGACGTGGGGTCCGTGCTGAGCTGGGACAGAGGGGCTCAGTGCTCCCCAAAGCACCCCAGAATAGCTGGAAACGGGTCAAAAGAGGGGTTGTCTCAGAGATCTGGGCTGTTCGGGGTAATATGGGACTGGGGCATTTGGATCCTACCTTAACCTGGAGTGATGGGTGCCATGCAATTGGGAGAGGTACGAGGAGTGGGTTAGCCAAAAGTTAAAGATGCTTAAACCACTTTTAAGACTTAGAATATTTCAAGGTTCTTAAGCCACTTTAAGGCTTTAGATGGGTTTAAAATGCTTAAAACACTTTAAGGCCTTAGATGAGTTTAAGCTGTTTAAGCTGATTTAGAGCTTTGGAATGACTTAAGTTCTCTGTCTTTGAGTGGTTAGGAGGTTTTGAGGTCCTTTGAGCTCTTAATTGTAAAGGCCTTTCTGAACATTTTGAGTGAGGATGTGGCTCATACCCTCTCCTGGAACCCGTGCTCCAGGACTCTTTCTCCCTGTAAGTCTCCCAGGCAACGCCTGAACAGCCAAGTGTGTCTGGGTACATGTTAATTCTCCCCTATTTGGGAAAAAAAAAAAGGCCAAGAGTTGGACATCTGTGTGGTAGGGACAAATGTCTACTCCAGGTGTGTGGCCTGACCTTCTTCCATGTGCCTGGCGAGTGTTGCGTGGGTAGGATAAAGAGTGTGGGATCTGTTATGTCAAAGCCATGTGGAAGTGCTGCACTTCCCTCTGCAGGAGTTGTCCCAGCCGGGAGGGTGACAGCCCTACCCCAGAGAACATCCTAACAGCCTTGTAATTACTGCGTTAGCAATTGCCAATTTTCCCCCTGAACGGGAGTGTTGCTGTTACCTCAGGGAATGTATCTGTCCCTGTCAAGTTAACATTTTCTGGGCTCACCATTTTCAAGAAGTATTTTTGGGCAATACGAATACTCAACAGTTCTTTTCTTTTGTGTCTTTTATTACCCTAATGTCCTCAGACCAGCTCTGTAGGGGCAGCCAGTAGCACCTTCATCTGTGCCTTGGGGTAACTGCTCAGGAATGGATGCAAGTATGGGCTGGCTTTTTCCCTGGGTGCCCTCCCAGGTGTGTTTAAGATCCTTGGTCACCTGTATCCAGGCACGATGTGTTTAAATGGCCTTGAAAGACATACATTTGCTTAATTTCTTTTTAAATCATCTGTGTGTTTGGCTCTGTGGCATCCTGTGGCACAGCCTAATTATGTACCACAAGGGAAAAAAAGTACTGCTTTTGTCCTAAACTTCTTGCCTGGTGATTTTCCTGGGCCCCATCAGCCTTGCGTTGCAAATAACCAGTTTGTAACCCTGCATCTCGTGGCCACCCCCCATCCACCTTTCACTACTGCAGGTCCTCGGTCTGTGTAGCTTGTACGAGCCTAGAAACTCTTCCCACTTCAGATTTGTGCTGCCCTTTGTGCCTTGTCTAGTTCTCCTCTTCCCTCTCTCTTTCTGAGTCATCCCTGACATTCAGATTTGGTGACCCTGCTGGAGCAGCCCGTGTTTGCTTAAATCTGTCTGCAGAGACGTTCCCCAGGAGCAGCTCATTTGGTCGGTCATTTGTGTAAGATACTGCTTGTGTGCAATTGTCAGCGGAGAATTTCATTTGCCATTTGGGCACCCTGTCAGTCAGCATTGTATCTGCTTGTTTAGAAAGAGTCAAAATATATTTCATTTAGACCAGAAAATAAAAGTCTTAAAAGTTTAAATAAGTATGCTCTGGAAACTCCTAGGAAAGGTTACAATGGAAGCTATTTTACAGCTTTACTTACTGTAAGCACTACCAGCAACTGCAACATTTAACTCTAAAATGTGATAAAAGACAACCTTTTGCAGATCACTTACAGGTTTGAGAAGGGCTTTGCTCCTGTTTTTTCCCTATGCCAAAGCTTAAGGCTGTTAGTGCCCAAAATTAGCAGACTCCCTTGATATGCAGGTCTTGGGAGAGTGATGGTAGGGATACTGAGGCACTGACAAGGTCTAGATGAGTTGGTGTCCTCCTCAGCAATGAGTAACTATCCCCACTCTTTCATAAGAACTTTCCTGGCCTTTTTCAACTAGAAGTAAAATGGTCTAAGGCAGTTTCAGTTGGTTTGGCTTGCATTTATAATAATCAGCTCCCATATCTTAGGTGAGGAACTGAGAACTTCTTGCATCACTCTGGAGTTTGAAAGGTCACATTTAATTGGACTCAGATGGACGTGCTCTCTCAGGCTGTGCTCCTCACAGGCAGGTTGCAGTACCAGGGAGCAGAGCTCTGCCGCCTCTGCTTTCCACAAGGGTTGCTTCCCTCCTCCTCGAGCACTTGATAAAGGGAGTTTTTAAAGCATCTCCTTCCCTGCTGCGGGGGGACCCTCCTCCTCTCTCCATCTGTTTAAACCACTTCTGAGGGAGAATCAGGACTCAGATGATATAAATAAAAGGGAATAATGTAATTAATGCCAGTCAGAATGGTTTTGTGGAAAATAGTTCTTACCAAATAAATGTGATGACAAATTTTGAATGTTTGGTAAATGGAGGCAGCTGTACTAGATGTCACATGAGGAGTTTGACTACAGGCACTGATTAAAAAAGCAGCACTATAGAATATCAGTGTAGCACACTTAACTGGATTAAGATCTGGGTTGACTGACATCTCAAATTTGTTAAGGAGAATTGCTGTCAAATTAAAATATTTTGAATGCCATTCTGCAGTGTTTGGTAAATGCCTGAAAGTCCTCCACGATCCTTAATCAGTGCTCTAAAATCTGTGCTGAAAAAATATGCAGCTGCCACAGAAGGGAAACGGGCAACGACTGCCGAGGGCATGGCCTGACGGGGGGTGGCGTGTGGGTCTGCACCCCACTGCCCGTGTGGGGCCAGGAGTCTGGTGTAACGCGGGGGCAAGGAGGGCTTGTGTTGCCCTGAAACGTGCAGACAGAGGAGTGGGAAGGAGCAATGACCTGTTTGCTGTGGCTGAGGAGTTGTGTCAGTGGCTCTGGCACCCCGCAGCCAGGCAGCGAGTCCTGGCGAGCCCGAATTCCTTCCCTGGCGGTGAAGGGAGAGAGGACCCCCGGGGGCTTGGTTAATTCATCATGCTAAGATAGATACCTAAGGTGAACCCTTCCCTGGGGTGCCTGTCTCTCTCCACAAAGGGGAGATGCTCCGTAGAGACCATCAAGGTAACTCGTTTGGACTAAATGCCTGCTGCTCAGATGACGGGAGCTCTATGATATAAATTTCATCTCTGTTGTCCGTCATTAAACAGTGAAGCGAAAAGTGCAGAGGGGCAGCAAGAACAAGCTGTCAGGATGATCTGAAAACTGTCGCGTGGGTTCAGTTTGGGGGAGAGGCTACCTGGCTTCTCCCACCGTCAGAAAAGATAAGTATTTGTGTGGATGAAGCACTACTTTGGGGCAAGAGTGGAAGTAGAATTTTTCTGTAACTCCTCTGCTGCACTTTGCATGAGAGAAGGCAGAAGAGAAGCTCTGGAAGCAAAGTGAGGGGTGAAGGAACTGGAGCTGGGGGAGAGCTTTGCCGCTGGGGTCAGGGCTGCTGTGGGGTTTGAATGTTTGATGTGCTGACCCAGCTCAGCGTCAGTCTGTAACACACAAATTTGGGGGCAGCCAAGCAATGATCGCAGGCTTCACAGCAACCACTTCAGGTCACCAGGAAGGGCTTGGGTTCAGGTCCTCTTCAGAAGGTGTCTGGTTTAGGGCCACAGAGCTGAAAAGTAAATTCTGTTTTGTTGGAACCTTCTCCCTGAACTGCCTCATTCCCAATATCTTCTGATGCTGCTGGGTTCATTTTTTAGCTCCGTATGCTCTAGTGTACTTCACATTATCAAGAGAAAGCTATTCAAATTTTATTCAAATAGAACTGAGTAGCGCAAAGATAAATATTTCCTAAAGGCATCTTCATCCCTCCTTCTGTAAGTTGTCGAGATCCTTTATCTCTGTTAATATTGCCTGGGGCTCCTGTCAGAACAAGACCGGGATGTACAAGGTAATTATGTCAAGGTATCCAGCCTGAAACAAAGAGGGACTGAGTAGCTGGAACAGGCCCATAGACGTGGGCCCTGGCAACACCACGTCTGTTTGCCCACGTGTAATGGACTTAATTTGGGACAGCCCTGGCTGTGTCTCCTCTTTGGCAGCCTGTGCACAGACCTGGCTTGGAGGAGTAGTGCAGCAAACCTCCCCCAGTTCCCCGCCTCCATCTCTCTGTGATGGAGCTGAGCAAACCTGCACCAAGGGGGCTTTCCCGGCCCCGTCCCTCTGCGTCTGCCCTGTCCGAAGGGAGCGGCAAGGCTGCAGCTCCGTGGGCAGAGGGGAAGCACCTGCAGATGCACAGGGCAGCCTTACAGATGATTTTCAGTTTCAACGCATCAGTAGTACTGCCTTTGGGCTGCAGACGTTGCTGTCTACAAGCTTAAATGTTGTTACAAAGAAAGAAAAATAGCCAATTTTTGTTTGTTTTCACTGCAGCCAAGCTACAGCAGCTGGGTTTGCATTCTCCCTCTTCTGATGTTTCTCTTCTAGAGGCTGGTTTGGGGCTTTTCGAGAGCATGTACTGAGTTGTCCTTGATATTACAAAGCCAGCACGTAAATGTTACTTCATATGGAAATTAATAGTTGTTTTTCAAACCTTGCTTTAATTGCAAAGATCAAAACCTGTGGTAAGATGAGCCTTTTGAGCCGAGGAGCTGCCATGCTTGGAAATGGTGAGCATTCCCTTAAATACCTGCTTCTGTGGAAGACAAGCAGCTCTCACAATATAGCCCATTGATTCTGCCTTAAGCTTTTAACACGGTTTGCAGAAAACCTTTTTATCTACTGGAGTGTTTAAGCTTTCCTGGGACAGGGAGTGAAAGTCCTAACCCTTTTTCCCCAGTAACAGTGTGGTCTCAGTGAGGATGCTGCAGTGTTGGAGCAGCTCCACCTGCTGCAGTGACACGTAGCGCCGTGGCTGCTCCTGTGCCACGGAAATGTCACTCCTGGCTCAGAGTTACCCTTTAGTGTTTGCTCTGGGAAGGGGACCGTTAGACCGGGTGTATTCGGTATTTCTGTATCGGCCTAGGAACTGGACTGGATATCTGAGAAAAACAGTACGAGGTACAGACTGGTACAGACTGAGGGCTAATAGTGAGATGAGCACTGAGCATGGTGAGCATTACACACCTCCCAGCGTTAGTGTCTGCTCCCCTGCCCACCCCCAGGAACACCCGCACGGACTGAAGTGGGGCAGGGACCAGGCAGAGACTGTCAGCCCGCAGTCAGGGAGGTGTTTAAGTGCTGCTGGATTAAATTAACTGAGACAATCCAAACCGTATATAAAGTATTTTTTATGCTTTATTTCTTGCTTTATTCCACATTGATCATTCCTCCCTACAAACATGGTGGTTGGTGTCAGTTAATCAAATCCTGACCTGTATTTCAGGTGTATTTTTAGTTACTCCTCCTCACGAGCACTGTCTATAGCAGTGGTTTGTCTGCTTGCCTCTGCCTGTTTGGACGGGCTGGTGATTGGTCTGGTGGGACTTTCTGTATTTGGCAAATCATATTCATAGAAAGGCTGTTGTTATAAGGAGAAAATTTAAGATATTAATGTCAGTGAATGGATTAAAATACCAGCTGAGGATTCACTAGTCAGCCCCATGGCTTTCAGTGGTCCTGAGAAGAACCATGTGGCTCTGTCCCCTTGTGAGCTGGGTGTATCAACCCTAACTTGCTGTTAATGCTAGGTCAGGCTTGGCCTCTTGTCTTCTCATTAAGATACCGAGATCTGACAGCTTGGTAGTGTAAGGTATTAATGCCTTCAAACCATCAGGGCTCTGCTTGTGTGATCATCAAAATGCTACAGAGGAAGTCCAGTTAGTCTCTCTCCGGTTGGGGCTGTGGTGTGTGCTCCAGCTGCCACCCCATACTGACAGCCCTGATTCACAGTGGCGTTAAGAAGCACACAGCAAAGGTATTTTATCTTAGAAAGAGCCACGTTCTTTATGTGCTGGTCACAATCTGTAGGTTGAAAAGCCCTCTTCCCAAAGATGTATTAGCATATGCCTGTTTCCTGAGCAACAGCCAGCCCTTACCCATGGGGACATGTGACTCGGCGTGGTGTAGCAGCAGCTCTGGTGTGACCTGGAGCTAGGGCTCACGAAGTGCAGGTGCCTCCCCAGCACTCGGTGTGAGAGAGAGCAGTGTATGGGATCGGTTCCCCTCCGATGCTCAGCTCCAGCCACCCCATCACCCTGCTACTGCTCTGCTCACCCCGCAGAAGGGAGGAGCTGGGCTCAGCTCGTGGTCCACACCGTCACTTGTCACTGAAGTCACAAAAGCCAATGGATCAGCACAGGTGGATTGCTGCTGAGAGCAGCCAAGACCCCCCCGTCCTCCACCGCCCCGCTGGTCTGTAACTGCAGCCGGGAGCTGAGCTTGGGAAAACAGACACTTTCACATCCACTCTCTTCCCTGCTCCAGTCGTCACTGCTTTATGTTAGAAAGCTAAAATTTTCTGGAAGCCTGACAAGACCTACAAGTGTTTCAAAAATATGAATTAAGGGTTTATTCATAATGCTGAGTATGCTTCAAGCTTGTCAAATTACATGCAATATGTCTGCTAAGTGAACTATGCGTAAAAAGCACCACACACAGCCCTATCAGCTGCGTGCATTAATTGTCCAGCCAAATACCCTTTCCCCCCGCAGCTCATTAGGACAAACACCTGCCCTTTGACTGGACGTTGCTGCTCTGCTGTGTGGTGCATCCCCCCCTCTCTTGGTGTGTGGTTTTCTGAGGCTAATGATCCTCCTTCTCTACTTGCCTTGTGACCAAAGCCTGTCCTTGCTCTAGGAGCATAGACCATTGAGACACCATTTAAGACTCTGGGACTATTTTCCAGTGGTGGCACTGGCTGGCTGTGTGACAGCAGGATGTCCCCTATGTCCCCTGCTGGCTGGGCCTCAGGAGCAGAGCCCTGCTGCAATATGGACACAGCCAGCCCTGGGCAGCTGAGAAAAGCCAGGGGATGGAGGGGGCACCAACAAACTGGCTGTGGAGATAAGTAGGAACCTCTCAACCTCTCCTTCCCAATCGTCCTGTTATTTTTGTCAAAATGGAACCACTGCATTAAGCCATTTCTGGTTCAGTGAAGGGACACTTGCTATCCAAAGGCAGACTGTATTTCAATTTTCTTTCAAATTCCTCGTTAACTCTCTCCGGATTTACTGTATGCGCAATTATCCTGATGTTCTTTTACAACACACATCTTTTGTCTTTGGGGAGGGGCAAAAATAGTACCCCAGAGCAGCACACAACTGTGTGTGTGACCGAGCAACGAGCCCCTGCCATGGAAACCCTGTGGGCATCAGGCAGGGGCTCCCTGTTGGAGCCCCCAGAGAACAGCTTACCAAAATACACCACTGCCCATAGCTAGGTGTGAGGGTTGAGAACTGCATCAGGCACAGACACAATCGTCACTGTATTCAGGAGTCCCCCCACAGCCTCTGGCCATGCGGGTTGGGGTTTTTTTATTTTGGTTTGGTTTTTTTTAGTTGTTGGGGGTCCTTTTCCTAGAGTAGCGTCTATGGGACATGTAGTAAATAACTGCTGTCCCTCAGCAAAATTACTTAAACTCTCCAGGAGACTTATTTTAAGCACCTTAAGTGCTAAGTTTAACCACCTTAAAGACTTAAGGCTCTACCCATCCTAGACTAGCTCTGAGGTCTCAGAATACCTTCTGCTCTGAAGTATGGCACTAAACGTTGATGCTCAAGGTTTTATTTCAAGGCTTTCCAAAGCAGGGCTGCAGTGGCAGCACAAGAGCATCCTCCAGCAACGTACCACTTGCTTCCTGGCTGAGGCAAAGTCACCAGCAAGAAATTCCACAGCATCAAATTTACGTTCTTTATGGTAGCAAATGTATTGTGTCTTAGTGATTCTGAATAAGTGCTGTTGAGAGCAGGGTCAGTCGAAGCAACTGCCAGAGTAGGACCAACTCCTTGTCACATTGCTGATGGGGGGCAAACAGTTACCAATGCTTGTCTGGCTCAGCTGACAGTGTGACTTGCTCTGTCCACAGCTCATCAGTGATGGCAGCGTGGTGTACGCAGAAGCCCTCTGGGACCATGTCACGATGGATGACCAAGAGCTGGGATTCAAGGCCGGCGATGTCATTGAAGTAATGGATGCTACCAACAAGGAGTGGTGGTGGGGGAGGATTCTGGACAGCGAAGGCTGGTTTCCAGCCAGCTTTGTACGGGTAAGAGCTTGATGTTTCTTTATGTCTCTCCATTAGCACCAAGTGTTTCCTCTTTTTCTCCAGGTTTAGTGTTCTGTAGTGACCCCTCACCACTTTCACTGCTAGAGATAACTGGTTCAACATGTCTTGTTACATGTGCTATGGTACGTCGGGCCCGCCCGGCTGAGTTGCCACCAGTGTGGAGAAGTCTTTACATGAGTAAATCTGAGCAAGGGTGGTTCAGTTCCAGACTCTGGAGCTAAGCTGAGCTGCACCAGTTGGGGAGCAGCCCTGTGTTGATGGTCTGCAGCCTGGGCTCCTGCTTACCCATTTTACCTGGGCTGGTTTGTGCCCGAGCACACAGCATCCCCTTCAGGAGTGAGCAACGACTACTCTCCTGGAGAGTAATCCCTAGGAAAATAGAGGGAGAGAGAACAGAGTAGAATCACAGACGCAGCTGGCAGAAGCCTTCACTGTAGTATCCACTTCAGACAGTATGTTTAAGCATGGCACCAAATTTAGCTTTCTCCATCTGGCGCTGGCTCCACTGCAATGCCACATCCCAAAGCATGCAACCACCTGGCTCACAATTGCACCTTCTCTGAGCCCTGGCGTCTTAGAAACATCTGGCTGCTGGGCTACCACACAGAGCTGTATTCCAGGCATTAAAAAATGGGGGAGAAAAACACAAAAAATATCTTGGAGGTCATTGTGGGACAACTGATGGGGGGAATATGAAACACTTGATGCTTTTGGGCCAAGGGTCTCCCTTGGTGCCAGCTAAAAAGCCCATATAGAACAGCCCCAGCTGTGTACTGCAGAGGTTGGACTGATTTCCAGCAGAGCATTCTGAAACACACCCGAATTCTGTGTGCAAGTGGGGGTAAAAAAGGGGTCTGGGTACCTGCTGTGAGGAGAAAGGCTTTTTTCCTCTCTTTGGACTGTGAAGTGGTGTGGAGGCCTGGCTCTGCTTTCACTGCTTCAGGGCAGGCTCCTCAGTACTGCAAAGGCAATTAGGGGCCTAAGGGCAGAGATTCTCAGCCCTTTAGCTCTTTATCCGGGTCATTTCAGATCACAAGTGACCCAAAACCAGGTGAAGCATGAAAGGAGGTGATATGAGGTGATCCGGTGTCTTTAGCAAAAGTCCTTGGAGAAGTGGGGCAGCCAGTGCTATAAAAGTTTTGAAATGCTTTGTTTTAGATTGCAGGAGACAGTCTCAGCTGGGGGACTATTACAAGCTGTGGATGTTTTTGCACTAAGGTTACTGGGACCAAATGCCCAGCACCGCTGGGGACAGAACTGCTTTTTTTGCAGTCAAAGGACAGGCCTTTTGTTTTTATTTTCATGTTACTGATTAAGTTTAATTGTTGTCCTGCCTGGCAAAAACCTGTGATAGTATTTGAGGGGAAAGCAGACTAGTGCTAGCCATTAGGGATGCAGAGCAACAAGTTCTTGTAGCAGAGTAATTACAACACTTATCCAAGCATCTGAGTGAAGATTTCCTGCTAATTATCACTGGGTCTCAAGCTTCCAGCTGGGAGGGCCACTATGTCTGGGGACTTGGATAAATCCACAGGTCTCTCAGTTACTCCACACAAGTTTTGGGCCAGGGTCTGAGGGTAAGGCAAGGAAATGTTCTGCTCCCAGTGAAGGAAAACCAGGATCTCGTATCTTGAGGGTTTCACCAGCTGTAACCAGTGAGTAAATGTAATCTGTGTGTATGGTGACAGGGGATGGGTATGCACTGTTTCCTGTATGTAGATATATCTAGATTAAGTGGTAAGAAATCCTGCCCAGAAGAAACTACGGTTAAAAGTGTAATGCAGTTCTGTGTGATTGTACTAAAAATGCCTACAGTTGCGCGTGTTCCCCCTTCAGTGTTTTTCACTTCTCTGTGCTGGGGTTGATGATTTGAGTTGGGTACAGAACATTCCCATGGGCACTCTGAGAGCTACAATGCCACTACATAAAACAAAGCTCCTAAGTGAAATGCACCAATAATTGCCTGCTATTAACTAAGGTACTTTGCTGTCGTTGACATATAGACTCTGTAGGACTCAGTGCCTACAGAACACTGGTGTTTTTCTCTGCTCGTGCTGTGCTGCCATCTGATGGGCTCTGTGCAGGAACTGTGGGTTTCACACACAGCCCTGTAATGTAATGCCACTCCTCACCGTGTTACATGCCCACTGGTGTCTGTATCTGCTTTTATATTAATGCTAAATTCTCTTTACATAATCTTGGGGAAGCAGATACTGAGAGGTCACCTGTTATTTTTAATATGCGAACAACAATAAAGCTATATAAAAAAGGTAACTATTTAGTGGTTTCCCCCTCCCTCCCTAAGCACCCTCTCACAAGCACCTAAGCAGATTTCACTTGACAAACCATTCCCTGTCCTGAATTTATATATAGTCCCTTGACTTCTGTCCAGCAGAGATGCCTGCTTAAACCCACCCGTCACAGCAGGAGCTCCTGTCCTGTGGCTTGAAAGTACCCTCCCAAAACTGGTTATCTGGCCTTAGCTTTGCAAAGGGGAAACTGTGTTTGCAAGTAATAAACATGTAGCAGCCCTTCTCACTCCTTACCCTAGCTCAGTCTTTGTCTGCCATTCAGTCAACTGTCCCAAACTTCTTTTCCTTGGAAGAGTTGAGTTTATATACATAAATATACAAATCTATATACAATATAAACAGTGAGCATCTTGTGTCTGGCACAGCTGCGGGTAAACCAGGATGAACCCATGGAAGATTATCCCCTGAAGGTAGAGGGTGGCAAAGAGGACGACTCCAGCAGTGGCACCCGCCGCTTTGGGATGGGGCAGACCACCAAAGACCAAATGAGGACCAACGTCATCAATGAGATCATCAGCACAGAGAGAGACTACATCAAGCATCTGAAGGACATTTGTGAGGTAACTGAATAAAGGGGGAAGTGAGTGTTAGAGCTTGTCTGAAGGATAACAGAGGATGTCCCATTCTTGCCCAGAGTGACACTAAGCAGGTTTACCTTTCTTTTCTGAAAATGAGCCTGTATTTCCACCAGAGCCTGCTCTGCTTAATGACGTTGCACGCTCAGAAAACAGAAGACAATTCATTACAGTAATATCCCAAATGCCCCTATATTGGAAGCGCCAACTTGGGCTCTGATTAAATGGAATTAATTGAATTTCCCAAGTCAGAGAAAAGTAAATGTCTAGCATTGCTGTCCTCTTTAATGTATGTTCTGAGGTAATATAATCAGCAACTCCAGCCTTCAGGCAAGTCATGCTCCGATCAAAACAACTGGGGGATGTTCAGCCAATTAGGTCTTTCACTTGCAAATACGCTGAATATTGCAACACCTCTTCTGAAAGAGACACTGTCATACACACTGGGTAAATGGAGGTAATGGGTAAGAGTTTTGCATGAACATAGTTCTTCACTGAAATGACACAAAAATGTAGTGCCTGCCAGGAGAGGCAGCTGGGGCAAAGCAGCACACACTTAACGAGCCTTTCCTCCTGCAGTGTCCCCCCGTGTCCTTCGTGCACTTCTCCTTTGAGTCAACCAGGCATTTCCTGACTCCAGCATCCAAAACAGATCCACAACTGGATTTAATTGGCCTAAATCTATCAGTGGATCAGTGCTGGGGTCAGAACTAACAGGTGTTTCTAACAGGAAAGCAAGCACCTCCAGGACTCCTTCAAGTGTGGGTTACAGTATTGTTTAAGGCAATGATGTAACTGTGGTTTGGTTTCTATTTCTACCATGTTTTGGGTGGTATTAGAGGAAATAACAGCTAAACACAGACGCACTTATGCAGGGAGAGGGCAGGGGAACCTGCCATACAACTGACTACAGTCCATGGGGTTTTCTGTTGATGACCAGAGGCCACAGAGCAAATGCCCAGGAGGTTTCCAATTTGGTTTCCTTCTAGGGTTACATTAAGCAGTGCCGCAAGAGAGCTGACATGTTTACAGAAGAGCAGCTGAAGACAATCTTTGGGAATATTGAGGACATCTACAGGTGCCAGAAGAAATTTGTTAAAGCACTAGAGAAGAAATTCAACAAAGACCACCCACATTTGAGTGAGGTTGGCTCATGCTTCTTGGAATATGTAAGTAAACTTGACTTCATGGGAAAGGGGTAGCTGAGCATGGATTCAGCCAGAGGATTTAGAAATTGATCTGACAGAACTGAAGAGGCTCTGTTTAACAAACCCCATCCAACCAAATTAAAATGCTACCACCACCCCTGGTTAGCCACCTCCCAACCAAAGATCCTCTGGCTCTTGATCCTATGGAAACAACATTTTCAAAATGCTTCAGCTTCTGACACGACACTCCCTGCCAGACCATGCTATTTTAGGCAAAAACATAGGAAGATTCTAAAATCTCAAGCTGGACCCAAGTTTGCAGCTGTGGTATTTTCGGGTCAGCGCAGGATCAGCAACTGCTGATCTGGTCATTAAAAACATTCAGTTGAGCACAAGCCAGAATCCATGGAAATGTCTGTGCTGTAACTTTTAATATACCCTGCCCATCCCCAGCTTTGGGTCTCCAGGCTTCAAGGTCTGGGGAGGATAAAAATTACCAAAAGCCCCGTGTGATACAGGAGTAGGACCTACACAGGGAGCTCGCACACAGCAGTCTGAGCCGGGCCATCACCCTAAAGAACACAGAGAGTAAATCCCTTCCTTTCCCTCGCAGCAAACGGAGTTTCAGATCTACTCTGAGTACTGCAACAACCACCCCAACGCCTGCATGGAGCTCTCCCGCCTCACCAAGGTTAACAAGTACGTCTACTTCTTCGAAGCCTGCCGCCTGCTGCAGAAGATGATCGACATCTCTCTGGATGGGTTCCTGCTGACTCCTGTGCAGAAAATCTGCAAATATCCCCTGCAGCTGGCTGAGCTGCTCAAATACACCAACCCCCAGCACAGGTAGGTCAGACTGGGGGGGAGGGAAGGAACGAGACCTGTCTCATGGACATGGACTAATGCAGAATCGTGTATTGAGGGCAGGTTGCCAAGGGCAGCCAACACCACAATTCTTCTGAGTCACCTTGTAGAAACCAGGGGAAAAAAGAGTATTTTTCTATCAAATACATCATTTTCCATTACCGTAGCACTGGGCTTTCCTGTCTTTTACAGGTCTGGAGCTGCAAGGTTCACCTTATAATGGTACTTTTCTATTTTATTTGGCCCATGTATCTGTGATACCAGCACATGCACCCTTTGGAGCTAAATGTTTCCAGTGGTGGTGCTGGAATCTTTGCCTCCAAAAGCGCGGGTTGAATAGACCCCCAAATGTCCACGTAACTCCACCACAGCATGTCAGGGCTAGTGGCAGCCATGCAGTTTGCCCAGTGCTTCCCCAGTGGGAAGCAGTGGCCTACAGCAGGCAATCCATGCACCTCTTCAGCACCAGCTCCAAAGCCCCCAAATCCATTGCTCAGTTTCAGGGTGAAGGCCCTGCCCTCAGCTCAGATAACTCTGTCACTTGAAATAATAAGCACTTGAAATAATGAGGTACAGAAATAAAACCTGAAAAATCTCCATTAAGGGAAAGTGTTGATACTGGTCCATTTTGGCTTAATTTTACCTTCCTAATTACAGCACTGGTATTTCTCAGAATGGTTTTAAGCATGTCTTATTAAGCCTGTAAGCATGTTGTTCTGAAGCTCATGTCTTAACAGAAAGCTCCTCAATGCAGTACACAGATGTTTTGGACATTGTGTTAGAAGCAGGTTGTGCAGAATTCCCAGCTACTCAGCAGAAGGAGCTGGTGGCAGCAGATGGTGTCAGGGGGAGGGTAGATCAGCATCTGTCCTACCCTTCCAGATAAACCATCGGCTCCTATTTGAAGCTGCCCACAGAAACATCTACCTCCAACTTCCAGTATAAAACAGCTGGGGTAGTGGAACTCATGCTTTCTGCTCCCCAGGACCAGGCTGAGCTCGACTGCAGTCCTTTGGAGTGTAGGTACAATAACCACGTGTCGTTTTGTGGTGCCTAACACCTCTACCCAACCCCAGGGATTTTAAAGACGTCGAAGCTGCCTTAAATGCCATGAAGAACGTTGCTCGGCTCATCAATGAGAGAAAGCGGCGGCTGGAGAACATCGACAAAATCGCTCAGTGGCAGAGTTCGATAGAGGACTGGGAGGTAAGAGACCGACTTGCCCCATGAATTCAGTGTCCTGTGTTGCCCCTCTTCTCCCCTCCATCAGCTTCTGCCCTACAGCAACACCTTCATACGGATGGCCATCCAGCCTTACCTCAGTTCTGCTGTCCCTGTTTATTTATTTTTTTCAATTTAAACAGCTGTGATCTTTTAGTACAACTGAAAAGGTCTAGCACCTAACCCAGCTAGACCTGCTCCCTTTGTATGTTCCCTGGAATTTTTGTTTCCCCATTTTCCTTGCAGAATACAATTAGCATTTAGGTTAGTGAAATAGTGAAATCCTATTATTTTCCTCTTGTCCCCCATTTTCTCTTGAGGGATTTCAAACTCCCAAGATGAGCAGAACTTCCCCTTAATGCTGAATAAGCCACATTATTCCTGCAGAAAGGCAAGCTCTGATATAATGACGAAGCCAAAGTTCCCTGTAGACTCATTAATAAAAAAAAAAAGCTAAATATAAGAAACAATACTACTAATTTTCTAAATCCTAGATTCAATAAAACCAGATTGTCTCCCTCCCCAAGGATGTCAGGCTGAACTCTCAGCTCCCTGCTTATTGCCTGCTTCAGTGTCAGGGATACACCACTTGCCCTGAGCAGTCTCCCTGGAAAAGGAGATTTTTTTTCATTTAACACACTATTGTTCTTATCAAATTCAGTTCCCATTCCCTGGGTGCCACAAGCACAGTGTCCCCCTGATGTGACAAGGACTGTCCTCCAGCACAGGGGCTCCCTCTCGTTCCCAGAAGAGAGTTTCATCAGCAGGAATTCACCAGGCCCCCCAGCCAAGCTGACGTTCTCCTATGAGACTACAGGCTTATCTCTACTCCCCTGGCTTCAGATGGCTGAGACCAACCTGTTCTTTGTGCTGTTCTCAGGGTGAAGATGTCCTAGTCAGAAGCTCAGAACTCATCTATTCCGGGGAATTAACCAAAATCTCCCACCCTCAAGCCAAGAGCCAACAGCGGATGTTCTTCCTCTTCGATCACCAGCTTGTCTGCTGCAAGAAGGTAACCCATGAGCCAGGCACAGCTACTCCCTATGACAGTGCTACAGGACTCAGTGAACACCCTCCCTACCCCTTTGTTTCCTTATCCTCACCACACGTGCTCCTGGCACAAAGGTCTTTACGTGCACTTGTTGCAGTCTCTTCTTTAACATCCTGGTGTGTTCTGTGAACCTGACCACAGCAATAAGCCACAGGAATTAGAGCAGGAGAGAAGAGCACTGCACTGCTTCAAGGGTTAGCGCATGGCTTTATTTTGTACAACTCAGTTATAAGCATTGCCACCCATTTTCTTTTATGTATTTTTTTCACTGCATTTCTGTGTGAGATTAATACCATATTCAGAAGGTCCCTGCAGCTTTGATGACAAGCTGTGGCCCTTGACAGTCAATAAGACTCTATTAACATCATATGTAAGTCTGTAATTTCAGAATTGCACATCCTACATTTTTTTGCATGATCCACAGTCTACAGGTAGTTCCAGGTAACTCAGGCATGAGACCCTCACTTTTTTTATCGCTGCTGTCAAAATTACTTTTTCTTGTCAACACAAAACCTAAAAAGTTAATTACATTTTCTTGGCTTTCTAACTGGGCCTGTAGGATTCAAATACTATTTTCTGACACAGGCTAAATGAGCATTTGGGACCATGGATAATAACACAAGCTTGCTTCTCATTCAGAGCTGTTTGGGGCAGCTGATATCCCACAACAGTAGATACCACCCTATCCTGACCCCACCACTAAAAGACACCATGCGACACTTCACCATATCAAGAAAAAGAATGTTTAAGGAAGGGACAGGAAAAAGGAACATCTGTATGAGTCTCTGTGGTCTCTCTTACAGGACCTTCTGCGCCGGGACATCTTGTATTACAAGAGTCGGATCAACATGGATGATATGGAAATACTGGATGTAGAAGATGGGAAGGACAAGGACTTCAATATCAGCGTGAAAAATGCATTTAAGTTGCACTGCCAGGACACTGAGGAAGTGCACTTATTCTGTGCAAAAAAGCCTGAGCAGAAACAGCGCTGGCTGAAGGCATTTGAGAATGAAAGGAGACAGGTTCAGCTCGACCAGGAGACAGGTACAGAAAGAGCCATGCTGTGAAACAGTGGGTTGGGGTTGCTGCTGGGGTTTGTGGTGTTTTTTTTTTTTTTACCCAAAGGGTGGAGAAGCCAGTCCCTGCTCCAGCCCAGCTCTGGGCTGCTGAATTGCACATTCTCAATGAATCTGTCCAACTGAAAAAAAAGAAATGCAAACCACCGTGAGCAGATGCTGCGGTGCGTCCCCAGGGAGGCTGAGGTGTCTTTAATGAGTTCAAGCAGAGCTGACACAGTAGTCAATATATGACACACAGCTTCCATTATTTTGCAGTACAGTGTGAGTGCCCAACTTGGCAATGTCTGCACAAAACATGTTCAGTCAAGGGTTCTCATTGTGAGAGGGCTTTCATTGTTTTGTCCAAATCCTGCTTAATTCAGGCTTGTGTGACCTAATGAGATTTGAACCGCAGCTGGTCTGGACTGGCTTCTTCACCCAGCAAGGCGTGGGGGGGAGGGCAGGCAGGAAACCTGGTGTGAGAGCAGGGAGAGCTGTGCAGTGTGGCACAGGCCAGGGACCTGCCCCTTCCAGCTCTGGCAGCACTTTCAGCTTGTGCCCTCCCACCTCGGGCACCTTCCTGCCCCTGTGTTCCCCTCACTGTCTATGCCAGTGTCTTCCCCTGAGATGGGAATGACGACCTCCTGCTGACAAACTCTATTTTATCTTCAAGGTTTCTCCATCACGGAGGTGCAGAAGAAGCAGGCGATGCTGAATGCCAGCAAGCAGCACCACACTGGGAAGCCTAAGGGTAAGTCACACCTGAACATATATAGGTGCTGGGAGTGGGGGGTGGTTCTATATTTACTATATGGGCATAGTTTCAATGAAGTGGCACTAACAAGCTCTTGAGGAGGCCAGATGGTGAGCTCTGATGTGACAACCTGCAGGATAGCTCCTGGTAGACTGAGACAGCTGGACTCGGGAAACTTCCTCAGTGCAGGAGAGCTCCTTGCAGCGATTGCTGAGCCCTGCGCCAGAAACCCCAGTTACCGACAAACCGGCAGCTTCTGCTCCAGGGCTGGTTCCCAGCCTCGCCCTGGGAGCCAGGCTCTCCAAGCAGCACGGTGTTCCTGCTGTGGACAGACAAGCTTAAGCTTTTTATTAATCCCCGTGATCCAAGGAGGGTGGAAGAGGTCACTGCAGCAGGGACCATTCCTGCCCGGGCAGTTGTGCCTGTGGGAGATGCTTTGAAACCTGTGATTTGGGCAGAACAGCACCAGAGACAAGAAGGATTTAGCAGCAGCCAGGGGAGAGTGAACTCAAGCAACAGAAAGGAGAGTTCCTGTGCCCACAACACTGGCAGCTCAGAAGTCCTGTTAACCCCATTTTGTGATGCCACCACCCCTCTCTATCCAGAGGAAGAGATGTCACTTGCTTCCCTCTGGACCCACAGCAAGGAAACCACTTTCTCTTGGTGGTACCAGCCCATAGTTAAATCCTAGCCCAGTGTCCCGTAAGAAAGCTTGGCTAAATTTCAAAATAAGTCAGAAGAAAGATTTGGCTGCAAACAGAAGGAAGTTTGGAAAGAGACCCGAGCGAAGCCCTAGGAACAAAGCAGTACAGGAGACCCCACAAGCCAGCCCTGTCTAGGCACTGACCAGTATGACTCAGAAATCCAGTGCAGGATGTAGTACCAGGCAACAGAAGCACCATATGCTCATCAGCTTCTCCAAAAACAACCAAAGGCACCAGTTAATTTGTCACAAATGACGAGCTACAGCTATTTAGCCCAGCTGCCCTGTTGACAGAAGACCTGTCACTTACGCTTGACACTTCTGGGACTTCCGTGACATCAACTCTAACCCTAAAAAGGAACCAGCTAAGTTCCTTAGCTGGAACTAAGGGCAATCCTAGGAGAAACCCAGTTTGTTCCCCTGCAGCTTTAGCAGGGACTGGGCAGGGGGTGGGGAGGGGAGCTGTGCTCCACTAATGTGCTTCTCATCTCCTCCCCATCACAGCCGTCACCAGGCCATACTATGACTTTCTGATGCGTCAGAAGCATCCCACCCTGCCTACCACGCTCCCTCAGCAGCAAGTCTTCATGCTGGCAGAGCCCAAGCGCAAGCCCTCGAACTTCTGGCAGAACATCAGCAGGCTGACACCCTTCCGCAAATAAGGGCAGCCCCGTGTTTGTGCCTGAACCCCTTCTGAGAAAGCACTTTATCTGTCAGTCCCGGGAGGTGGAGCCCAGGTTCTCCCAATCCTTTGTTTACAGAGGATGGCACGTGTGCTCCTGCCTTCCCTATTTATGTTGCAGACCGACTGACCGCGCTGGCTCCGAGGTGAGACACTGCGTGTGTGTGTGTGTGCTTGCACACACGTGTGCATTTGTGCCAGTCCCATGGAGCCAGCCTTGCACAGTGCCCCAGCGGCAAACTTCCAGGCAGCGCTCGCAGGAGGGAGCCTGACACGTTGCATCTGAAGAGATTTCGTTTGTCAGCCCTGCTTGGACCAGCTCCTTCCTGCAGTGACCGCCGCTGTCTGGCAGCTGTCAGACAGAGGGGAGGGCAGCCAACGCTCCAGCCCGCGCCGTGCCCGCTGACACCCTCACAACAACAGCTCAGAGTCACTGACACGTTTTCTGTGGAGGGAGAAACCCTTCTGCTCTCTGCCCACCCCCACTCCCCCGTTTCTCAGAGACATGATCCTCCTACCCAGGTCTCAGTGGGTCGGTCGCCTTTGCGGGCTCTCAGAGCAGACAGCAGTGAGTATCGCACTGTGACCTTTTCCTTTCCACCACCGACGAACTCCAGCGTACGTTAACGGTGCCAATCAACCTGCAGCATGAGTAAAGTTCAAGAATCTCTCTAGTGGGTTTGAGTTACCTAAGTTAGAGAAAAAAAAATGTGCCTAATTAATACCGTACTCGATTCCTTCGATTCTCCTCTCTCCATCGTTCTGCCATATTTCCTGGCCAATGAAAATGCTCATTGTTTGTAATGTGTTTATTTATGGTAAAAATCAGAACTGTGTATTTTGTAAGTCTGTAATTGTTCTTGTCAGATGTTGTTAACTTGATGCCTGTTTTGTCTGGTTGGTTTTTGTTTTTTGTTTTGTTCTTTTTTTAAAGAAAGGTCAATATTTGCAACCCTAGCTCCCAGAAGTCAGAGTCTACAGTTTAACCCTGAGAGACTAAACCCATGATTGTTATGCAAGCTCCCACACACCTTCAGTCCAAGGGGTACCACTACAAGTTTTTGAAACCTTTAAAAAATAGAAAGCCACTTTAAAAAAGGCCTAGATTTAGTATTAACAGCCTCACTTTAAGTACCCATGTTTCAAACTGTGGCCAAAAATAAATTAATTTAAACTTTGGATAGGAAAAGGAAAGATTTGCCTTACCATAGTGAGAGTTAGAAGCCATACTGACTGAATTCCCTAGCTTAGGAGACAGCCTGTGACAGTGGAAGAAAGACACCTGCTCATTCCAACCTGAACCTAGTGTGAGTGAGCCCCAACTGTCTGCAGAGCTCAGAAATCCAGTGTTTGCTGATGCTGTAGCTGACCAAAATCTGGTCATCCAGGGATATCTGAATTCAGTAGCATGTACAAAGTCATTCTTGCACTATATCTTCCCCCCAGAGCAGGGGCAACATTTAATTTCATAAAGAAACTTGTAAAAGTGACTCTCAGCCTGTGTTTGTCTCCAACATGTCTATCTGTGTGAACTTGTTTCTCTTCAAAGTCACTGTAGAGATTCTGCTCTTGCAGCTTAAAAAGCGACTGCTGATCAGTAGAGGCTGTGCTAGAAGGTCACCCTCAACAAAGCCATCCCTGGGATGGAGACTGGTGAAGCAGAGACTTTGCTGGGCACGTAGAACACTGATTGAGGTTAGCACGTCACCAGCTCCCAAATTCCTGAGAGTTATGTGAATGGAAAACATGTCTAGGAAACGTCAGAAACAATGCAAGGGCTGCTCAATCCCACTTTGAGCAATCTGGAAGTAAAGAGGAACAGCCAGCACCAAGAAGTAAGAAACATACTTGAAAGACAACCCAGCTTCTCCTCCTGGGACCTGCCCACCCTGCCCTATCTCCTTGAAAAACACACAACTCCATGCTCTTCTCCTAGGCAGGACCATCACCATTCAGTACAGTCCTACACAGAATGGTGACCAAACCACCCCCCGCCCCAAAACTTCCCTCTCAGGCAGCAGCACCCATAGAAGATTTAGACCATGGGCCTTACCAACATGGCAGCAGAGCCTTGAGAGGCTGCTGGCTGCCTCACAGTGACCTGAGCCAGCAGTGACAAGTCAGGTCTGGTGTCAAAAATGCCTCTCTAGAGGTAAGCAGCAGTTGGGAAAACAAGCCCATGGCCCATCGCAGGTGTGGTCCATTAAAGTCAGGGGGGGACAAAAAACAACAACAAAAAGACCAAAAAAATCCAAACCTCAGGCCTCATTTGCACCTTACATCTGCATTATCAGCCTTCCTGGGCTCAGCACTGCCTGGCCTCACCCTCTTTCTTGTCCTTTCACACTCCCCACCCCCCCCAAA
>NW_015090834.1:489904-519069 GCF_001431845.1 Calidris pugnax
CACAAGGATGGACACTCCCCCCCCGCCCCCCCAAACCTCTTTGGGTCCCTTCTCAGTACCTCACTGTCCCCATTATGAAAAAGATTTCTTACATCTAGTCAACGTTTCTCTTGCTGCAACTTCTGATCTTCACAGCTACACTGAAGTCAGGCCAGCACCAATCCTGACCTGTTCTACTGAATGACACGGGGGACAGCGGCACCGTACCCTAAAGTGCAACAGCTTTGAAGGGCAGTAAAAAAATTATGCCCCCTCCCTCCTGCTAAAACACACATAAGAATCAGCTACTATTAATCATCTGTGTAGCAATACTCTGAACACTAAATATGCATCAAGTTGTTTAAATTATCAGATTATTTACCACCTCTTCCAGAACTTACTTCTTGGCTGACCAGTGCACACAAATGTTTATAGAGAGAACCTTTTTATAGAAATCTTTTGAAGTGCCAAAACAGACTTCAGCCTTCTCTGGCCAAACATTATGCCAGTCGCTGAAAAGTTACTTATTTCTGGTAGAGAGAGACACATTCTCTACTTGACTGCCTATCAATATTCTTCCTAAAAAAAGTGTCTTCAGTTGGGATTCTAGTCTTGCAAGAGACATGTGGAGCTAGGATCCGATCCCCTATGCAAGACTGAAATCAGGTACAGAAGTTGGATCACGCTGAAAGAGGTGGGAACCCTGTAACCCAGCAGGTGGAGTTACAGCAGTGACACTGATGAACAGGTAAGGATCAGACTCCCTTTGCTCAACACCCCTTCCCACGCACCCGCACCTCAACAGACCTCCTTACATCTCAAGAAGATTTCATCACGAAATGCCAGCCTTTACTTTCTACCCAGCACGACTTCCTCATCCTCGAACCACAAAACCTACCATTTCCTGAACATACTGCATATCAGATCATGTGTAACCTCCATTGGTTTTAAATGAGTAGACACTCAGAAGTCGTAAGTTACTGATTAAATGGTAAAATGTATGTGTGTTAGACAGTGGTAACAGACTCACCAACACTGAACTTCCCTCCTCTTCACCCTGGCATCTGGATTTGGAATGGAGTTACTCACATTGTACTGTCAATTAAACCTATCAGGGAGAATGTGTGTGAGGACAGAAAGCGTTCGTGTACACATCCCGTAGATCCATGAGGTCATCATCTAAACTTGTAATAAAGGGGTTTTCTGGCATATGAACAAGTCAAGTACAGCTGCTGTCAAGCTTTCTGAACACCACAATCTTACCAGCTTCACAAGCAGAGTCCAATTGAAGGAGGAATAAGCAGAGACCACGAGACTTCAGTACCCACTCTGCTGAGATGAACCTTCTGTGTGGCCAGAAATGCAGATTTTCACACAAAACAAACTGAAGCTCTGGCTATGAGTCTGAACAGGACCAATCATTCCTGATTTCAGGGCAGAACCTACCTAACTACCCAGAAAAATACTTCTGCATTAAGATACATCTCCTGCAAAAGACAACATGACTTGATCGAATGGTTTGGGGTCTTTTCTAGGGGTTTTGGCTCAATCTCTTCCCCTCTTTCTGTAGCTATCCATTTAGGAAGCTTCTGCTGAAAAGCAGCCACATTTCTTAATGAGTAAAATCTGCCCAGATTTCACTTGGACAAGACACAGACGTAGGTAAAGCATGTGAACCAATTAGAATGGTTTGCTAAAGCTACCAATAAAATGAACTGGTGGCTGCTAAATAATACAGTTCCTGCTTTCACAAAAAAAAAAAAAACCAACCAACCCAAAACTGTATTTTGAACTATTAGTTTGGAATAACCGAGTCAGAAAAGGTGGGTGTATACACTAGAAAAATGCCTATGCTTCAAGTTTTGATAGACCCAGAAACCGTACAGACTGTACTAAATCAAAGTAACAGACAGATCAGCTCCCACGAAACAGCCTTTAACATCTTCTCTGCTTTGTGCGTTACCTGAAGAACGGTGGGGTGCAGGGCGGGGAGAGCCCCTGTTTCTGCCTGGCCTAGTCCATCACCTCGCTGCTCTGCACCGCAGACACTGCTCCGCAAAACCAGCCCGTCCTGCAGAAGCCCAGGACGCGCAGCCAGCCTGCACCTGGGTGTCCAAACAGCTTCAGAAAGCCAGGCCTCCCCGACGCTGATGGAGACAACTGAACACCGAGGCATCTACAAGTAACAGACGTTCCAAGAGAATCTCAGCTTCAGACTGAAAATGCTACATTGCTTGGGATGCCAGAATGACAGAAATTAGCTTTTCTTAATAAAAACACCTTTTACCTTTTGCAGTATGTGTCAAAATAGCAGGCTGTGCTCCTCCAGATTTACTGTAGTGGAAGCATATCTTCATGTAACAGCAGAATTAAATATACCAATCTTGCCACTAATTTTTAAATATTTTTGAACGAGTATTGTACTGCTGGTTAAGAACTTTGTCAGCAGCTGAGAGGTGGCTCAGCTTCCAGCAAGTGCTAAGTTCTTGTTTTACTGTGGTTACTTCAAGTGTTTTCAACTCTCATGTCAAGTTTTGCCATGTACCTGCTAATGAGAGTTATGGCATTGCCATACCCGTTTGGGCAGCAAATACAGTAATACAGTAATTCCTAAAGCTTTAAGAATGAGCTGTTCACGCTTCATTCAGCTGCTGGTGCCTCAGCCTGTACCTGCTGCTACTCAAGTTTTCTACTGAAGTTAGCAGGACTTGCCACCACTAGCTAGTGACAAGTAGCAGAACCACATCGGTAGGGTCAGAAGGTCTTAACTAGGATGCCCTGTACCAGCCTACCAGTAGGAAGTCCCTGTCGCCAGCGTTCCCAGCTTAAGCAAAGCTGTAGGATCAGGTATTCAGGTAAGTAATGGGTTAAAGAGTAAAGAGTTGGTGATGGATGGAAATTAACTGAAAAAATCTGAAGTATTTTCAGATTATTTTAACCCACTGAAGGCTCAGTGATGTTCATTTAGTTGGACAGTGCAGGGGAGGACTCACACCACAAGTCATTTCAGAGCTAGGCTGGTACAAGTCACAAATACAACGCGTCAGAAGCCAGAACACACCCCTGTATTTTTCTGCTGAGTGCTACGAGGGTCAGGGGGGGTATGGGGGATGGCCCACCGCCTGCTCAGGAGCAGCAGCAGCCTGGATTTCACCTGCCTTCACATTCCCAGCCGCACAGCTTCAGGCTGACGAGGCCGAAGGACGCTCCTTCCCGGCCACGCAGCAATCACAGCCTGCCCTGCCCTGGGATCAGCACCTCACACCACACTCCATTTCTCTCCGTGTCTCCCACACGCTTCCCTAACAACAAGCAGCCACGTTACTGAAACCCCATGGCTTTGGCAGTGCTGCTGGTTTGGGGAAAAACACAGGCTGCTTGTTCTTTTTGCGTGACACTCCTGCCCCGTTCCTCCCTGCAACGGCGCCGCTCCCCTCCGCACGTAGGGAGCTCTTCTTTTGCACAACTTTGCTACCAAAGCAGCTCCCTGTTCTACAGCCCGTGCAAATGAAATACCTGTGAGACTTAACCCAGGCTCGTGTACCTTTGTGTGTGACTGTTTACATATACATTTGTGAGATGGGAAATAAACAAGCTGTAACTTTACTCTTGTCTAATTCTGTAATCTTCCCCATAAACATTAACTACTGGGCATACAAAATAAGCCTTTTATATCTGCCATAATCAAATGTAGCTACGTAACAGTATTCTGCTTTAGAGTTCCTTCTATCTTTCCACACCTGCTGCTTCCCCCTTTTCTTAGAAGCAGCAGCCTGTGCATCCATTACCTAGGCTTAATAATAACCTTTTTAACTTCCAACAACCTGAAATAATACACTTGCTATCCCAATCACACCAAGAGAAACCTTCCCCCAGCTTCAGCCATCTTGACATTGATGCACTGAAAGCATTTGATCTCAATGGTGAAGCTCACATGATCACACTTCTCACTGCAAGGCTAATAAAAGCAGAACTGTGGAAAGGTGTGTTCCCCTCCTCTTTATGAAGCATCCATTTGTCCTTGTATTTTACCTTTCTTGCTCAGAAAAGAACAAGCTACTGTAAAACACTACAAATCAGATTAATACAGCCAAAAAATGAAGGTCCAGCTGCACTAATTTAAGCTGACAGTTGGGCTGCTCGGTGCCAAGTTTTCTCTGTCAAGTTTGTGTTGGAAATATCTTTCAGTGCACACCAAAGTCCATAGCTATGAGTTAACTGCACCCATGAGGCTCAACAGCCTTCCCTGTAGGTCTGCCATGCTCTCCCTAACACAGAAAACTTCCTGTAGCCAAAGTCCTCTTACTGTACAATTTTCAAATTTTTTATTTCTTTTTTTTAAAGCCGTCACATGGACCCCATTCTACTCTGGATGATTAAGACAGGATAGCTAACAGCATGATGGATTTTGAAATAAAGCCTAGGGAAGTGTTTAGCTTTCCCCACACAAGTCTGATGTCTTACCTGCAACACCTGATGCAGCAACACCTTCTATCCCAGCAATACAACTGACATTCCCTACAAAGGAACGTTCCCAGCTAATGTTCTACTGAGTATATCACTCCTGATTCCAGGGGACCTCACCAACAAAAACATTTCTCTTACCTGAATTTGTCTAGAGTAACCCATGGAGTTTAGAATCCGAAGCAATATGTTGGAAAAAGCAAGCCGCCTTTTTGTCCATAGTTACAGGACAACCTGACTCAAACCTTCTTGCCTTGTTTCTGACATCACTAACTGAGCAGTTACTTTTCTGGAAGGGGCTCTGGCTGTTACCAAGTGTTAAAAGCTGCCTCTAAAACGTGGGGAATTCTTATCATACATCTCACCTTCAGAGCAAGTAACTAATAAGTCACTCATCAGCATGGAAGTGGGAGAGCAATATGCATCACAATGTCATTGCAACATGTATCTGGGAAGAAGGAAACATCAAACCATTACTGATCTACCATTTTGGTAGCTCCACAGATACATTTAAAGTAAACAAGCAAGGAATCCCAAATGCAGACTTAAAAGTTCAGTACCACGTTTTAAGGAGCATCAGAGTACAAAGTAATTCTTCACAACCACAGACCACCGCAGAACAGCTGTACCAACACCCCTTTAACCCAAGGATGATCAGCATCACTCTGCAGAACAGTGTTTCCCCATTATATCCTCCCAGATCCCAGCAACCCACTGGTTAGGGAGTGTGAATTTTCATGCAAAAAAATCCCAGCAATGCCAGGGTAACTGACCAGCAATTAGCTTGAGGTAAAACGCACTGAAAACCTGTCCATGGGATTCCTAGTGCTCAACTGCTATTTTAGAAGCTCAACTACTGCAGCAATGATCTCAAAACCCAAGTGTTATTTCTGCAGTTCGATGCAGTTACTGACATTATACCTTCCTCTTCCACACGCGTTGCTTTTCACGGGAATGTTACCGGGTAAGTTACTGTTATTTTTGGAGACCTACAATAAATGAAAACAGCCAGTTAGTTCAAGCAGTATAGTCCTGTTCCCCCCAAATACACATACTTGCATTTTAACATTAGTGTCATTTACAGCCACCCACACTCTAAAGAAATAGGATAATTGCCCACACCTCACACCTACTCAGTTTTTTTCCTCATGGGAACACTCAAGACACTGATTTATAACAGCTTTCTGCTCAAGGCCCATCACCTCTGAAACAGCATTGATTTGATATCAAGCAAATGCTAAAGCATTGTGAAATTTTACATCTGTTCCATTTTCTTTATTTTAAGCTATAACATAATAAAGAACTCAAACCCAAGGAAATCCAGGAAATGCCTCAAAAGGGAATGAGGCAGGACAACACCACCTTTACCATTCTCTCAGGCAGGGCAGTTTATTCCCCGTTGGGAAGCCTTTACTCCTGCATTTTGTTAGCCTTTAAGAAATCCTATTGAGAAAAGTCACTGAACTGTTTTACTTTGCTTCAATCAGCCACCAGGTTTCATTCACAACAGACCACGCTGCTATCCAGCAACAGAATCTCTTCTAAAACCATGTCACAGAGCTGAACTGTTTTGCTTTGCTTCCATCAGCCACCAGGTTTCATTCACTTAGAGTTTCACCAGACCACGCTGCTATCCAGCAACAGAATCTCCTCTAAAACGATGTCACAGACAGCAGAAAAAAACCACAATAAGCAACACAAGTCAATCTTTATTGAAAACTGAAGTATTAATACATAACAATTCTTGTTACAATAAACGTGCTTTTAAGAATTTAAATCTGAGCTCATCTACTCATTGAATTGCATAAAAAATAAAAAAGTATGAATTTTCACAATTGAACTGGCTCAGAATGGAATCTCCACTCTTTGTGTTGATGCGATAGTTCAATGCAGGAGTGAGTGATGCCTTAAAACTTATTCTGGAAGACAACATTGACCTAAACTTAAAAAAAAAAGTACCAATACAACTGTTCGTAAGACAGTTTTAAAAAAAGTCATAAAAAGGAAACCTGTGTCTATTTCATAACAAACATGGAGAACTATTACTGGGGCCTCTTGTACTTCCATTGCATGCACTCACTTTTTCAAATCTTAGACATGAGGGCAGCCAATAATAGCATTACAATAAAAAAAACCCACTAACAAATCCATTCTACTTAAAACAAGTCTGTACAGCAGCCAGCTAAAAAAAGCTTTCCCAGTTTGCCTGCTAAGTGCCCAAAAGTCACAACAGTTTAGAAAAGTCGTGTTCGCTTTCTTGATGTTGAAACTTCAGAGCCCATAAATTGTTTAGATTATTTTTTTTGAATCTCAAATGGACCCTTACTACCCGTGGAATTCAGATGTTTCAGTGTTATATTCAACCCACACAAGAAAAGGTTTCCTTGTCCCTGGAGAAACACTGTTCCTCTTCCCCCTCGTCTGTCTACGAAACACCCCTCGCTCTCTCTCACACCCCCCCGATGGAACACACAGCCCCTGGAAAACTCCTCCCTGCTCTGGAGGAGATCTCAGAATGAGCTTGGTTTTCAGCGAGGCTCGATGCACAAAACTATCCTAACTCTGCTGCAGTTGTTTCTGTGAATTGGCATTCTACCTCGTCAGATCTGAGGGTCGCTGCAGGAAGCTTACAGTTGATAAAATACAGGATTAGAAAGCTGACACTTATATTAATGAGAACAATCTGAATGAGCTTAAAACTTCATGTCTTTCGAACAGGCGTTCACAAACACTTGGACGTGAGGATGAGTGTGACCCTCTGGACGTGCGAAGGTCGGGCAGTGACACCTGCTGGAGAAGGCTGGACACGGACCATGCCTATTTCCTACCCACAACTGCACAAACCACATCCTGGGCAACTGCAAATCACCATTCCCCAACCACAGCATCCCTCCTCCTTCCCACAGCTTCCAGCTGAAGCAGCTCGATTGCTCGCGTTCCTAAGATGGGAGGTTTCACCAACATGGTATTTACTACTCTGGCACAAGTCTAAGCCTAGAGCTAAGTGGTAGTATCAGATCACTGTGCTTACCTATTCCAGCAAAAACATGTTCTAGGCCCAAATGAATGGTGTATAATACTGGGGAGTGACTCCAAGTCAATTCTGTCCATCTCTTGCTCAGATACCTTAAGTGGCCTTACTACCCAAGTAGGAGTGAAGCCAGAATGCTCCATGAAGAGTAGTCAATGTTGAGTACCCTGGAATACAACTCTGTACCATGAACTATGCTCAGACAACACTAAGACATGGTGGTACTTACGGGTGGTGGTGGTGCTTTGTTTTTTGTTTGTTTGGTTGTTTTTTTTTCCAGTGGATGAAGCAATACAAGGAAGGACTTCAACTAAAGGATTTTTTAATCTACCACTGCATCTAAGCATTTAACTTGCATAGTACACTCAAAAAGAAGCTTTCTTGAATGGCAATTCCTGCACGTCTCCTAGAAACTTCAAACAGGAGATGGTTACAACAAGCATAAGCAAGATCTAGTAGTAGGTTCTCTGTTTTCCTTCCTAGTGTTTCGTTAACACCCACCACGCCACTGACTAGGGCTACACGTTTTTGGTGCCAATTATTAGCCGTTTTTCTTTTGCTGCTGCTACATTTAAAAGACATTTTCATCAGTTGTTACTGACATAGGGAATACCTCAGTTTTTAAAAAATACTTTATCTAAACTCAACACCTGAAATTTTAATAATAATTAAAAAAAAAAAAAAAAAAAATAATCTTTCTTGGACTTCTCTTTGTTATTGCTGCAACAGTTATTTTCAGTTCCAGGTTTAAAGTAGTACTTTTTTTTTTTTAATCATATAAAGCTGCCATAAAAGTTTTTTTTTTGTTTCTTTTTTTGTTGGTTTTTTTTATTTTTTTTAAAGAGAAGCTTGATCTGAAATGTCTCTACTGCACTAGCTCTTTTCATTTGCTGAGGAGCTCTAGTGCAAACACATACTGCGTATTTATTTATAAAGGAATTCTAAATAGGGAATGTTATATAAAAAGCGGGAGAGAATGTTTCGTAAGACCCTCACTGTGTAAACGCCTATTTAATGATGTACAATTTCCCCCGCCACAGTTTTATATCCATGCTTTCTACTATTTGCAACAAAATACCATTAAGATAGTTATATATACAGATATTCCCCCCCGTCCCCCTGCACTGTGCTTTTGGTTACTTTCCGTATCAGCTCCCGGAGACACGCTCCTCCCTCCCAGTAGATGATAATCGATCGAACCTGGGAGGTGTCAGTACCTTCCAAAAAAGGTACAGTTTCCCCCTCGTGGATGAATCCCATAATGCAACTTAGAAGAAAAGTGCTCAAGTAAGTGAGACTGCCTAAATGTTATGGAATATTATACAGAGACCAATTCCAAGATGACATTTAGGAATCTGAAGTTAGAGCAAATATATAGGAAGTTCTGGTCGTTCCTTAACTATTTATCTATTGCAGCATTCATGAAAGTTCTCTCCTATGATTTTCAAAGCTTTAGTTTGTTGGGTGATGAGACAGGAGACAGCAAAGCTTTGAGCTTGTTCTTTATAGCTTCTCCCCAATATAGCACTGTTTCACACCTCAGCTCTTTGTTAAAATCTTAGCTAAGACAACAAAATAACCACTCTCTACTAGCTAAAACGGACACATGGCCTGTATGAATGCTCACTGTACTCTCCGGCACACCTGACTAATCAAAGCTGCAAATCTACTACACGAATGGAATTGTTAAACAGAGTTGAATGAAGAAGCAGTACAGATTCAACTAAGTTTGTCTGGGGTCATTTTCTGCTCCATATAAAAACATATGGAAACGCCTAAGCTGCAGTAAGTGCTCATGAGTAAGGTTTAAAGTACTTATTCCAACATAGTCATGTTCAAGGCATTAGAAATAAGGGGGCCGTCCACTGACACTAATTCATGCAAAATAAACCTAAACTTTATTAAACCAAAAAAATTAAAAAAGGAAGTACAAAAGATGGAGAGTGCTTACTGCAAAACTCAAAGTTTCTGAAGGCTCTAACCACCAAGAGGTGATGAAGATCCGTAAGCCTCCCACCAGGGCAGAGAGTACTGAACGGCAGCATTGAATCAGCTCTGGTGCTACCCTGAAGTAGCTGCCAAATCTGTATAGGAGCAGAACACCCCAAAACGAAGCGTAACTAGATATACAACTTAAAAAAAAAAAGTTACTTCTGAATGGAAATTAACCTACAAGAATACAGCCTGATATACCTCTGTGTAAACGCTTAAAAGGGAACAACATTTTATAACCATTTACTGCATAATTTATTGCAGGCGGAACGTATCCCAAAAAAGAAAATTGCATCTTTCTGGAATTGTAAGTCAAGGAGGTTTAAGAAAAACCTTGATTTTATGTGCAATATTCAAATTTAAAAATTTAAAATCTCTCCTGTAACAATTTTGGTATACAAATGGGTTCTAAGGCTAGCCCTTTATCCCTACAGCATTTGCTTTGAGGTACTTTTTAAAAATTGAAGTTGCAAGAAAGAATATCAGAAGTGACTCATTGCAATGAAATGCTAATCTGCAGTCAGTCTTGTTTTATGTGCTTCCAAGTGCAATTTAGGAAGTAAAAAAAGAAAATACTAAGAAAACACATCAAAATGCTGTAACCAACAAATGGCTCCTACTTCAATTACAAATATTTTCAGAAGGAAAAAAAAAAGAGAGAATAATTAGTTGAAACCTTTATGTTCTGGCAGCCCTACTACAGCATATCCATAGTCCATACTGCAAGTAGCTAATAAGGAAATTGTGTTAAAATGATTTGTTCCCCTTTAACATACTCATCAGGCACACAAGCTTTCCTCAGAGTAACATGCAGCTGAGCTCCTCCTGTTTGTTGTAGAAAGCCCTAACGTTTCTTAAGTTTCAGGAAAGCAAGCTGGATCAACTGCACATACATTTTCAACTACAACATTCCTTAGGAAAAACAGCACGGATTTCCTGAACTGAGAACTAAAAGAAAGTGTTTTTCTATCAGTCTGTGTGGCAGTCTCACTTTGACACATCTTGCATCACATGAAAGATAGTACTGGATATACATCTCCCCAGGACATGCAATTCATTACGCAAGTGATGTCGCCTCCTACTATTCCTAACAGCCAGTTATGCCTCAAGGAAGTTTGCTTTATTTACTGGCACACACAGTGTTACCTTTGTCATTTCATTCTGATCCTTAAGAACATCTGTATAACACTGAATCCATACAATGAAAATGAAAAGGTATGAAGTAAACTAAGAGTGTGCGGGATTTCTACAGCTTGTCTGACTCATTTTCCAGTCACTCCAATTTAGTAGTTGAATTTGAAAAGAATACATCACTTAAATAAAAATATGCCCCTTTTAAACTGGCAACTCCATCAACCTGAAAAAGGCTGAAGCACTTATCTAATGTATATTATGGTATCCTATAAAGAAACTCACTTTCATGGTTCTACCTTTTAAGACCCTGCATACATTACAACAGTGCATTAGTGATACAAGTTGTAAAATACTTTTCGGTTCCTTTGGATTTGCATATGATGGTTTTTGCATCAGTCACTGCAGGTAGATTGAGCAAGCTTTGTTTTTGTGTTTTAACATGCATTCAACTAGATATGGATCAGAATAAATTTATACTCCCTTTTTATCATTATAATTAGCTAAAAAATTGCAAGACAGTCCACAAAACAGGATTTGCTTTAAGACTAACTGCTGGAGTTCCAAGATGTAAGATATGCAGCACTGGAAAATCTTCAGTGATCAGGAATTAGTAGTGTTTAGCCAAGTGTTGAAAGCATTCAGAAGAAAAGTCCTGGTTGGAGGCATGAGGGCTTCAGCACCAACTTTTAAACCTCAATTTCTTGATTGCATATCTCCCATCTTCAAACCTACATTAAAAGGGAGGGGGGGAAAGTAGGAGATACTCTTAATTATGTGAAATACTGTTTGAGCGTGGCAGAACATTTGAACACTGCATGCAGCACGTCGATACGCACACACAACACATAATAAGCATTACATAATGCTACCCTCACATTTATCCAGCCAACTGCAGTCTACAGGCTTCCAGGTTAAGAGTTCACTACATTGATTTTTTTTCCTGTCATGTCCATTCCAGCTTTCCTAGTAGTTTTGTCATTAGTAGAAGGTGCAATACTAAAAAGATATTTTATGCTAAATTTAATTATCAACAGTCATGAGTTGACAGCAAAACTTTCACTTTTGATGCTGATGTAACATGACATTCTTGGATGTAATATTGTACGTGAAACATTTCAGATCTGCAGAGTGATACGTATTATCACAGCAAAACGAGAAACAGCTGCTGCATTACTAACTTAAAGGAAATACAGTCCCCTGGACTCCTAACTGCTGAAACAGAAACCCAAAGAAAGTTAAAACAAAGTTAACTTTGTCATAAACTAAACTGAGTACAAGTGAGAATTTCTAGTTCACTTGGTCTGACAAGTCCTTCTTTCAAATGAAGCTGTTCTCAATTTATGCAGAAGTGAGGACCCCAGAAACATTAGGCTTTATGTCAGTTTGATTATGTTATGAAACCCATGATCTAAAGTTTGGTCCACACTAGAAACGATCTTTCCATGCTGACTGCAAGAAATATTAACTGAGACTTACCTGAAACAGAGCAAATATAGGAAATTTAACTTAAGGTCATGTGTTTATTTCAGCAGCTTGTGAGAAAGATTCACCCTCAGCAAGCAAAACACTTACCTGGCCTATATACTTAGCCATCAAAAATAAAACTACAAAGGTACACACATTGCTTCCTTCAAGAATTACAGCACTGCTGAATTCAACAATTACCAACAAATCCAAAATGCTGAATACATTTAGTCCCAGATGTATTTTAATAAGGCTCATTCTTTCATATTCAACAATCACGAACCGTGAAAATGTTTCACAATTTCTGAAGATTCTGAAGAAGCCTGTCTGGGCTTCTCTCCTTGCAGGGAATAGCTAAAACTATTTAATAAGGCTTCTCTCCTTGCAGGGAATAGCTAAAACATAAGCAACAGTGGCAAACAAAACATAATTTTTGTGTATTCTTACTCAAGTAGAATACTGTCAAAGTACCCCAGACTGCTTACCTTCTGAAAAGTCTGCTAAAACAACCTGCAACAGTGGCATTTATAAGAAAATATTAATTGCTTTCAATCTAAATTGGTAACTTACACTGACTGCCAGGATGATCACCACTGTGGGGGCACATAACTATAGGTTGGTGTTCCTGGAGCCCGATATGTGGGCATAGTAACTGGATGAGGGGCTACTGGAGTTGGGGAATGAGTTGTCAACAAAGTACCTAGGATGAAGAGGACATTTTTTTCAGTAAGTACAAAATCTAGTGCAGGAAAAAAAAAAAAAAAAAAGGAGAAAAAGAGTCAATTTTAAAAACAATCACAGCTTGCTCATCTTCCGATTTAAAATTACCAGTATCATTTTGCTCTCCAGCCCCAATCTTCCTTCAAACATTTATGCAAGAGGAGCATTTTGATGTTTAGTCCAACGCACACAAAGACACTCATTACTCAAAAATAGCTCTAGCAGAAACCCTGTAACATAAGCATTATTCACTGCAAAACTTTTCCCCACAGCAGGCTTTACATGCCATAAGAATACCTGATGGTAGAGATAACTTGATGGATAAATCAGAATAAATTAGTTCTAGTTTGCACTATTCCCGATAGGTTTTTACAGACTAAGGGGCTTCAGAAGTAAATGGGGGCTGAGATAGCAGTATCTTAACAGTCCTATTCTACAGTGCTTTGTAGGAACAGCACCACACACCTGGCATAAGCTTGCTCACATACAAAACTCCAATGTTAGCTCAGTGTGTGGCACCAAGTTCTCTAGTTTTGAGATTTCTCAAATGAAATGATAAATCAGACAAGACAAAAACAAAATCTGAAAATAAGCTCATGGCTCTTGTTTTTTAAATTACTGAATTGAGCATCCTTTGAGTGAATGTGGACAATTCCTCTAAACCCACTGATAACAAAGCATGACATCCCCTCAGTAAACACTCACATGAGTCTAGATATTGGTTAAACAAAATCTTCTCCAAAACACTACCACTTAAAGAGTGTGGCATTAGGAAGCTGACATCCCTGACCATTGCTTAATGCACAGAAGACCTGCAGGTCGTGCAACCACATAAAATCATGTATGATACAAAGAAGGTCAGCAATGCGAGGGGTGGGTTGAGAACACCGTATTTGCCTCAGACCTAAAGAGGCTGCTGTTTTCAACTAGGCATAAAGAAAGGTATTGAGAAGAAGTCAGACCCTTGACACTGACAGGATGAGAGGCAGAGGCTGCAACTTAAATTCCATACAGATATACAGAAGAACTATTCTACCATAATATTAATATCTGAAAAGAGGATGCGGCATCTCCATCCTTAGAGATGATGAAAATATCATTGAATAAGTACAAAACCTGATCTAGCTGGACATTTGGGTAACACAGCTGTGCCCTGTCTTGACCTGAACGGAGAGCTTCATCAAGCAAACAGAAGGGTTCTGAGTTCCCATACCTGCTGACATTGCCATAGTAGTCCCAGCCACCATCCCCATAGTCACCCCGTTGCCTCTGGGTGGTGGGATCGGAGCAGGATACATGGTTGCTGGCATGCCGTTGGGCTGCACAACTGTGGTGTGGTGAATTACGTGGGGTGGTGCTGCATATAAAGGCTGTGTGTAGTAAGTGCCTTGCTGTTGGAGAGAAAAAGTAAATTAAGTAATTATAGTACATCTGGTGGAGAAGATAAATGATGTCTTCTTTCACAAATGTATCATAAAATAAAAACATCACTCTAAAGATGAAGTGTATTTACAGAGCAGAAGCAGAATTATTAATTTCAACAATTCCAATTGCATTTCACCAGCAAACTTTTTAACATTTAGCCCCTTTTAAAGGCATTTAGGATAACATTAAAAAGCAGGAACCTTTGTAGAACTCCAATGCTGACCGCACCTTCAACAATAAGGGCTTATTCTGTCACTGATTCCCTTCGTTTCACATCTTTTCATACATTAATCCATAACAAAACCTCTCTCATTCTTTCACAGCATTTTATTCAGCTGCTTTAAGTTAAAGAACCAAAGTTTTTTGGCAAATCTAAATACACTAGGCAGATTAGATAAACCTTGTTATGTACTTATTAATTCTCTTCAACTACTGCGTACGTGCCAGGCAAGTTTCCTCTATGCAAAAACAGGCCCAACTTTTCCCTAAAATATCATATTTACTGAAGTTGCTTAATTCTATCCTTTCTAATATTTTGCAATGATTTGTCTAGTATGAGACTTGGTAACTCCACGAATCACAATAGAGGCTTCCTAAAAAAAATTAACGCAAGTTCATGCCAATTTTTGACAAATGGAATCAGGATGCAGTAGTTACAGCATCCAGCATATGTTTTTAAAACTACTGAATCTAGTGTCTCTTCAAAGACTGAACACATTATCAGGAAGTGCAGAGTAACCGTCATGAGAGAGAGAACATAAAAGTGCACTGTAAATCACTGCATTAAGAATTCTCTGGAGGCAGCTAAAAATTCTCTCCATCCCTGAAGAAATAAATGTGATGTAAAGTTAAAAATTCAAGCAGACATTACAAGATAAACAAAATACTATCCAAACACCTTTTTTTTCATTTTGTTCATTTACCTGTGCATATGGATTCTGCTGTGGGTAGGCACTTCGGACTGGGTACACAGCAGTCTGGTAGGGATTCGGCGATGAAGAGTAGGGTGGCACTGCACCACTGGTGGGTGAACAAGATACTTTATATGGGGTGCCTGGTGTATAACCTGAAACAAAGGTAAATCTGCATTAAAAACATGAAAAGCAAGCGTCAGCACACTGCTTTCTAAAGTCAGAGGTAACAGCTTTCTTCATTTCCAAATTCCCTAACCCTCGTGTGAGTACTTGGCAGACACAAGTTCCACCATGTACACAGCACTGATTGCAGTCTGAAAAGAACACTGGACCGTGTCAACTAAGCATGAAAAGTTAACTGCATTTTTGCACAATTTGCTTTTCAAATCTATGGATACTGGGAAAAAAAACGATTTGGATTTTTGTAGTAATATCACTAAATACTTGGATTTGGCATATTAGGCAGCATTCCTACATAGGAGGATTTGGCACATGTTAGTATCAGCCCCCAGTTTCTCAACACACACCAAATTGTACTGTCAAACCAGTAATGGTTAACTGACCTGCTGTTATCTTGCGTTGAAGATGGTACAACACAAGAATAACAAATTCACAAGTCAGAATCATGTAAAGAGCTCGAGACGGCTTTTCAGAGAACAGAGAGACACAATCTGCAACCTCTACTTCAACTTACATTTATCCATGCTTGTTTTCTGGCATTTTCTGAACTGGCTAAAATAAATATGAAAGGCCATACCTTTAAAACACAAGCACTGTAGAACTCATCAACAGTGCAAATTAGACTTCAAAGGCACTTCAGTATCTTTAAATCTCTTGTTTGTATATTACATACATAGACATGCCCTTATTATCACTTAATTATTTTATACATTACAGTAAGACTTCAGATGCCATCAGAAAGAATTTTGTAGAAGGCCCTTAAAATCAGTCTGCCTTGTAAACGGTGAGAACTGTTCAATTTTGACAGAGATAACCAGCAACTGTTGGCTCAGACACTGTCTAAAGACAGTTCTTCCATAATTTCTCCAACCCTCATCAGCCAAGGTCTCAGAATAACAGAACACGAGCTTGATGAGGCATGGAGGAGATCTATGAAAAGCACCATTGCTGCTGCACGCTGTACTTCCACAATTATACTATGGCTTAGTGGCTGAAGTAGGAACAGAAATACCTCAAGCAGCAGCATCCACCAGTAATAATATTTAGGGTAGTAAACAACAGGCACGACCTGTTCCGGAGAAAGCATCAAGGCCCTAGTCTGTGCTATGCTGAAAAGGTCTTGGGTCTTATGTATGTCTACCACACTAGGAGATGCAACATCCACAGACACAATCTCTATTTAGCTGGAATTGTACACACTGGTACTAGGGCAACACAAGGAAGAAAAAACACTTGGTAATTATAGGAAAAAAAAAAAAAAAGAGACTATCAGAATAGAGATTAGGTTTGCTTCTAAATCTTTATAGAATGTGCTGACTTCAATACTGAGAACAGATCTGAAGCCATATAGCAGAGAGAACACTGGCATTTGTGTTGTGAAAAATCAGTCTGTGCAGGCAGCACGATGACAGATGACCTTCATTCTTTTTGCAGAAGTCTGAGTTCCTTTCCCATTTCGTGCCACCCTTCAAACTGAAAATTGTTATGTTAGCAAAGAAATAGGTTTACTATGTGAGTGGGTTTTTTTAAATAGAATTTATCACCTATAGAGATACTCAAGAAAGCTACCACAGCACTTACTTTGAACTCTTGTTTTCAGAGATCCTAATGACTAGAGCATGCTGAGGAAGTAACTAGTATGGGGAGCTATTTGTGTTGAAAAACTCTGCTGCAAATGCTGAACGTGAGGCATCACTACTGAACCCTGTGTCCTCAGTCAAGCCCACTCTCATTCTAAAACCCCACTGATAGAGCTGCACAGGCAATTTAACTTTCAATCTTGCAAAGCGGTACACCTGTACAAGAAGTTATCTGCCTTCCCATTTAATTTTTTTTCTCTCCCTTACAGGGAGAAAAGACCTTAAAAGTAAATCACATGGTTATTCAAAACCACAGAAATTTAAGAAAAATACCTGTGAAAATGTACCCTTTCTCAATGGCAGTGGCATGGCACACTCAAATACTGCCACGTGATGCGAATTTAGAAAACCTTTGATTGTAGAAACAAGCACTTACATACCAGAAAGTTTTAAAAAAATAAATCCCAGCTGTTAGGACAAAATACTTCAAGTTGTATCTGCCTAAATTAGAAGACATTTTTGAGTCAGAACAAATTTTTGAACTTTAGTTCAGAGCTTAAAGAGTAGCTAAAAATTAAAGCTATTTTAGCTCTGAAATAAAAGCTTGTTTTCTATTCAACAGCAATAAAGACTCTAATAGTACTAGCTTCAAAAAAAATTACAGACATTTGAAGATGGTATACAACTTCTATATGTCTTTATTCCTTTTTCACAAAAAAGTGAACGATTTCTTACATCACTCTTGTGATTTGGTGAATTGGTTACATGCAGCTTATCTTCATCTTCCTGCAGTAGGATTTGCAAACTGCAACCGGTAGGAAGACTGGAACTACCTTACAGTTATCTGATCCTAGAATCAAAACCTACAGCTACTCCCCAGCACAGCTGCAGGAATCCCCATGATATATACAGCAGAGCACACGAGGCAGAGACACATCACTGAGGTAATCTCAACCATGAAAACGGACAGCTTATTAGTAAGTAATACAAGCTGATAATGAAAAACCATACAGGATTTTGATTCCCGTGTTAAGAGTTATACCCCAATGGGAACTGCTCTCCCTTGAACATCACTCTCAAAGAAGTTCTTAAGCAATCCAGTGCTATTGCAAGCTGGTTCCCCTACATATGATACTTGCATGGAGACAATAACCTATCCAAAGGATGGATTTATATTATTTTTTAGTTACTGGAATGCGTAATGTCCATCTATTTCCCTGCCTTAAATGCAAGACTGCAGACAGACCAAGATCAGTTCTGCACTCCCTATGCCTCTAAACAGCAAACTGAACAGTCGCAGGTTGCACCAACTAGAACACTCCACAACTCCAAGGAGAGCTGTGCACTTTTAACAGGTTCTGCAGGCGAACATTTTAGATGACCTTCTCTTGCCTCAGTTATTGCTGCCACACCCTTTTAAGAGTCTCCTGGTAATTAATGAAATGCCATATGTTACAAACATGGAACTGCAGTACTCCAAGCAGGCTGCCACACCATAAGCTTCCCAAATTCAAGCAGCATCCTTTTCTATCCCCGTAAGTTACACAAGGGCACTCAGGGACAAATGTGGTTACGTGCCACATGTATCTCTGAAAAACTGGCATCACACCCGCAAGTGAAAGCTCCTGAAGATGGCCCAGATCTACATTAACAAAGTAATGTCAGGAATTGCTTAGTATGCAAGATAATCACAGGGAGAATACTGTTCTATCAGATGTACATTCCTGGATTAAGTGGAAATCAAATGATACCAGTTTCTGTTTTCTTTCAAGCATTAGAACATTAAAACCATCTTCTATTAGTGAAAGCATGAAAACAACTTAGGCGAGTGACTTGGTTTCTCTTGTGTCTGTTTTTCCATCTCCCTTTTCCCAGGCTCACCACATTCCCTTTCTCTTAAATGCCAAGCATGCAAGTGCAGTTACCAAAATCCTCCCCCAGTATCCACTACGGACAAAACAGTTTTACTCAGCAATCAGGCTTTCCAGACAATTAGTTTGCGAAAACAATTTTAAGGGCAGAAAGAAGGCAGCAAGCTGAACTTAGAAATACATGATTTAAGAAAAGGATGGGAAAAAAAAAAAAAAAAGAATTTTGAAGATGACAGAAGAAAAAACAGGAATCTGGAAACAACCAGTAAGATGCAAAGCAAGCAGAATCACAAAGGAAACAGTGAAGGGAAACACGATGCAGTCCTAAGTATCAGCCTGAAATATAAAAACAACAGCTAAAAACTCAACTTTTCCCTTCTCTGAAGGTGAAAGCAGTATGACTTAAGACAAGATTATATTAATTTTAATTTATCAGATGATTCCTTATGAGTCATGCTCAAAGTAATGTAAAACTTATCCCACAGCATAAGTGTTATTGTAAGCCCCTACAGCTTTTCCTCATTCTTGGTTCTACCAACTTCCAAAGTTGAGGTTACTGCTTTGATATACCTGTTACACATACACACATACCTGTCTGGAAGGTAGGATTTGCTCCAGGATACATATTAGGGGAATAGGCAGGAGCAGCCGCTGCATAGCCCATTGGGAAGCCAGCTAAAAGAAAGAAAATGTCAAAGTTACTTTCTAGACTGACTGCACAGTCTAACCAGACTTTACTCTCAAAGGTTCTCCCTGTACATCTCTTAATAGAAGAACAACTATGGCTGAACTAACATGGCAATATATTGGCCTCCAATATAAGGCAAAAAACAGCATTAGCAAAAGCTACAGTTACTTGAAAGATACAAAATTTGTTTAGACTGTAATAAGTGAAATTTCTGAAGTAAACATAGCCTTTAATGTTTCCAGGAACTTATTTACATTATTCCAAACTGTAAAACTGAGTAATGTCTGTATTTACAAAGACAGAGTTACTACCATATTTTGTTACCAACATACAAAGATTTCAACTTCCCCAGATAAAAGGGAATTACTATTTGCATATTCCCTATCAGGCTTAAAGCTACTACTTTTAAACTACTATTCATATTTGAAGGGTTTCTATTTTGCTATAAATCCCAACGTCCTTAGCAATGACTCCTAACAAAAATTCCTTAGCTCAGGACTATATATGCTAACCTTGTTTTGTAAAGCACTCTGTACAGTATCAGGTGACAGACACTTGGCATTACTATTAGGTGGTCAGCACGGGTAAGATTAAGAAAAGCCTTAGGCTTAAAAATCAAAGGTAAAAATAACTTATCCAATTCATAACAACTTTTCAGAGCATAAATAGCTCTTGAGTTTTCAAATTTACAAGCTGCTAGAGGAAAGCTTTAGTACAGCTTTACACCTGACTCGGACCAACTACGTATCTGCAACATTATTTATGTTCTATACATTTTCACTCGTCTCTTCCTTCTTCACAGGTTTAGCTCCACAGCAGAGCACTCTGAGCTGCTCAAGAAAAAAGTCGTTTGTGAAAAATGTAACTATGACAAGAAGCAGTTTTAACTTCTACACAGAACCTTCATCCATGTGAGAAAATTTGGATATTGATTCCTTGTTACTGTAAACCTCAAATAGGTGTAGTATAATATAAACAGCTATTAAATATGCAACAGTTTTAGAAACACAGCACCTTTAAATAATACATTCCACCTAGCGATAGACTCATTACTGTCTATTACCATGCAACCCAGTAAATTCAATGATTCTGAATGCAGAACCTGTAGCTTTTGAATTAGGAGAGGCAAAGAAGGGAGACTTAGCCATTCAACAGTTGCTTTTAAAAAAAAATCCTAAAATTGTCTACTTTTCATTTTAAAGAACGTGTTTTGCATTTATCCCAGAATCTTTAAGCCTGAACCAGGCAGCTCAGCAAACTATCTGTAACAGTGCAACACTATAGAGCTCACTAAGTTGAATTTTGGGGTCACAGTTGTGTAAACTGACTGACTGACTGCTGTAAGGAAGAATTTTGAGAGATGAACTTGTGGCATGACATTTAAGGCACTTCTATAACAATTCTACTTCAATGACATATATTTTAGCTGTGTTAAGTTACAACCAAGTGAAGACTAGCAAATATACAGTAATTCAAAATGTAATTCTGTAATTAAAAATGTAGTCTAATATGTTTAACAAGAACATAAAACGTTTGAAGTTGTAACATTGTTTAAACTGCTACTTATGAATCTACAGTAGTGTATCTTCCTAAGTAAATTAACCTAAGTAAATACCACTTAGGTCAGGTATAAACAAGAACTTCAATGTAATGTGTAAATGGTTATAGGTACAAATGAAACCCTGATGAATATAAATCTGTGTTTAGAAACTTAATAGAGGTAAAAATACAAAGTTATATTTAAATAATTCCTAATAATCTTTATCTAAAGAAAGCCTTGAAAAAACAATTATTTCTATATTTGTAATAGTTTGCAACTGATACTAATTAGTAAAGCACTGCTGCTTACCTTGTTATAAAATTGCTGCAGTCCATATAACTAAGTCAGTTACAGACAATAAAACCATCCTGTGGGACTTACGGTTACACAGAATCAGCTTTACAATTTATTACTGCACCATTTCAGTCACTCAACAGACTTAAAAACACTGCAACACAGTTTGTGTTTTCCACTAATAAATACTGTGGAAATTAAGAAAGGTACACTAGTTCAAGGAAAAAATTAAAAACAGCTGAAAAGTAAAAATAAAAATTAAAATGTTTTTGAGATGACTAAGTCAACAGTAAGGAAAATTTACTTATGCACCAATATTTAGAAGAAGGAATAGAGAAGAGTGGAACAGGAAAACAGCTACTCCAGTACACTACCTAAGCTGAAAAACAAATTTAGCCACAGTAAATGCCAGCAGAAAAATATAATACAGCTACAAAGAACATAAACAGTAATGGCGCAGAGTGATTTCTAGTTCCCAACACAGACACCAACTAAATCACAAACCAGCCTCCCTGTAAAAGCTACAAAAGTTTAATTGGTTACAATACATAAAATCTGAGCTGAAAGACCCTCCAGCCTCTCCCAGGATAGAGCAATTCCCTTACCCTGCAGATATAAACAAACAAAAAAAAAGAAATTCTGCATGAAGGCATACTGCTTGAAACGCCTCACAGAGGCACACAGCCCTCCTCTTCGGCTTTCCCTGACAGTTCTGTCCAAATCTAATCGTTGCCTTATCCAACTTCTGAACTATGGGGACACCAGAAATGAAGCCTGCTCACACACACGTTAGGAGATGAGGGGAAAAAAACCCCAGTGGGAAACTTGAAGCCAAATGAGAGGCACAGAAAGAAAGAGATACATTTAATTTCTGTTTTAAAAACATTTGTGGCCACGTTCTTGGCCCCATGTTTGATGCTATGCTTCAGGCAGTCATAAAACAGAACAAGAATTAGAGGATAGAAAGGTTAACAGCACCAGCCAACTAGCAGCAGAAATAGACTGACTCCTCTTCTTGCAGGGCATAATTATTAGAGCTCCTAAAATAAGCTGCTTTGGAGGAGATACTGAAGTTAGAAATAAAACAGAAATAACATGACTCTTGAAATATCACTTTTTAAATTTAAGAAAACACCACCCAAATCCCAAAACAGATCACCATACATGAAGCCACTGAAAAGTGACTATTTATTCTTGATTACAAAGACCAGTGTAACTGAAACTCATTTAAAAAAAAAAAGTTACTTACCTGGATAACCAATTCCTTTGGCATTTGCATAGGGAACCCCAGAAGATCCAGGGCTATACACAGGATTCATGGTTTCAGTAACTGAATCAAGGGGAGAAAAAAAGAAAGAAAAAATTATTTACTTAAGTATAGGGAAAGCTTGAAATCTCATCAATCAGAATGGAAGTGGAAATGGGGGAAAGCCTAGGAGAAGAAAGAGTAACAGAGGAAAAAGCACCAATTCCACTACTCATCAACATTAAAACTGTAGCTACAAGCAAGGCAGAGTCACTGTAGAAGTTTCAAACCATCACAGCCCTCAGTTGGCTACAGAATGTGTCAGAAATGAAACATTCCCTGTTGCAGAGCATGCCTTCAAAATAGTTCCATCCCTAAGTGCTGCCCCATGGCACGCAAATCCATAACCCAAATGCAGGAGTTTACACGTGTTGGCTTCTCCCCCAACGTCATCTATCAATCACTTATCCATCTACCAGCTCTCAGTCTTGATTTCTTCCCATTTCTTTCTTGAAGCATCTAGCCAAGGCATGCAAATACTTACAGTCTATTACTACTGGCATTTCAAGCCTGGGATTCCAGTCCTTTACCAGCACTAAATTCATTCACCATCAACAACCCAAGTTTTACAGAAGTAAGAGGAAAAAGACTGTCTATATTAGACAGGTAGCTCACATTTATTTATTTGATTACTTGCTGCTAAGTTCTTCAGGGCCTATGACAATCTTGACAGTTGGGTCCAGTCCTTTCTGAATTACGTATTCACACACCAAAAAAAGCACCTATAGCTAGCATCACTGGCAGGAATAAAACCAAATCCCCAGTTTCAAAAAGGATCCTGTATGTAAACACAAAGGGAAATAAAATGGCATTGAAGATGCTTCTCCAATTTTTCTAGTACGCCTATGTACTAGGCATATATGGCACTGTAGCACAGCCCACAAGAAAGCCCACCATGTGCCTTTCACAAGAGTACTGTTTGCAACCTTGTATCTAATATTTTAGAAAAAAATCCCCATATTTGAACCCCAATATCTAAAATAATCAGATTTTCTGCATATTTCCAGATTTACCACTTCTTTTCCTGCAAGTGCCCATTTAATCACCACAAAGAGCCTCCGACAGCAAGAGAGGCCACACAATGAAACCAGACTTGCTTATTAACTCGTAATATCTGATAACCGAGTCACTTCCTCTTCTAAATCTTGAGATGCTGTCTTACTTAAATGAACGGCGTGTTAAGCAGTTTAACACAGTTTAACAGAATTTTGTAAATAAAGTTTATGAAGCAAGAAAGAGTGAGAATTACACATGCACTACTTTAGTGACAGAATAGGTTATGCAGGAACGGGAGCTGAGTTTGTCAGTAGAGCTGCGCTGATAAACCTACGTTAAGTGACTGTATAAAGCATAAATAGTTTGCTTTTTAAAAGTAACACTAAAACCAGCTCTGTGTCAAGAGTTTTAGCAGCACATAGTACACAACGGAAGTAAAAGAGACACAAAGTTAGGAAATCAGAAAGTAAATGGTAACAAGAAGTCTATCATCAGATTCACAGAACACCCAAACTTGATGTGAGAGTTACAAGATTCACCAGTTTCTTGGACTTTCCCGCAGACACACTTAACAATAATACTAACTTCAACAGCATTTCTTTTTCCAGTTTCATACTTGATTACATATCAAGACAACAGAATCCATTAGGAATGAACCAAAAAACAACCAACCCGCCACTGACACTGTTTAGTATGAAGAAAGTTGCCCAGATCAGCACCTTTTAATCACCCGGCCAACATCAAAAAAGCAGTTTCACACAAATCTCTTCGGAAATGTTCTACAGCAAACGTTGTCTTCAAGTATAGAGCATTATTTTCCACTGAAGCCCCGTGGAGATTTTAATAGCATTAACTCTGCTGTACTATAACCAACAGGCATATTTTTATATTTTACTGTAGCAAGACATTTCTTTTTCCCTCCATACTTTTTTTTGTGTATCCTTTCCTAAACAATGAGGACTAATATTTTACTGTAGCAAGACAGTTCTTTTTCCCTCCATACTTTTTTTTTGTGTATCCTTTCCTAAACAATGACTCTCACTTACTTGAAAACTTTCAGTCTGTTCCCTTAGTATCTCCCCGCATTTCCTTTTCTGCTCCTCTTTCCATGTTGATTTGGTCACATTTTGTCTCTAAACTGACAAAACCCATAAAAGGTTCAAGCTTCATTTCAGCCTCAGCATTTCTGAGTTGTGAGGTCAAACTCTTAAGGGAGGTGGCTATACCTTTCCACTCAAACATGAACAGCACTCTCCAAGACCCCCATATTCCTATAAAAATGCTCCTCCTCCTTGCAGCCTCTACAGCAATTAGGAGGAAAGAAGACCCTGTAACCTGTTCTGAATGGCAACAAGCAAAAAGCAAGTGGACAAGAAAACTACCAAGAACATTCTACAAATATGTGGGTAAAATACATTTTAAAACCTCAGATTAAGGGAAAGGAATTCCACTGAAGTAAGGGGGAAAAGAACTATGGCACTGGGAGCCTGCAAGCTGTCTCTTACTGGAAACAATGTCAACTTCCACTTCAAATGCATCCATACTTCAACATTTGTGCATGTGCACTCACACATTAATTCAGCTTTGGCTGAACAGGTATGTACTTTCACCACTTCTGCTTTCACAGCCTTGCTTTCACCACTGAAATACAGGTACAGATCCACCAGCTCACAAAAAGTGCTTATGGTTTTTGTAACACAAACAAAACTTCAGATCACTTCTAATTAAAAATAATTATTTTCAGGCCTTCTCAGAAGGACCCAAGATGCGTAAGTATAATTATACAGTATTACCCAGTGGTTGCAATCATCCCACTCTTACCGTAATTTTACTTGGAAGGGCATCTGTTATATTGAAATATGGGACCTTGCAGTCCACTTCCCTGTAATGCTCAAAGTCCACATCAAACGCCAGGGAAGGTACTATAAAGTGAACCCAGGGAATCCTGGCTTTCAACCTTTTTGTTGGCATCCCCTCCAAAGCATTCTCATGTTAATGTATATGCAAATAAGTGTCTACTCTGCATCATCTGTATATAAATTGCACAGAGTCAACTGTATATAAATTACAGCCAACTAATTCTTTCAGCTGAAATGAAGGTAATCATACTTATTAAAGATGCTCCGATTAAAAACCATGCGAGCACACTTGGGAAGCACCAACGCTTCACCTTCCGTTCTTGCCAAAGCCAAACAATCAAACTCAGTTCTGATCAAGCCTGTTAAATCTCCTCTTGGGACAGGTACCAGGACAATCAGCCTCCTCTTAAATCCATGTTTCAGGAAGCTGAGCACAAACCACTGCTAACGCTGAAGTTCTACCGTTCCAAACTAGATATGCTTCTGCACATGGCTTTTCCTGCTACTCTCCAAATGAGCACATTTCTAGGAAATTCTGCTTTAAAAAATCGTTTTACAGAGATACACAAAAACCCACAGATCAATGCAAATACTGTGAAAGAAACTGTGCATTCCTTTCAGGTACATTTTCTTAATATTTCTTTTCAGAGTTGTGCAGAAACACTATCAGAACAAGATCTACTGAATGCCACTTTGTGCTCATTTTATGACAATTCTATCACAAGACTTGGGGAATAACCTCTCTTAAGTAAGTACCTTGCCTAAAACACACTATTGTGGTCCACTAATGTTTTCATTCTTGGAACTTAAGCAGATTCACATGAAGTCATTACAGTATTTAACATCTATCTGTCCTGGAATGTTTTTTAAATGCTATGAAACGGTACGAACAACCCAGTTTCCTCTTACATACAATACCTTAACAATATTAATTAACATCTTTGTAATATTCTACATTTTACCCATTTCATTTCCAGTCATAGCTTAACAGAATTAAAACGCAATTCTTAAGACTCTGGTAGTTTGTAATGTAAGAAGAGTTACTTCCACTGCTAAGTAACAAAGAAAATAGCTCAGGACACTCCTGCTCTTCAAGTAACTGACACTGATTAAAGTCTCAGTTGCATTATGTTCTGTTAAAACTTCAGCCACCAAAATAGGCCCTTTGATGAGAACTGTAGGCCAAGTAACAGGCACTTTTGTCACAATTAGTTTACAAAAAGGAGGGTCATATCAGCAGACATTCAAGACTTCATAAAGTCTAAAACACCAGTCCCCACGCTGTGTTGGTATTTGCAGGTAGCTTGTGCTTCATTTCTTCCATTCACCCAAGCTCTCAAAAAAAGTCACTGCAAGCGTTACCCCTGTTCAAGCCAGGGCCTGGGTTTCTGGGAGTCCGTGGCTGAAGCCAGCTGGAATCAATGCTCACGCACAAGTGCCATGCTTCTGGCAAGCAACCCCACTCCCTGCGCTGGGACAGCACTGGCACTCTAATCTCTCACTCATTTACATCAGCTGAGGCAGTTGGCACAACTCTGGGTTTTGCCAGAGTTTCTTGGGCAGAGGGTTTCTGTGTTTTCTTCCTACCAGCATGAGAGAGCCGAGACCCATCACCAAACGGGTAAGATAGCACCAGTTCCAACGCAAGGAAGGGAGCAGGACTGGATAGTGGCAGCACAGATTGAGGTTGCAGAGCCACAGCCTGAAAAAGGACCATTAACAGTCTTGCCCAAAGCTCACGCATAAGGCAAAATACAAAGCTGGAAACATCATTCACATGCAAGTCTTCCTCCCCTGCTTGATGTTCTTGTCACGAAGGAGAAAGAATGAGACACCTGCAATCACCCTTCTGTGTTTTGTGTGTGCGCAATTTTTATAAGACTATAAAGGAATAGAGCAGTTTAGACTTTTTAATCCTTTCCAATGAATACACCTCTCATCTTTACACCTATTCTACTAGTGGTTTGTTGTTACGGTTGGGTTTTTTTGTTGAGTAACAGACTTGAAATACACATACACTAACACCAATGCTTCTCGTACCCAGTAAGGACAGAGACACTATGGTTATTTATTCAAGATTCAGAATTAGTTCTGTATGTCATTCACAAAAACAAGATCTATACCAAAAATTTCATACTTAGATCTTGTTCATAAACCAACTTCATTTGTACGTTAGTGACATTGTTCTAGTCTTAAAAAAACCCACCAAAACACAAAAAACCCAAACAAAATAAACTACCCAGAACATAATCAGAACCTTTTTTCTTCAAAAATCCCACTACTTATGCCTAGATTAAACAAACAGCCCAGCATTTCTTGAAGCCTACAATTTCTGTTGTCGCTACTGCACAAGGGGGTAAAAACTGTCACCTCAAATCCTTGCATCTCCTGCAGAACTTTGAGATCATCTATGTTTTCATTTCAAAGAAATGGAATAGCGCAGCAAAATCGCCCATTCCTCACAGTAAGAGTCTTAGAAGCCTGTCTACTGCCAAATCTAGGGGAAGTTAATCAACTACGAAAAACAGGAGAAAAAAAATCAAATTGGAAAAATAAAACTTCAGTATGCGTAGGAATCATATTCACAACTTTTTGGTTAAATCCTGAAGCTCTGCTTCTTGGTAAATTTTTATCCTACAAAGCACTTTTTCATTAAGTTAATTTTCAGTTTACTTAGCATTCCTTTTTGAAATAAGATGAAACTGTCAAGTTCCAAATTGAGATAGAATCTCCAAAAGCCTTCTAATTCCTCCTACTTTTTTAACCAGAAAGTTAAACTGTGTAATTACTACCACAAAAAGTACAGGTTGGGAAGTGTGCACTATACAAGCATGGAAGTTTTACGACACTAACAATTATACATCTTACAGTAAAATCCCATTAGAGCAGACAGAAAGTCTAGTGAAATTAGGTAACATGTACACTGCTACTCAACATTTAAAAGCAAATTAAATCCAGCTCTTCTCATGCTGAGAGCCGTATACCACCCATTGCTTAAACTCTAACTTTTTACGTTTCTCAGAGTACAGATTTCATCATTTGGCCTGTGTTTACAGTTTGGTTCCAAAAGTTCTAGAAAAGCCCCGAAAGCACGGTTTGCACCAGGCCTTTTTTTTTTGGATTTTGCCTCACAACTCTTCCTAGAAGCTACAGACGGCTAGATTTTATTCCTTTCTCCAGCTCACAGATAGAAAGGTAACAGGGCAGATATGACATGTGTATAGCCTTCCACCTGCAGCTGACGCTTACTGACACTATTTATTTGAAAATCCATCCGACTGACCCCCTCGTGACGCTATACCGAATTTTTATGAAGTTACCAACGGGACAGCCTCCAGCACCAAACCAGCATTCGAGAGGCCCCACGCATTCGAAAACAACCTACTGCCCGGAGGTAACCCGAGCTGCCGGCAGCAGCGGAAAGCAGGGCGCCGCGGGCCCTGCCCACCCCCGGTGCCGCGGGACGGTGGGCGACCGGCTCCCTACTCCGTGAGCCCATCACCTGCCGCCGTGCGAAGGCCGCTGCAGACACCTGTTACCGAGAGCCCTCCGGGCCCCCGAGCGCCGCTGAAGGTTACTGGCGGCCCCGCCTGGCGGAGAGCGGCGCGCAGCTGCCCGCCGCCCGCAGCGCTCTCCCCGGCATCGCCCGCAGCGCTGCCCGCGCCGCCGCTGGGGCCCGCCCCCCGCCCTTGCGCCGGGACCCGGGCCCACCCCGCTGCCGGAGAAGG
>NW_015090834.1:519335-540984 GCF_001431845.1 Calidris pugnax
GGGGGCAGTGGCCGCCGGGCGACTCCGGCTCCTCCGCGCCCGGCCGCACCGAACAACTGCGCACCGACCCAGCGCCCGACGTCACTTCCGCGGGGGAGGGGGCGCGCGCACCTAGCCCAGGGGGCGGAAGCCGCCGTCACGTGGGCGGAAGTCCCTGCGGCTTGCCCCCCCCCTCGTCCCGCTGCCGCCATTACCGGGCCGGCGGGGCTCTGGGCCGCACCGGCGCCGGGGTTGAGCAGCGGCGGGACGGAGGTGACTGTCCCCGCTGTGCGGTGGTGGCGGGGTGGGCTCTGCCGGCCGGCAGCGGGGCGCAGGGCTGAGCCCCGCCGGGAGCCGGGCGAGCGGTGGAAGGGAAAAGTCGGAGATCGGTGTGAGGCGAAGCCCGTGAGGAAGAGGAGAGCGGGGTTAAACAGCGCCTCCGGGGGTGCCGGGAGCTGAGCGAGGCACCGGGGCCGTGCTTCTCTCAATGCAGTAGCTCCTCGTGAAAATGTTCACTTTTTTGGTAGTTTTCCTGTGCTCAGAGCAGGCAAACCCCTGAGGCGTTTCTAGAAATGGGAACTACTGAACCCGGTACAAAGCTGAAAGCGCTGAGGAAGGCAAGTGTCAACAGATGTTACGATTTTAGGTCAGGGAGCTTTCTGGCTACTTCTCCGTCCTCCCACTGACGGGTGGAAGCCAACCTTGCAACGCTTGGACCTCACCAGGCCTGCTAAGGTCACCACTTGCTCCTCAGACAAAACACTGGGACTTCTCACCTAGAATTAACCTCTTGATAAAGCACTAAGCATCTGCCGGGGACGGGACAAGACAGCAGCGTGTGGTAGATGGAAATTGGCACAGGGAAGGTGGCTGCTGTTGAAAAAGCAAAAGAGACCAAAGTGACAGCCGTGCAGAATCCATATCCTTCATAGAAGGCCAACCACACATGAAGCTGCGTGTGGTTGGCCCAAGCCAAGACAATCACAGAATCACAGAATCTTCTAGGTTGGAAGGGACCTTAAAGATCATCTTGCCCAACCGTCAACCTAACTGACAAAAATAGACACCCACACAACAAACAAGGAGCATCATCACTAAACCATACCTCCCAGCACTACATCAACCCGTCTTTTGAACACCTCCAGGGATGGTGCCTCAATGCTCCATGCTGCTCAACAGCTGCTGAGGGAACGTGACCATGAGCATCTGGAGGCAGCCTGAGGAGGGGGCGGCTGTTGGGAAGGGTCTGTACAAACAGAGCCATTCCATCAGAGGTGTTCCTCACAGGCACCAAGAGCGGTACTACCAAGGAGTGGACGGCCAGCACGGCAGCAGATATAGGGTTAATCCATCCTAGGTTGCACAGGAATGAGAGCGATACAGGCACCGGCATCACACCAAACAAACTGCCACGATACAGGCATCGGCATCACACCAAACAAACTGCCACAGGTCTCCACGATACAGGCACCGGCATCACACCAAACAAACTGCCACAGGTCGGGGGCAAATGGCCAAGCGTCATCGTAGCTCCGGTGACAACTGGTGACGGCACACTGCAGGGGTGTTTCCGAGCAGCAACCCTGCTGCGGTAACAAACTGCCCACCTGGACAGACAAATGTTACAGACAAACCAACTCCTTAAATCCCAAAGAGGTGGCAGTAAAAGATTCCAGATCAGCCTTTTGTTAAAGGCCCCCAGTACAAGAGGTTGAGCCCTGGCCAATACACAGCCCTCACAGATGGGCCTGGCATCCATAGGCTTGCGTGGTGTTACAGGGCGCCTCAGAAACTGCTGAATTGGGTAACTAGCTTCACTACAATTTCCCTTGCTTAGGGATATGCAACACAATTAACACTCTTTTCCGTTCTCCCACCATACATTATTGTTAAGAACCATAGGGGTATTGCTATTTGTGCTAGATAGCATTCTGCAAACTATGCCTAAATTAGAAGTTTAAACCCTCTCATGGTGTAACACCACGGTGGAAAACATTCCAGTCAAAAACAAAATCCGATACCCAAGAGATGCGAAAGCAAAAATTTTACACACAGACAACACATATATAAGCCAATCACCACCTGGTTTGTTCAATCATTAGTCTTATATATTAACTATATATTAATTGTATGGGGCGCAACCCTTGTCAACCAGTAAAATACAAACATATAAATATGGCTGAAAAAAAATGACAAAAAGATGAAAATTCTGATTAAAAAGGAATAAAACTGAAGACCTTCAGACATTTCTCTTGTACAATGTCATCGTTTCAGTAGTAAAACGTAGAAGTGATAATGTTCTGTGTAGCAGAACTGCAAATTGATTCACAGCTTGCTGACATTTATGACAGGTAGGACAGCTTGCTCTTTTCTAATTATCCTCAGATGTCTCCCTTTTGCTGTAAAACGCTTTCCAGAAATGTGAACTGACATTCATCAATCAGTCATGGTCAGTCACAGAGGAATACTACAGTAACTGGAGAGCTGGTCCATCGACTCTAGCTGTGTTACAAAAAGAATGCTACCATTAATATCTAGAGCAGAATGAGTACAATGGTGACTCAGAAATGCTGTCTCCAGCACTACAATGCAATACTTTTCATCTGAGCGTGGTTTGTTTGGGTAAGAAGAGAGAGATCTGTCTAGAGGATGAGAGGTCATAACTGCTGGAACCACACTAACAATAACAAAAAAAAATAGCTTGAGAAGGTGTAGCCTTAGACACTTCAATGTATCTGTTGGAGGGGACTCGATTTTTAGTAATGAGGAAGAGATGATAAAAGCACTACAGGGAAAGATACCATCTACAGGGAGCTGATATCTGCTCCAAAATGAATTCTTGCGTTTTGTGGAATATTCCATAAAATTTGAAACACCCAATACTCCACCCCCCGCTATTCTGCACTGCTGAGAATCTGGGAATGCTTGCACTGTTCTGGAAATCTGTGCATCCACAACACCTTCGGACTTGCCCCGGGGAGGCAGCTAAGGGGCCTGGAGAGCCACCACCCAGTGGCCATTAGAAGCTATTGCAATAGCCTGACATTTTTATCTGGGCAACTTGTTTTCCAGTTGTGGAAATAAACAGATGGTTTGTCCCTTACTGCCTTCTTAATGCTTTGTTTTGTACTTTTTTGGTGGTTTGGAATTGTGTTGTCTGTGTATTTGAAACCCATAATACACGTTCTAAAGGAAGCAAAACTTACTGACGTGCAAGTAAGAACATGCAATGGAGATGTGTGGAAAGCCATGTTAATTCAGGCTAATACACGTTCTAAAGGAAGCGAAACTTATGGGTAAGAGCATGCAACGGAGATGTGTGGAAAGCCATGTTAATTCAGGGTATATTTTAATAGCTTGTCTATATTGTTCAGCAGTCTCAAAAGAGCCTGTAATTAAAAAATATCCCTAGGAGTTGGTATCTTGGGTGAAAAGTAGATTTCAGGCAGTTTTGTTTGCCCTCAATAAGACTGGTAAATGCTATCAAAATATTAACAAGCATTTCTCCTTTTTGGCTTCCTCCTTCCTACCCCGTTTTTCTCCATTCAGCAGCTCTTCTCATGTTCCTCCTTCTTAGTTTTTTCCACAAGATCAAAATGCCATCCCTGCGGGCCTTGCCACTCTCTCCATCATTAAAAGTATTTGAAAGTGTACTTTTTGATCAAACACCCCAAGTGACAAACACAATTCAAAAGGTGTTATGCAGATGAAGAAATGGGCAAATGTGTTCTGATTTTCTGAGAGCATCTGCCAGAACCCTGCTGACACACCAAATGTATGAAAATATCTCAGAATGCTATTTTCCCTGACTCTTTCCCTTTCTCAATAGTGGCCACATTCCCTTTTTGTATGAGTTTAATTCCTTGAGGATTTCCATATGGGACACGTGCTTTTCTATAATGACAAGTCCATCACAGGTATCTCCATCGGGTACACAAAAGCCTCTGAAAAAAATAGTCTATGTGGACACCAGCTGTAGCACATATCTAACCTGAATTCAGGCATGAAAGATTTATCATTGAGTAGAACCATTTCTTTCGATTCTGTTTCATGGGCATCAGAAGTATTTCCACTCAGTACACACCTACTTTATGCATAGCTAACCTATGGACAGTATGCTGTGCCGCAGCATAGCCTTCTCCATGAGATACATGGGTTTTTTACAGGCAGTCAACTTGGCTCTTAATTCCAAAGCACAGTATCATAAAAGTAATACTGTAGTACAAAACCAGAAAGTACTATTGCCATCATAATGGGCACTGAAAATGTGTGACAGAAAACATAAGAACTTCATAATGATCCCAAACACCGAAAGCTAGGAATTACAAAATTAAAGGCAGACATGAAATTAAACAGGATTTGCAATGTATGTGGATATCAAGGTCTCATAAATCAACTCAACTCTACTCTGTTGTTACGCAGATAAATACAAGCCTATGAAGTAAAATCCTTAATCTCCTGGTTAGATTTCTTTTCCACTAAATGGAGGCAAGTTTTAAGCCACCCATGTCCTATTGATAAACGCGTGGACAGGTTCTGTAGACTACATATATAGTTGCTCAAAGGTAGAGCAAATAATAAGGAAACACTTATTTCCTACATTTCCATTAGTAAGAGCTTACAACCTGGACCGCTGCATTGTGGCATTTAGTGGGGCTTTGCAAATGCTCATTACCATTGTGACTTATTTTAATGATGCACATCATCAGCTACACTTTTGCTGAATATTGTTGAAAGCACTGTAATAATCTCCTTTAGTTTCTTTCAAAAGCAGAGGGGGGGGACTTCCCAGACCTATATAGGCCATGAGCAGTTGTTCTGGTGGAGTGAACACCTGCTCTGCTTTTATGGTGCTATAAGTCACTGCAAGACTTTACAAATAAAATAGAAATTCCTTTGTTAGAGTTTAGCAATAAAAATTCTATATAGAACTAGTTAGACCCCCCCCTCCAACTTCAAGATAAGTAAGCTGCTACAGATAAATGTTTAACAGCATTCAAACCAGTATCAGTAAAATATTTTATAATTTCCAGAGAGTGGTACAGAATACTATATTCAATTTTGTCCTATATTTGCCAGAATCAAGAGTAAGAATAATAGCACCTAAAAAAGATATCCAATTTGTATTCCCTGTCACTGACCTGTTACTTTTTATTTGATGCCAATGTTTTGCAGAAGAAAGAGAAGTATAGTTAATTCAGTGTAGTGAAGAAGGAAAAAGAAAAGAATGTTACCATTTAGATATATTAAACAAAAATTCATGTACCCTTTTTCATTTGTTCATTACCAAAGTGAAAGTGTATATTTGATCTTATTTGTTATTAAGGTCATCAATTCCTGATTCTATTTGTTTCTCCAGACACTACAACAAAGAATGATTCAAATCAAGCAGCAAGAAGTTCGGAGTCTGAGTCTACAGAGTCTCTTGCAGACAGATTTGAGGTTGTGTTGCCCGTGTTCCAGCCCACTGGAAACAAGGCAACAGCACTCGTGCAGAAATCACCAAAAAGTATTTACTTCAGTTCAAAAGTCTGTCTGCAAAAATTTGGATTATTTTCTAGAATCTGGAAGGAAGAATAGAGAAAACAGGAATATTTTTCTGATATTCCTAAGTTTTAAGCATGTTTCAAATATATCTGATGCTGGCACTTGTTAACAGTACACAAATGCATTTTTGCACAGTGTAATTGTTTAACTTTGGTGTACCTGCAAGGATTTTTCTGTTGCTATTTTTTCTTAAAAATTATATGCTATTGTGGGTGAGGGCTATGTTCTGGAACTCATGGGCATAAACAGTTGTCTTTTATGCAGGATAAATGTAGGAAAAATACATTTCTTTATGAAATAGACCATGGAAACATTAAACAGACTGCATACAAGAGCGCTCAGGAATCCAAGCTGTGTGGGTGATGTGATTTCACTGACAGCTGCATGCGAGCACAGCAGTAGGCAGGCTGATACAGTTTGATAGCATTGTGTCCAGGAGAGTTACACCACCAGAGGATTTCACAGAGGAGCCAGAGACAGAGAAAATGGCAATAAAGACTTGCTTTAGGATCATGGCTAGAATAAACGCAACTGGTCAACTGCTAACTGCAAGGAACTAAATACTATGAGTACCCTTAACTCCTCCTGTGCCCAAGGAAATGGACCTTCGTATATTCCTTAGGAAAAAAATGGCTACATCAAAGTACTACCCCACTTCATTCTCAGTTTCTCCTAAAGGAAAACAACTGCCGAGATTCCAATACAGACCACTTAACTCTGGTCAAACCAAAAGCTACATTCTTGATTTTTAATTCCACCTGAAGGGGTGTTCTGGGGATGTGAGGTGGATGGGGTAGAGTTGAGAAAGAGACTAAGTTTGCAAGGGATGAGATTTGACAGATTCGGGGAAGTGGCTTTGTTAAAAACATGCACGGCATCCTTACTCTGCAAAGCTTTTAGATACCTGCTTAATGTTAACCACATGTGCAGGTCTCACAGAAGAGTCCTTCTCCTTTTCTCTCTGTTTCTGCTCTCACTGCTTGTCCCCAGGCTACCCTGAACCCAAGCAAAGGGAGTTAGAGATCAAGTGACATTCAGCCCTGGAGCAGCAGACACTGTGGTGCACACTCAGTAAATTGGGGATCGCACACGTGCAGCCACCCAGCACACAGGTTCTCAGGGACTAAATTGTGCTTTATGCAGATAGAAACGTTAGCAAATTCAAGCTATGAATTTTAGGAAGGCAAAACTGCAGATATGAGAGATTAAATTTTTCAGAGGACTGAAACTTGGCCAAATTTGGGTTAATTCTTAGTAGGACAGCAAAAAGTTGTGTCTGTGACAGCAAGGCATCGCCCATCTGCTCTACAGCCCTGTTCCAGGGCTTGCTGAAAAAGCTGTAAGAATCTTCTCCATGAAGGCAAACTGTTGTTTTCTTCCGTAGCCACATTCTTAGCTATAATTGGAAAAAGTTAGCTGAAACTTCGAATTATCAGCACAAAAGAAATCTCTGGAATGTAAATTGGGCTGAATGGCATTCAACCTGAGTGGCCTCAACTTGGCAAAGTTATAAGAAGTTGAAAAACGAAGATTTATAATGGGATTTGCCATTGCCAGACAATGTTCATCATAAATGGATGTGTCCATGCATGTATGCCTGTACACACATACACCACACACTTATACACACACGTATTACAGTCCTACTATGTCACTGAAGATGTCATAAATATCCCCAAATGATTATATATACTGGCAGCAAAATTGTAAGAAGACAGAGTCGGACATTTCAAAGATGTTAAAGTATTGGCAAAAACATATTCAAAGTGGCTGTGAAGTTAAATGGGTAGTTGCTATTTACAAATACGATGATTACATGCTGTTACCATGGAAACTTGGGATAGAAAATAAAAAGCCAGTTTAGCTTTATCTTGAAATTGCCCTGATTGGGAGGAAAACAATATCTGACATTTTTCCAGTAGGAGACTAATTGTCCCTCTTAAAGAATGTACAGTATGTTTCTCCATATTTTTAGCTACTGTGCAAAGTTCTAAAACCAACCAAATGAAGATAAGGCTGGGATAACAGATATATATGTTGTAAGAGTCACAGCACAGTATGATTTATTATTTTGCTAAGTTATTTACTGAAACAGTAACTATTAAGTATTTTCTCTTCTAATTCTGCTTCAAGGGATTTTGTGTCACGTCTAAGTATATGGCCTGGTAATTCTCCCCAAGTACATTTTTTCCTTATCTGTGTTTCTGCTTTGACAATATAATGAGTGAAGCATACTCTAAGGATGTGACTCATTTCCATCAAAACAAGCTTCCTGAGAACCACAAAAGAGGCAGGGAGATGACCACTGGCCCTGGAAATTTTTAGGCCAATTCTAAATGTGAATCAGTTGGGAGCATAAACTGAACAAGTTATTCCTAAATAAAAGATGGACCTAGCGGGTTTTTAGCAAGCACTAAGGCTGGAAATCAGAAGACTACACAGATGGTACCATCTGTCTGTCTTCTGGGAATCATTCTGGTGCTGAAAAAACCCTTCTGAGCCAGATGCTCAGAGCCACAGAAGTGTTTGCTAACAGACACACACACACTACACCCAGCAATTTTGTGTTGGATCCCCAGTGTTCGCCAGGTATCTGTACACAAACGGAGCTGGCATATTCAATGCGCCAAGGGCAGACAATCAGTGAGTGAAAGGTCTTATTACCATTGGCTGAAAGTTCTGTTAAATGTATTAACATCCTCGTTCCAGCCTGAGTTTGAAAGCAGTAAAAATTGCACCTGTTTGACCTCTATCCCTGTCGCCATCCCAGGGGGTGAAAGTTGACGGCCAGCTCCACTTGTCCCACAAAGTCTTTGGTTCAAAGCAGGGCAGCAGGCCAAGAGCTGCAGGCTCTTGGATGTGCACTGAAACTTTAAGGTGAGTCTTTGAACTTCTTTTTCTTCTTTTATACAATAAGCTTGTTCCTTTTGTTATATGCACCAGCTTACAAGCCAGCAGTTCATTTTATATGGACACACTGTCCAATTTACATCAGCTTGATTCCTACCTCTTTCATCGGAAAGAAGTGTTGGTATTGCTATATGGAAAAAAAACAACCCACATTTGCAAAACTCCTGAACTTGTTATTTTTCTTCTTTTTAGGGACAAAGTCCTTTCCAAAAGTTGTGCTATTTGACAGCTGAGAGCCCTCCAGCTTTGTCACTTTTCACAGTGTTTATAAAGTTGTTCCAAATTATAGGGCTGGAGCACCTCTCCTATGAAGACAGGCTGAGAGAGCTGGAGTTCAGCCTGGAGAAGAGGGGCTCCTCTCCAGGGAGACCTTACAGCCCCTTCCAGTACCTAGAAGGGGCCTACAGGAGAGATGGGGAGGGACTCTATCAGGGAGTGGAACAAAAGGATGAGGGGTAATAGTTTTAAACTGAAAGAGGGGAGGGTTAGATGAAATATTAGGAAGAAATTATTTCCTGTGAGGGTGGTGAAGCACTGGCCCAGTTGTCCGAAGAAGCTGTGGATGCCCCATCCCTGGAGGTGTTCAAGGCCAGGCTTGATGGGGCTTTGAGCAACCTGGTCTAGCAACGCCCCCCCCATGGCAATGGGATTGGAACTAGATGATCTTTAAGGTCCCTTCCAACCCAAACCACTCTATAATTCTGTGATTCTGTGATTAAAATTAATAGCAGTGAGACACTGCACTGAGACACTTTCAGATGGTAATGTTTCTACACTTCTGCTCTGATAGATACCTGTCTCACTCAAATACACATTTGAAGCACTTTAAAGCAGAAACTTCCACTAAGATTAATATACTCAGCTTGACAGTTCCTAGTCCAAGTGCTTATAATGGCAGAGACGAAAGTCTTGAGTAGTTATTGTGGAAAAGCAAATGATAATTATCTGCCAGACATTTCCATGACATTTTGAAGAAGAAGAGAACATTCAGTGCTCTTTGCACCTCCTCTGTGATAATGCTCACCAGTGATTTCCATTTGCCTATCAATATATCCTGCTTGGAAAGTTCAAGTAATCCAGCCAAATGCTGACACTTCTGTGACAATAATGACACCCTACAGAGAACTGGTTTCTTCAAGAACTACTGTCAGAACTTTATTGGAATTAGTAGAACTTGATATTCACTAAAAATTATTAAATATTTCTTCCTTGGGTTCACTCTCTATCAAGCATGTACCGAAACTTACTTTAGTCCCCTAAGCTGCCAGGCCTCATGGCTTGCACGGACTGTCCATGACAAACCCTGCTTCTAACAAGTTAATTATCTAATTGTTAATTAGACATTAGCCACAAGGCTGACCACAGCCGTGAAGATGTGTGTAAGCACAGGGGAATGGCATTTAGCTGTGTCTAGTTTGGACAATACTGAATGCATTTCACTCTTCAGTGCAAAGCCTCATGCACCAAATTGGTGGCCTCCCCCTCATTTTTAATTACCTATTTCATGCTATCTGATCTAGAAAAAAACCTTTATCAGGTAAGCACATTCCCCCCATACCACATTCTGCACTGCTTTTTACTTACTGTTGAGTTATATCCAGGGAAGTACTACATATTGAAACTCCATTCAATAGGGACATTTTTTATTATTCTGATGCTGCAAATTGTGAAAACCTATTATGGCTAACTTCCTCATTAAACAAGTATTTGTTCAGGTCCAGAAAACATTTTTATGATGTTTTATAGGCTACACTTAATGAAATAGCTCATGTTTCATTGCTCTCTACCACAGGAAAATACAGTTCTCAGTTGATGTCTTAATCTACAATGCTATTTTGCATTGTGGCTCTGTTTAGTGAACAAGCAAAGAGCGACACTTTACTGAGGCTGATGCATAAGACATTAATTAAATAAAAATACTGCATTGCTTATCTTGATATAAGCAGTGTTTGCAACTGCATTCTCGGATACTTGATGTTAAACTACCAGATAAAATTAAGACTATTTCCAATCTTCATGGTGCTTTGGATTTTACATTTCAATATCTGAATTTGCTAGCAGATATGTTAAAAATCTCAAGCAGAAACTCTTCCTACAGCTATGGATCTAAGAAGTGCCTAGAATACAATTCATTCCACCAAGTAAAATATGTCACATTTTCAAGATAAGAACAGAACATTACTGCTTTTCCAGAGGCTTCATGTGAATAACTAATGTGTCAAATTTGAAACTAGCAACAAGAAGGCTTGTGTATCAACCAGAAATTTTATGCTTTTTTAAACCTCTGAAGTATATAATGCTGTTCTTTTCTCTTTTTTCTTTTTTTTTTTTTTTTTTTTTTTTTAGGCTAGGTACATGATGCTGTTTTTAGCACACTTCTGTAAAAAGATGTAACCCTCCACACTTGTTTGCAAATGTTGGGTGCTCCCATAACTTGCACAGCTTAGCACAGACGATGTTAATTAGCAAGTGCTGCTTTCTGTGAGGACCTTGACTTTGAATTCTTCATCGCTTTCGGATGCTAGTTTATTTTTTCAGAAATTTCTGGATTTTCTAAACTGGTCTTGGTCTGAAAGTAGTACCTGACTTCAATAAATTAAATTCTGGATTAGGTGACTCCTTGTTTGCTGTACTGTAATTACTTTGCTGATGGGTTAATGGTAGGTGTTCAACCCTGCTTGTCTCTAATAAAATTTTACTTTTCAGCACAGGTAGTTTACAGAATTGAACAGCTGATCTCTTACTACAAAGTCAACTTTCTAAAATTATAAGGTTGGATGCTGAACGTTAGATGAACCTATTTCACTTTCTTCCTACTATCAGTTTAAGAAGGTATCATCTAGTCACAAAAAAATGTTACAAAGATCAACTTCATCTCGCAACAGGAACACTTAAATTTCTTTTTATAGGCAGCAACATAATGCAAATAAAGACAATTCTGTAGCACCACGTATTGATGGAAGTGTGGCTCACAATCATCATTAAACTTCTGTAAGCAGCTTACTAAGAAACCGAAGGCAATAAATCGAATGAAAATAAGTAATGCATAAGAATGCATACAATATGCTATTCAAAGCTTTCTGTATTGACTTGCCCTTCAGAGTCCTGCATTTGAATATAGGGACAATGCTTGTTGCATTGAATCTGTGTTATTTGATGTTTTTTAATGACTATATAAAGCTCTTCTAAACTGGATTATGCCTGGTATTCTTTCTAACATCCTTCTTCCCTCCTGTAACCGACACCTTAGAGGAAACATAGGAAATAGCTATGAAACATGTCTAATAAATTTCAGTTCTGTTCAGGGGGAAAAACACCCACAAACGTCGAAGAAATGAATAATTCTGAGAATCATGAGCTCACTGCATTTCTGCAAGTGTCCAGAAAATGCCAGATCCACCCTATCTAAACAAACTCTTGGAACACGACCTTGTGGTACAAGTCTGATCAGTTCCATGGAATTTCCCCTGCATTTTCCTCCCAATTCAGCTGGCTGACCTCAGAGTCGCAGATTTTTTTTTTCCCTGCCGATGCAGATGCTTTCAGCAGCAAAGATTAAGAACAAAACAAACCCCTCAAAAGTGAGATCCTCATGACAGACATAGTGGCTACAGCCACGCTGTTCTTCGTTCATGCTTCAATTCAGCTCCTGTTCCTGGAGGCACATGACTGCAGGCAGCTGCACTGTGCCTACATCTGCATGCCCCGGGAGCCAGCTGCCTCCCTCCCGATGGCAGCCAGGGGACAAGCTGATGGAGATGCCCAGGGCTGCAGGACCAAGAGAGAATGCAAACTACACTGAAGTTACAGACACAGGGCACCTCACTGGGCCTCGATGAACCAGAGCCTAAAGTAGGTACAGGTTTTAAAGTGAACCAAAATACAGATACAGAATAGTCAATTAGCCCCCTAAACAATTACTTTCAAGCAAGTCCAAAAACAAATACGGACAAGCTACCCATAAGCACATATTGATTGGATGCATATCTTCTGAGGGTTGTATTTCCACAAGGTTTTTATTTAGATAGGCAGTCGGGCATTTTTAAAGTATTGCTGGCTCATAACAACTGTATCTCACCGTAATAACAGCTCCTGGAGTGAGAACCTTTCTCTGTGCAAGTGAGTCATGATGGGCTTTGTTACACTGGATCTATTCTTTCTGTGAAACTGAGTTTTTAAAGAAACCAGTAATGTCTTCTCAGCTGCAATAAGCATCTTCCATATACATGCTGCTTTTGTAGCAGTTATGCATGTGATGGCTGCTGGAAGATATAAATCAAAAGAGTATTCTCCTCAGCTGTCCCCATTCCCTTGAAAGCTCTGTTTATTCCCCGGTAAACTGAGTGCACTCAGTGTATCACTGACACGAAAATAATTAGGCTACTGTCTGCATCCCTTCAGTTGTACCTCACTCCTTGCCAGTCCTCTCAGCTGAGGCTGGCAGAGATAATTCCAGCAGTGATCATTTTTTCTTCAGCTTCATGGTATAAAGAGTGACACCAGGAACCAGACACCCTGTTCTTCCCTAGCTGGCACTCTTTTGACACAAGTACAAAATGGGAGTCCTATTTCAACTTGGCAGCATTTTTGCCTCCATTTTGTGTGAAAGCAAAGGGCTCCCAGGAGGTCAAGGGAAGTTTTGATGAAGGCAAGTGCATGGAGGCAAATGGGAAAAAAATCCATTTGCAAAGCCTGACGTTTGTGTTGTATTTCTGTTATGGTTGTATTAGATGTGGAGATGATGTGTTTTATTCCCACACATGCTCCATGAATGAAGTATAAAAGAAAACTGACAAGCTCCTAAGTAAATTGTTGGGGATGCTTTTTACTGTCTCGTAAGGAAACGGTACAGCTGTAGGTCATCTAATTTACAGCTCTTTCTGTCATCATCTGCTCTTGAATTGAAAGCACAAAGGCCAGGGGTGAGAGCATTAATGACATACAGAGGTGAGGGCATTAATGACATACAGAGATTCAATGGATAAAAACAAAGGGGAAGCGTGCAAGTCAATTAGCAGCACAACTTGGCAAGGACAGCAGCCAGCCCTCAAAGACAGACGTTTCCAAGAACGATTATTGCAGCGCACAAGTGCTAGGGATTTCAACTCAGCAAAAGGAAAGCATACTAGACTCAGATAAAGAGAATTTGCTGTCATCACCTGCTTCTGTGCATTTTATGGGTAATATAAATATTAATGCCTTCCAGCATTTTTAAAATGTTCCTGTGCTTTTTAATGGGAGAAGCATTATTTAGGTACGGGGTGGAGCTCAGTGCTGTTGCAGGGCAATGCAATATTAATGAGAGTAATATATATAGTTCTAAGCCCTTCCCTCTTCCCCTCTTCCCCCTCTAACAGATCTTTATGCAAGCTTTGTAGAAATGACTACTTCTGTATAGTGCGAGTGCCCCAGGTGAGCAATAGTGAGTGTTAAAGCCACTATTTAAGTTGAAGCCAATGTTCTCTGTGGGTCAAAGTAAACGTGTGAGCCTCTGTGCTTCTCAAGGAAGAAGGCATCTTGGACCATGTTTTCAAAAAACTTCAAGACGCAGTGAGAAACTCTAGATCCAGGGATTTTTTTCTACTTAGCCATAAGCCCCTGATACACCTAAATAAGGAGAAAGGATCACTCTAAGGTTTCAATACAGAGATAAATGGCACGCTTAAAGAGTGACTGAAATTGAGATGGGTAGAAGCACTCCCTGGAGAGACCTTTCTGTCTCCTGGAGATTACAGAGGGAATCTAAAGCAACTACATTACCGTCCCAGTACCTATATGAAGCGTCTGAAGTTTGATGGGATGAAGTGGTACCTTAGAAATATTTGAAAAGTACTTCAGAAGCAAGATGATGCACTTCCTTATTTATAAAAATTATTCCTAACTGCTTTTTTGGGCACCTAATAAATTGGCAAATCTGAACAAGCTATACAAATGGGGACAGCCTGAAGAAGCTTCCAGGAAATCGTATTACACATTATAACTTGGCTGCCTTCATTTAGGCTCTGTCAGCAGTGGAATTATCACATTACAGTGGCTGGCAAAGAAAAGGGCACCATGAAGGGACTCAGAACTGAAATGTTCCAGATTAGCGATTATCTTCATTGACTCATTGAGTTTGAAGCCAAAAGCACACTCAGTTAATCTGAACTTCCACACACTGAGTGGGCAGATGTATAGATGATACGCTGATGCGTTTGTTGTAAATGCTGTGGAGGGAACATGAATAAATGAATACTTGGATTTTCTGTAAGGAGATCCCTTGTTGGTTCCAAATCTCTGAGGTGTTGTCAAATGCCAGTCGACAGGAGCCAATCCTTGCTGAACATGAGGGCTGAGGACTTTTTAATTTACTGCACTGGCCTAATGCTTTGATTCAGCACAGATGCCTATCAATATGAACAGCCCCAGGGAAGGCAATGTCTGAAGTAGACAGCTTTTATATACTGAATTAGGACTACCAGATCTCAAACTGTGCTAATTCTGAGGGAACATGAACTTTCTTGATATGCCTTAAACTTTATAAGTGCCTGTTCTGCAATAATTTTTTCCCTTATATTACAGAAGGGCCTGGCTGAGACCAAAGCCCATTGTGTAGGGCACCACACAAAACACAGCAGGAAGAATCCACATCCTACAGATCTTACATTTTCCTGAAGGTTTGTAGCTTTTTCAGAGTTGAGTGACACTTGAACAAAGAATGCTTGAAATATTACCTTAACTCTTACATCTTCGGCTGAAATAATTTTTTTGAAGGCAAGGATGCTGGCCGAATGTTATTGCAGAGCTGCAAACCAGGCAGCACACCTTGAAATACAGACACAGCAGGCAATAAAACTACAGTGAAACCACAATCCCTGAAATCACTCTATCTGCTTTTCTTGCTTGAATGGTTCTGGAAAACAGCTTTCTGCTTTGGAGCTTGAATGGTTCTGGAAAACAGCTTTCTGCTTTGGAGCCAACTTATCAACCTGTTCAAAATAAGTTAACAGCACCAGATCTGGTGAGTTGGTCTCAGAGATGGGTTGTATCAACCCTTTTTGTACCATGTTTGTTAAATGATAAGTTACTGGAGGAAGGGATGCCTCTTGGTCTGCATACATAAAGAGCACAGAGATGCCTAAGCCTCTGTAATTACTGTGATGACAAAAGAACTTTCCATTTCTGGTTGTTGTTAGATCATGGGTCAAATCATGCAAAGAGCTTTTAGCGTGTGCTTGGAAGCCTTTTTCATATAGATGATGTTTTCAGCAATTGATCCACACATTGTAAAAGTCAGTTGCATATTGGCTCCATGCCTGGAGCTTGATTGCTCCCATCACTGGGTTCTGGTGAATGCTTCCTGCAAGGTACTCAGAAATCGTCAAGTAATTGTCTCTTAAGCTTTTGTATATGCAAAGCATATACAATATGGAGAGAATTATCCTCTCCAGATTTATCAACTACTGCACAAATAGGTGTTGTCTGTAGTATTTTTCACTACATTTTAATTAAGGGCTGTCTCTTCCAGGGCTGACCCAACACATTAATATAGAGGAAATACCTTCAGTGCTTCAAATAGAAATCTTTACAATTTTTATTTTGATGTCATTTTATAGCAACCTACAAACACTTCCAGACCTGACACAGTAAGGAAACAAAAAGAGATAACATTTCTGCTTTGACTCAAATCCAATATGATTATCTTAGCAAAGTTTATGCTGCCAGACCCTGTACCAATGTTGTGCTATCATGTTAGTTGGTGAGGGAGAAGGGATGTTTCTTACTTCAACCTAGGCATACACCTCCACCTTTGTAGCCTTTCTCCAAGAGGGAAACCTAGGTGCAGCCTGGAAGGGAACTACTCTGTACGCCAGCCAGATTCTTATCTGGAACATTTCAGCTTGATATGCAATCTATAGTTTTGCTTAGACAGAGTAGATTATCCTGCATGTTTCCTTATGCGCCCCCCTCTTCCTACTAACTCTGCAAGTTGAATGCTGATGCAAAGGTGCTGCATCCTCTGTTCTTCCTCTTGCAGGCTGCAGGCCTAAAATGTTTCTGCTTCAGTGTCTCTGTATGTGCAAGATAAATATTCAGTCTTAGAAATGATAGAGTGGAGGTTTGAAAAGAAGGAGAATTAAATGAAAATGATCATTCAGGAGACCTAATTACAAAGAGGTAGATGAAGGGAGACACGTCTGAGGCACACTTCACTGGCCTTTTCCTTGTTCTGATGGGAGATAATTTGCTTCTGGCTTGTCTTAGCAACAGCACTATGCTGTGTGGTGGCCCAAGTACTGTGACTTGGTCAGAGGATCTCAGGGGGAATATATAGCTTGGCAGAAATTACTCTTAGCAAAGAATTCAGAGTACTTGGGTTTGGGTGCATAGAACGCGCTGGCCCTCTTTCAGGACTCGTTCTGAAACGTAGCTGTCAGATTTTCTATTTTCAGTCAGAGAAAATTAGAACACCTCAGGACTGTATAGCAGAGATCAGCTGCAGAAATAAAACACTGTCAGTCACGAAGCTCTACTCTTAGCCAGAGTTCCTGCTGCTTAATCAAAAGGCATGGAGAGGCTTCTGGGAGATGGCAGAGACTGGCGTCTGTCCCTATAAAAAGCAGTAATCAAACACAATCACTTCCTATGCGTTTCAGTGTAGCTAGTATACAGCACAATAACTCCCAGGAAACAACGGATAGTCACCCTCTGCTTTGTGACAAGGTGTTTTAATGCCTGACTGCTGGAAGAGAAGGGAAAAAATAAGAGGCCTAATGCAAAACCTTCTGAAGAGATGATAATTTCCACTGATTCTAGTGTTCTGCAATCTGGGTTTAAGAGGGCAGGCTCAGGATGCATTTGAAGACAACACAGAGTGGGGTCTTCGGAGCAAAACGAGGGAATTGACTTTTAACCTACCAGTTCCAGTGAGCTTCAAGAATGAAATTAAGCAAAACAGATGCCCCCTCATCAACAGTCCTTCCCAAGTCAATGCCTGCCCTAAGTCCAAGTCTTCATTAACAAGCACCATGTAACTGAAGCTTTCTTATCTGGGTTCAAATATTAATGACAGACTAGAATATAGATCAGGTGGCCACTGGGCTATGGCTTGGCTACAGGAAGTGTAGATCTATTTCACCACATTAGCACAGATTTTCTAAGTGACTGTGTCTAAGTCTTACTGTCCCTGTGCTTTAGACTCTTCAATGAGAATGGAGTATAACTACTCTTTTGATTTCTCCCTCTTCCCTTGCCATGTCTTTATTTTAGCTATCTCTTTGTGTGTCCTTTTCTTTGTGTGCATGTAGAACTGTCTTTAAATGCTAATGGAATAGTACAGCCAATGTGAAGGTCAGAGTCAGAGCCCAGATAATTCAGAGGAAGCACCCCCACTGATGATGACTGTCTGACAGGCCCAAACACGGTTCTTAGTGCAAAACAGAGATGTGTTGTGCAAGTATTTTTTTCCTCTTCCTCTTCAGAATGGCTGTGATGAGACAGGAACTTTTCTGCAAGTTGCAAAGGACCTAGCCCATCCCTGATAATCCTGTGCTTTTCAAAACTGCCTACAAATAAAAGTGAAATCCAAAACTCTGTTCCTGCCAAACAGGCCACATGGCTTTCTAGTGGTGTGACCTGCAGGGATCTCTGATAAGCACGTGGTCTTTCTCCTGCCTGTTTGTTTTTAATCAGATCCAAACAATAGAAGCTGACAATGAAATCCCAGAGTCTCACCCAGAAAGTTCCTCAGCTTTTGGCTGGACTTTTTGTTTGTCTGTTGTTCTGGGTGTACTCTGCAATCTGCTGCCTGGAAGGCTACGTTGGCCTCACACCAAGAAGCTGCAGACAGCATCTTATCTATATATAACTCTCCATACCATTTCCTCTGGAATAAGTGCCTGACGACATCATTTCATTGCAGAAGCATACTGAGGTGTCTGGAGTGCTCCACAAACCACAGCCCAGAAGGAAGAAAATGAGAGGATGCATGGTTTCAAGTATAGGGCAAGAAGCAGCATCTTCCATCTCTGCCACAGCCTTCTCATGCACTTGGCCAAGTCTCTCAGTCTTGCTGTCAGTACACTAGACCTTATCAGATATTGTTCTGCTTAAAGGCAAGTCCCATTTTCAAAAGCATTTTAGGCTTTCCTCAGCTCTGAAGCCTTAGCTCACACATTTTCCTAGTACATTTTTGTCCAAGTCTATGATACACCTTTCTGCTTAGGACTATTATATACAAGGCTAAGACAATACAACCTTCTGGAAAACTAGAAATATGTTCTTTTCCATCTCCCTCTCATCAGGGAACCTTTACAGGCTACGTACAAACTATTGCAGAGTTGCTTAGCTTCACAAACGCTTAATCAAGCTTGCTTTATTTTTGGACCTATCCTCTGCTATGCTATTCTCACCTGTGGTCTAAATACTTTCAAGTTGCCCATAAACTTCATACTTAAGCTTTGATAAACTAATAAATACATTAATAACCATATAACAAATTTGGAGTCCTAGTTCTTTAAACTCCTTCTTCAGGTGTCCCCCAGCAGCAGCTCTTTCTGTTCCAACCACGGTTGTTTGGTCAGATTATTAATCTTTTTCTTTATTTTAGTATTTTTCATTTCATTAACTTGCAAGCAATGCTGATTCTTAATATTATTTTTTTTTAGCCCAGTTGAGCACTGTATTAGTTGTAGTAGTATTAAAAGCATTAATTATAGTACTTAATAATGCTGACATGTATTTTATTTGAAATAATTTGTTTATCCTTAAAGAAAATATGTATTCTGATTGGGTTAGAGTTCAATTATATTTTATGAACCAAAGTAGGAAATTTGAAATATAAATTTTAGCAGCATATAAAGAATCCATTAAGCCCCACAAATGCTTGTGAAAATTCAAACGTGTACGTTGGTGGCAATCAAAATTTAGAATGTATTGAAAAGATGCATTATGTCAGCTGCATTATGACAAAGAATTACAAGTCACCATATGGCTCAATTTTTCCAAATACGTTTTTCCAAATAGCAATTTCTTAAGCATTTAGAAATTTATTTTTTCTAATTGAATTTTAACTGGTATGTTTTAACTACAACTGGCAAGTTGAACTTCTTGCTAATTTGATTCAGGACAAGAGTGGGAGTTTAAAAAGGGGGTTTAGTAACTCTGAAACCTTCCAAACATATTTTTTTTAAGGTATTAGGGAGGGATGAATCTCACACCAAGCTTTGAACGTGACCAGACTGAAGTCGCAATTATGAATAGGCTTAAAATTTCAGCAAAAGCCTTCACTTCCACACTTCACTGCCAAACAATTCAAAACCAATCCACATGTGTAATATTATTCATCTAAATAGTCTAGTCCTTTTGCTCGGGGTACTAAGACTCAGGCCTTCAGCTCTGCAGCATGGCTAGTCAGAAACTTCTGATTAAAGTTTCATCAGCAAACGCACAGCCCAATATATTTACTTCAAAACATTTCAGAATTTAATGAGATGATAAGCCTAACACATATTTGCATAGGTTTCCAGTATATGCTTGAGTTTCCAGCAAGAAAGAAGATCTGGTGTTTCCTGGATCTGTGCTTCTGTTGTGCACCCGCAGATCGGACCTGTGTGGCACAGAACTTGCATGACCAGCCCTGACTCTGGGCTCATGGCCTTAACTGATTTTCCAAGGTCAACATAGTATATGACACGGTCCCAAACAGCCACTACACAAAGCCTTGATGTTCTGTGCCCATAGAGGCAATTCATTCAGGAAACACCACATCAGTTTCTTAATGAATTTTAAAACCGTTTTAAACTTAATCTGAAAACTAAAGTTTTATATGCACCCAGCCAGCCAACACAGAACACGTGCCAAAAAAGCAGCTATCCCCTAGTGACTGCTCGCCAAGGATAGGACGTGCTGAGGCTCCCAAATCCTCAAGAGGAGTATTTCTCATTCCAGATGAAAACTGTTCCCTCCTCCAGTCTAAAGATTGTCTTACCTTCCACCTCTAGTCCAATGCATCCAAGTTTCTGAAAATACTTTTTCAGCAATGAAAGGTGAACAGTTTTAGCCTCAGAGAAAGGACTCCTACATAAGCAGGAATGACCTCGCTGCAGAATTTGATCTACACAAATCGCAGTTACTGGCTGTTCCTAAAACCTGCAGTTCCATTCACAGGTAGATGATCTCTCTTTAGCTGTTCTGCCTTCACTGCTTCTATGGTACTTCAAAGGCAGAGCAAAGCATGCACTACACTACGGTCATGAACTTCACCATCACCGGCTTTCTAGGCAATTTATAGTGAGAATTGCTGTTGTGTTCAAGAGGAGAGAATAGATAGGTAGGAAGAAGTCTAGGAGCTTGCTGAAAGATTATGTGAAATTTTAACTATGAAAAATACTATTTCTGTATTGTCCAGTCTTAAAACAAAAAGAGGTTGGCTGAAGCCAACTACTTAATGATTTTTTTTTTCTTCTTTTTACAAACTGTGATGATAGCAGTCATATTCCCTCCTATGTTACATGGATGAGCCTGGGGAAAGTTCTAATATTAAGTTCAATCATCCAGGAGAAATATTACCTCTCCCCAGTATTGGTTAAACTGTAACCACCTCATATAATTTGGGTTAGAAATGGAAAACACAATTTGCATTGTGAAAATAAGTAACCACACAGAGTGTTCTCCATGGGTTCAGATATTGGAGTGTGTAGGCAGCACTGACCCATATAGAGTTTCGAGCTGTCACGCAAGAATCCCTGAGATGCGGTTTCTGCCTGGTTTATGTAAGAGGCCACAGCCTTTCCGACCTTGAACACCTGTGTGACTGCTTGAACAAGGTGACACTACCATTCCCTGTTGCAGTTCCACAGCATGAGATCAGCAAATGTCCCTTTCACCATTTTAAGGAAGACGGGAAGAACCGCAGGAAGTCTGGGCGCGGCGGGGCTGACGCTGTGCCGGGCCCTACCCTGCGTGGAAGGGGGTGCGTTCAAACCGCTCGGGAACCGCACGGCCACATGAGCCGCAAGGGGGTCACTGTCCCGCACCGCAGGAGGGATCCCAACCGGGACTGCCACCTCCCCACCCCACGGAAGGCTCGGCGCGTCCCGCCAGGCCCGGGCGGTGGCGGCGGGGGGGCGCGGGCCGGAGCGGGGCGGCGCGGCGCAGGGGGCTGACGTCAGGACGGGGCTGTCGCTGCCCGCGGGCGGAACGGGACCGGCGGCGGCGGCAGCAGGTAGGGGCG
>NW_015090834.1:541407-549486 GCF_001431845.1 Calidris pugnax
GGGATGGAGCTGGGGCCATGCCGGCCCCGGAGGCCTGTCGGGGGAGCGGGGCCCGGGTGAGAGGGAAGAGGTGGGACGGTGCCTCCTCCCGACCGCCTCTTCCCCGCCACCGGCTGAACACCGGTGAACAGGTTTCGAAGCGAGAGCCACGTCTCTGGGGCGTCGGCTAAAATAAACACAACTTCATGGAGAAAAAGGCCTGCGTGAGTCAGAGTCAGGAAGTGCCAAAAATAGAAAAGCTGTTTGAGGGGGGAGGGGGCTGAGAGGGTGACATATGAACACAGGGTGCATTGCTTCTCTCTGGGCTTTGGGTCGGGCTCTACCTGAAGTCTCAGGAATGCAGTAGGAGCACCGTGTCAGTGGGCACCGCCGACAGCCCGGGGCTCAGCTCTGTGGTTAGGTTATCTTTGGTTAAATCCCATTTTCCATCTTGCTCTGTACGGAGCTAGTTTAACAAGCAAATAACTGATGATGCCAGCTCTGATCTTTTAAACAATAACGTGGGTTCACTGTGAATACTCTATAGGACTTCAAGTGAGTGCTTGTGCTTAAAAAAGGGCCAGAGAAGAATATCTAATTGTTTTTGCGCCTCCTACTTCAGTGCTGGCAGATTGTTCTGTGTGATTCCTCACTCTCTATCCAGAGCTGAACTTTTGGGCATTTAAATTTTGTGTTGGGAAAATGTGGTTGTTGTATCTAGGCTACATGCAAGGTGCTGTTGTAGCCCCGGATAGCTGTGAGACAACCTGTGATGTGAGATTTTGACTGGGAGGCGTTCTGGAATGACAGACAAAGCTTAATTTGTCAAGAGAAATGTTTTCTTCCTAATTTCTTCCCCTTTCCGTGTCTAAGTCAAATCTAATTATGTTGTTGTGTAACAGAGTAGGTTTAAAGACAGCAACAGACATTCAATGGCCTAATCGAGCACTTGCAACTGAACTGAAGTTCATGTGAGATCTTTACTGGTTCTTAGACTATTAAAAGGCCTCTGGAAACATTTAGTGATTTCACCTTAGCAGGCAAACTGGAAGACATGGAAGCAGCACTGGAGAGACCCATTTCTGTGAAAATGAAGAGTAAGGCTGTTTCCTTGTAAAGAAGAATCTAGGGAGAGAGGAGCATATACTGGGATGGTGGGAGAATGAGGCTCAGGTCCTTTGTACTGGTTTGTTACTTTGGAAGAATAAATTGGCCTCTAGTTCTCCCTGCGTAGACAGGTGACAACAGCATGCTCAGACCTCAGAGGACCCAATGACCAGGATTAAAGCAGGATAGGAGTTTGACACTCCCTTTCAATGGGCTGCCAGCTAAATATTTGTTTTCCTAGTGAGCTGATACAAAAGCCAAGAGTAAGAGGTTTATCTCGGAGTTTAAACTTTACCTGCAGGTGTTCCTCACCATCACACCCGAGCCTGTGCTGGATGTGGCATTCCTTCAATATGAAATCCTGCTGGCTATAGTCTTTACTTGTGAGTTGCAGTATTTGCCCAGTACTATGAAGAGGACACAGCTACAAGTAATATACAATAGATGCCATATATACATCTATCAGAAAATAAGTGGATGCTTACTAACTCTATATTTTATTACAAGATAATAAAACTCTCTTCTCTTCCTCCCTCCTAGCTTTAAACACACGTCTTCTCTGGGAGGAGTTCCTCTATCTATCAAATCTACTAAGCCACCTTTCCCCCCCTCTTCTTATGTTGCTACAAGTAGAACGTTACCTGGAAGGTTTAAGTATCTGTCTGTCATACTGGCTTACAAGCCCCACAAATAATTTCTAAAAGAGGCAGCCTTCTCAAGGGAGGCTTAAAATGCTTCTGTTCTTGCTTTTCTAGTCCAGTTGCATCCAGATACTTGTGTTTTATTGATCCATTTTAGAACAATAGTCAGAATACCATTATGCTATAAAAGAAAAACTCATCCTCCAATGTATCCTATGCTTGATCTCTTTTCTTGAGCATGCTCATAAACCAGAGTGCAGTGTCCAAGTGCTTAATGTCATGTGTGATAACTTGAATTTAATGCAGGGTCCTTCACATGGCATTTCAAGCTTCATTTAAAAGTTGAGAAGAACAAGAATCTCACTTTATGGGCTTAACTTTTAATTATTTCAGTTCATCTTGGAGGGAGCTAGTGATGATTTGGAAGAAATACAAGTCATAAAAACAGCTTTCTCCTTCCTGTTTAAGATTGAACTGTGTCAGCTTTTGTTTTGGCTGGACTTTAAGCCAGTGAATGAAAAAAAGACCAAGAAGTACAGAAAAAGGGAGCTAAGAAAGAAGTGAGGGTGCTTAGCAACTCGAGACTGCAGAATACAGGAGGCACACGTACGTCAAGACAACAAGTTTAAAAGGAACTGGTGGTGAGTCAGGAAGTGGTCACTCCAGTCAGTCTCTTCCTTATTGTGCAAGAGTGGTAACTAAGCTCATGTGCTTTCCAGTTAAACTTAAAAGTGGTCTCTGCTAGTCATGCTGGATTGCTACAATTACACATTTGTCCCATGTCTTAAGTCCTAGAATATTAGTTGTGCCTTACTGAGTATCTTCAGCTGTGATCTACCTCGCCTCCCTGCAATACTAGCTGGGTACACACAGCTATAAAATATGATACTATGCCTCGAGATGCCTCTTTCTAATGTATTATTGTGAAATACTGACGACTGGTTTTTTTTTCCCCCTCTATTCACCAGATTAAGCAACAATGGCATTTGTGAAGAGCGGGTGGCTGCTCCGGCAAAGTAAGTCATGGGCCTTTTACCTCCTTTTCTCCTCGCTGTGTCTAACTTCAAAAACCATCAGAGCAACTTAGTAATTCCTAGGTCTTTCTTAGAGTCCTTAGCCCTGTGGGTTGTTTTTTGTTTTTTTTTTAACCTTTAGAACATTTCATAAAATGACCTGTCATGACAGCATTTCCATGTGACCTTTTGGGTATGGTAGTGGGAAACAGGATATCCCATATCTGAGGTGTCTGACTGGCATTCAGCTTCAGATGCTGCTCTGTAATTAGTGCTGTATAAGTAGAGACTTGGAAACTTTACCTGACACCTTAACTTAAAGTCTTCAATTAGTCATGCCCTCTGCTTGTTCTTGCAGCAAGTTAGAACTAAAGCACCATATTAAGCGCTTAAAATAAACTCAGTTGTGACTTTGAATACTAGATAAAATATGGAACCCAATTCTGCAATGTTCTGAGGTGGAGATGTTGTAGTATAGGATTTTGCTTGGCACCTCTGAATGGCTGGGGCAACTATGAAGGATTTCTTGGTCTATTTTTTTTATTAACTAGGACACAAATACTTCACAATATGTGCCCTTAAAAGTGACTGTCTGATTTTTAAGGTACTATTCTACGGCGTTGGAAGAAGAACTGGTTTGACCTGTGGTCTGATGGCCGCTTAATATTTTATGATGATCAAAATCGCCATGATATAGAAGATAAAATCCACATGCGAATCCATTGCATCAACCTCAGAGTGGGGAATGAATGTCGAGGTAATAATGAAACCTTCAGGATTTGTGTATTCAGAGATTCTTTACAACTTCCATGCCTGCCCAGCATGCCATTTACAGCACTACTGCAGAAGTAAACATGTCCAAGAAGTGTGCAAATTCTTTGTTGTCAAAAAAAACCAAACAAAACTCCATGCCCAACCAACTACTAAATTCCCTTATAGATACGCAGAGCTAATAGGAAACCTCAGCAGATGTTTTAAGTGTTACTAAGTTCACTTCTAGCATTTGTTGGTACTCCACTTGATGCTGACACGAGTGTTGGAGAGTACTTATAGCTAAATACAGATTGGTTCTGCTCTAAGACACTTGCATTCCTTAGGAATGATGCTCAGAGCTACTTACTTTCAGGACACTAAAGAGTGAGAACACATTATTTCCTTCTGCAATTTGTTCTGATGCCACAGAAAGCAGCTACAACTGGCCCTACTTTATTTTGCCCAGAGTTCTGCAGAAACTGTCTCCCTTATTGTAAATGCGTTCATGAAATTCTGGTTTTAGCTATTTCATAACTCAACTCTTTTCTAACTCAGATTTCCAGCCTCCAGAGGGGAAGCAGAGAGACTGTTTACTGCAGATTGTTTGCCGTGATGGGAAGACAGTCAACCTCTGTGCAGAGAGCGCAGATGACTGCCTGTAAGTCTGCCAGAGAATATTGGGTTTTGCTGCCTTTTCCTCTCTTCTCTTTCTTTTTCTCTCTCTCCCTAATTATTTTACTTCCTGCAGACTTTCAGAGACATTTTAAGAAAGTTTTCAAACAAGCAAAAGCAGGCTTTCAATGACAAAAAATACAGCTCTCCTCTGAGAAGTTGTGTAGCTCATGCAAACTAACTGCAAGTTAAATCACTGAAAACACCCAAGGGTGAGGAGGAGTAAAAGAACCTTATTAATATGGTTAACGCAAGACTTGCTGAACACATTTTTTTCCCCACTTTTCCCATTCTTCAAGTAGTACATGACCCCACATAGCCCAAGAACATCACGATCAGTAGTAAATCCATTATTGTGAACTCTCAAATGAGCTTAGCTATGTATAGTTAGATAACTTCCAACAGCAGTGTTTGCCCAGTATGTGTGATGCATCGAGCACGCTCCGGCCATATGGCATGGGAGGATCTGTGTGAAGTATATGTACCCTCTGATCAGTAGTAAATGCATTATTGTGAACCCTCAAATGAGCTTGACTATGTATAGTTAGATAACTTCCAACACCAGTGTTTGCCCAGTATGTGATGCATCGAGCATGCTCCAGCCATATGGCACGGGAGGATCTGTGTGAAGTATATGTACCCTCTGTTCAAACTGCAATAGCATCAAGGCCCACACCCCCTAGTCAGCCCAGATGCAACTGTTCAGGCAGGAGATACAACCTCCCTGGTGTACCTCTTCCTATTTCCTTATCCCGAGCGTGGCTGCATGTTACCTGGCTGTTGTGCTTGCAGCGAGGACCTTCCAAACCACATCTGTTTCTTCTTGTGTTCCTCTGCAGCTCTGCAAAGAAAGTTAATTGTTTTTCAGTCTTTGTGTAACACTTTGTACATTCCTTTTAGTGTATCAAATATGCAGTATCTTAAACTCCACTCCTGCAGTCCATCTAGTTTTTTTCATAGTCCAAACCTTGTTTTTCTCCAAAAAAGAAAAAGTGGCATTAATTTTTATCAATGTTCCACTAAATGATGTGGGTTTTTTTTTCACAGGGCATGGAAAATTGCTCTCCAGGATGCCAGAACAAACACAGTAAGTGTCTTCTACCTAGACTTTCTACTGATTGAAAGCAACTGTGGTCCAGCAGTTTACTTCTGAAATCATGTTCCATCCTTCTCTGCTAGAGAAAAACAGGGTCATGAGCACGATGGCAAGGCTTGTGGGTGGGGAGAAGACTGATCCTCTGGATCATGGGTACATGTCATCCTTGCAGCTGAGTCCAGGCAAACACACGCTGGGTGGAAATGAATGATTTCAGGGAACGATTTCTCTGGGAGGACGTGAATGTTTGGGAAGCTGGTCTGTAAGGCAAACAGTCACTGAGGCTGTGGGCCTCTGCAATCAGTAAAAATGCATTTTCTACTCCTAGTGATTGTTGCCTACCAGGTGCAGTGCTAAAGGAAGCCTACTGTTACCTTTAGAAAAGAAAACAGAAAAAGAAGCTGTTTGTTAATGTAGATCCATTACATTGTGGGATGCTTCTTGGTGGAGACTAGGGGAGGAGCAAGAGGTGTTGGCAGGGGAGTGCAAGGAGGAATATACCACCTCTGCTTCACCATGCTAGCTGTGGAGAGTGAAGAGGTTAGGAATCCTAAAAACCACTCTGTGAGTCTTGGAGTTCTCTAGAGAGCTGTATCTTTGAGGAACCACATCCCTCCACCTGTGGGTGTTGTTAATTTGTTTTTTCTCCAGACTGCCTTCCAGAGTACTCCTCAGCACTAGCTTTCCTTAGATGGCTAAACTGAACCAACCTGAGATGTTTCTGTTTCATGGGGGAACACTGGGGTTTCTAGAATCTTATCTCAGTTGTTGAAGAGTCACATTAACATTTCTGCTGTACTGAGGCATCTGTCACATGATATAGCTTAGATCTGTGGATACCCAAAGCAAATACTTGTCATAGCAAAGCTACCCCAGACATGATTGCCTCTGACTGTAGCTATACTGTGCTGCTCCACGGTGTTAAATGAGAAGTGAAGGAACTGTCCTCACACAGAGGACACAACACTCATGGTCTGTCTACTCTAGCTTTAGGGGCTTTATCTTGCTTATGTGTGAGATGGTGACTCCTGGTTTCAGGAGTTGGGAGCTGCTTTTCATGTCTCTCACACTCTGCTGCTAACCCTGATAGGTGGCATTCAAAGCTTGGCACTTCATCACCTTAGTCAGGCCAGGCAGACCCCTGCTACTGACAGTAGGGCAGGCAGCTCTCTGCACAAGTGCTATCATAAATTACCACTTTCCAAAGCTATTAAAGATCTCTAACAAGGACTTGAACTAACCAGGTAACTGGGTTTGAGTCCATCTGTAGGTGTCTGACACAGCTTTCAAAAATACCGAGGTCCAGGAGGAGTCCAGGGCCTCCTAACTTTACTGGGTGAGAACTAGCTTTGAGAACTGTGCCATTTACAGACACGTCCAGCAGCGCCTCATAACTTTAGTGGAATAGCAGGGTGCTCACCCTAGCTTTGAGAACTGTGCCATTTACAGACATTTGCAGGCTTGTGTCATATACCTGTACAGAGTTCCCTGTAGCAGAACAGAAGGCATTTATTGGTAAGATGTAAACATTTGCTGGTCCTTTTCTCAAGAACACCTGCCTCTATTTAATAGAGTGCTTTCAACACTGTGTTTCTGTGTTTCAAGCAATCTTTAGAATCTCCAACACAAGTCTGACCTGAGATATGGCCATACTATGCCCTCAAAAGTCTTCCTACAGTCCAGGTGCAAGAGACAACAGGAACATTCTCTATTGAGCTACTAAAGTGTTTCTTTGTAAATTAAAAAAAGGGAGCTGTTTTTTTTCTTAGGATAGGGCACTGACTAAGAGCATCACTCAGATTTCTGATACTAGGGGCAAGACTATGTGGCTACTGTGATAAATCATAATTATCTTCGAATTGCCTTGTAGATGGATTCAAGTAAGTTACCACATTTTCCTCATAGCTGCCTTCAAAAAGGACCAGAATGATAGGTGGCATTTGCAAAGTAATTCCCTAAAAACAACCAAGCCCCTCAAATCCCTGCATTTAAACCTCTCTTACTGCTTTTTTTTTTTTTTAAGTCTCCTCAGAGCCAGAAAGTGAGAGGTGTCTAAGAACTGTGACAATGTTCTGCTAAGAAGTTTAGGTGTCACTTTTGGCTACTGCATTGGTTTCCTTTATCTGTTCTTGTAGAACATGGTGATATCACTATAGGGTGCCAGGAAGCAGCTAACTTAGTTGTGAAAACTTTTTTATCTGAAAATGGAGGATGGAAAACAGAGTAATTTCTAAAACTGAGGCTGCAAAATGAGGGAAGGAGTCAGTGTGCTTGCACACATGTGTATGCACATGTAGGCAAGAAATTTTATGGCTCCTTCCTGTGGTTCATCAGCCATTTGTATTCCCCCGGGTCTGCTCCCCAAATAGCTGCTTTTTGCAGTGCTTTATAAGGTACTGCTTTCTTAATTGCAGCTTGTCTAAAGGTTTCTCCTTCTCTGGGGTCATTAAGTCTTAATCCTTGCACTACTCTAACTGCTTGTCTGTAGGAAAAGGTGATAACTGTTACCTTTCCATGGTGTTCAGGGCTACGTGGGATCTGACGTGATGTATGATGAGACAGCCATTTCCTCAGCCCCACCTCCCTATACAGCTTATGCTACACCGTCACCTGAGGTAAGAATTGCAGTTGGGAAGCATTAAAATAAGTGAGGTAGCAGCAGTGGCCATCCTTCAGGCACCCAAACTGTACTCCCTGAGTGCTGTCTTTCACAGATCAAGCTTTAAGGTTTGTACAAAAAGAGAGCGAGAATAAGGTACTAACAATCTACTGTCACTCCAATTTGAGGTGGATTTCCTTTGAAAGGGATGAGGCAGAT
>NW_015090834.1:553112-785434 GCF_001431845.1 Calidris pugnax
AATAGAGTGCTTTCAACACTGTGTTTCTGTGTTTCAAGCAATCTTTAGAATCTCCAACACAAGTCTGACCTGAGATATGGCCATACTATGCCCTCAAAAGTCTTCCTACAGTCCAGGTGCAAGAGACAACAGGAACATTCTCTATTGAGCTACTAAAGTGTTTCTTTGTAAATTAAAAAAAGGGAGCTGTTTTTTTTCTTAGGATAGGGCACTAAGAGCATCACTGCAGATTTCTGATACTAGGGGCAAGACTATGTGGCTACTGTGATAAATCATAATTATCTTCGAATTGCCTTGTAGATGGATTCAAGTAAGTTACCACATTTTCCTCATAGCTGCCTTCAAAAAGGACCAGAATGATAGGTGGCATTTGCAAAGTAATTCCCTAAAAACAACCAAGCCCCTCAAATCCCTGCATTTAAACCTCTCTTACTGCTTTTTTTTTTTTTTAAGTCTCCTCAGAGCCAGAAAGTGAGAGGTGTCTAAGAACTGTGACAATGTTCTGCTAAGAAGTTTAGGTGTCACTTTTGGCTACTGCATTGGTTTCCTTTATCTGTTCTTGTAGAACATGGTGATATCACTATAGGGTGCCAGGAAGCAGCTAACTTAGTTGTGAAAACTTTTTTATCTGAAAATGGAGGATGGAAAACAGAGTAATTTCTAAAACTGAGGCTGCAAAATGAGGGAAGGAGTCAGTGTACTTGCATGCATGTGTATGCACGTGTGCACACACGCACGCAGGTAAGAAATTTTATGGCTCCTTCCTGTGGTTCATCAGCCATTTGTATTCCCCCGGGTCTGCTCCCCAAATAGCTGCTTTTTGCAGTGCTTTATAAGGTACTGCTTTCTTAATTGCAGCTTGTCTAAAGGTTTCTCCTTCTCTGGGGTCATTAAGTCTTAATCCTTGCACTACTCTAACTGCTTGTCTGTAGGAAAAGGTGATAACTGTTACCTTTCCATGGTGTTCAGGGCTACGTGGGATCTGACGTGATGTATGATGAGACAGCCATTTCCTCAGCCCCACCTCCCTATACAGCTTACGCTACACCGTCACCTGAGGTAAGAGTTGCAGTTGGGAAGCATTAAAATAAGTGAGGTAGCAGCAGTGGCCATCCTTCAGGCACCCAAACTGTACTCCCTGAGTGCTGTCTTTCACAGATCAAGCTTTAAGGTTTGTACAAAAGGAGAGCGAGAGTAAGGTACTAACAATCTACTGTCACTCCAATTTGAGGTGGATTTCCTTTGAAAGGGATGAGGCAGATATGGTTGGGAGGTATATAAATGGATGGCTGCTCAGTAAACTCGGAAAATAAAGCTTCTTAAAGACAGGGCAGAAATTATTTGGCTAATCTTGAAAAATATTGGCCATGCAGCTTTTATCATAAGGAGGTGTGACTACACTTTCACACTGTGTAAGCATGGGAAGGATATAAAATCAGGACTTCTAAAAATAGGATTTAATGAGTTAATTTTAAGAATAGGATTTAATGTCATTTTAACACAGTAGGATTTTGTTGTATCCAAGATGTCATAGCAACACAGTACCTCTCGCTTCTGCATACCCAGTTCTTTTGCAGTGGAGAAAGAGCAGCATTGGGACCAAACCAGTATACACTGGGGGTTTCTGGATGTTCTGACTCACGTGCAGTGATACACAATGGGGTAATAGTTTGGGGTAAATATTGGCCATGCAACTTTTATCATAAGGAGGTGTGACTACACTTTCACACTGTGTAAGCATGGGAAGGATATAAAATCAGGACTTCTAAAAATAGGATTTAATGAGTTAATTTTAAGAATAGGATTTAATGTCATTTTAACACAGTAGGATTTTGTTGTATCCAAGATGTCATAGCAACACAGTACCTCTCGCTTCTGCATACCCAGTTCTTTTGCAGTGGAGAAAGAGCAGCATTGGGACCAAACCAGTATACACTGGGGGTTTCTGGATGTTCTGGCTCACGTGCAGTGATACACAATGGGGTAGTAGTTTGGGGTAATATTACTTGTTGCACTGTAGGTGCTCTGCTCCAGAACTAGATGCAGTACTGGGAGCTATACTGGGGGTAGCAACGGGCCTCCTCTTTGGGAGAACAAAATTGCTTTCAAAACATACTTGGGGGTAGCAGCAGGCCTCCATTGGGAGAACAAAATTGCTTTCAAAACATACGGCTAAAAAGTATTTGTCCTGAATCTGACATTTACTTGCAGCCTGCTAGGGGAAAGTTGGTTGGAGTTTCTTGGGATCAGCTGCTGCCTACCTGGCACTCCTGAGCTCTCCAGAGAGCTGTTGTTGGCAGGGAGGAGAAGCTGGTAAGGCTGCTGTGGCTCTGCCTGATGGTCCAGGCCCTGCCTCTGCCATTCACCATCCAGGAAGGGAGGAGAGTGAATGATGCTTAGGGGCACTTATTTTTTCAAGCAGCTGTTCTAAATCCTTTCCAGGCATCTGAGCTCTCCAGAGAGCTGTTGTTGGGCAGGGAGGAGAAGCTGGTAAGGTTGCTGTGGTTCTGCCTGATGGTCCAGGCTCTGCCTCTGCCATTCACCATCCGGGAAGGGAGGAGAGTGAATGATGCTTAAGGGCACTTATTTTATCAAGCAGCTGTTCTAAATCCTTTCCAGGCAGTAGATAAGACTATATCAGTACAGACTGGATATTTTAGTGAAACTTCAACTGCTTTAGAAGTGAGAGACGACTAAACAAAGTGCATAATCAGATACATAGCAAAGAATAGTTTTGTAATGGATGTTTTTAATTTCACCAGGTTTATGGCTATGGCTACGATCAGTACAACGGTGCGTATCCCCCTACTGGTCCTCAAGTCTTCTATGCCTCCAATGGACAAGCTTATGCTGTTCCCTATCAGTATCCATACCAAGGTAATCAGTATCAACCATATCCTTCTCCTTCCTATAGAGACAATTTGAGTCAGTCTTTCTGACATAAATTCTGTTAATCACCACCCTTCACCACATACCACTCCTGCACAACCGAGTCATAGAAAGAAACCTGACTTGTAACTAGAGTCAAGCCCCCTTACCCTTTCACAACAACGCAAGTGAAATTTGTATTAAGTTATGTAACCTTTCCCATGTGATTCAAACATATTTACTCCTATAGAGACAATTGAAGTCATAAATTCTATTAATCACCACCCTTCACTACATACCACTTCTGCACAACGGAGTCACAGAAAGAAACCTGACTTGTAACTAGAATCAAGCCCCCTTACCCTTTCACAACAAAGCGAGTGCAGTGAAATTTGTATTAAGTTATTTAACCTTTCCCATGTGATTCAAACATATTTAAATTACTTCGTAAACTCTTTCTGAAGCACAAGTAACTCTCTAACTACAGCAGGCAGCATGTTTTCTAAGGAAAGAGAGAAAAGCCAGAACAAGATTGATTCAGTGCTCCATACTGAGCATTGATGGAGCTTTTGTTTCTCCTGTTGCTCTTACACCTGGCTTAATTATTTCAACACTGATGTTCAGCTACAACCTCAGTTTAATGCAAATTTCCAAGGTAAATCCCCTCCCAAAGCACAGTGGTAACTAGTACTTTCCCCACATGCTGGAATTGCTCTAAGGCAATACATTGAGCCTTGTAAAGTCTTCTATTGCTCTGTTCAGGTTTGTGTAACTTTCAGTCCCAATAAAAGAGGAAAAAGGCTAAAATTTCAGGGTGCTCTTTTAAGCTTAGTCACATTAATTTAGAATTAGCTTTGCACAGAGCCCCAATCCTATAGAATTGGGGATTTAGAGTAGTACTGGTAATGCAAATCAAAAGATTTAACTTACTAATTGTTTATGATCAGGTTCTGCAAACAAGAATGTCTATTCAGAATTTTTTTCAGTTTTGAGGGAGATTTTTTCTCCATTTGATATTTGTCAGGTTATTTCATTGTTTTTCTATTTTTTGTTACAAGGGAGGTGCATCAACCTACAGTTTTTCTCATCTAAGTTAGTGAAGTCCTAAGACATAGATCATATATATACAAACACAGAGAAAGGTGGGTTCTGTTGGTTCTCAGCAGCTGAAATGCAGCAACTTGTTGAACGTCCCAAGAACCATTTTTAAACTAACAGCAGGCCTTGGAAGTCAAGCTTCAGAAACCTGTATGATAAAAATGTGGCATTAGACAGGAACTCTGCTAAACAGTTTGCAAGTTCAGTATGTTAAGATATTATTTATAGGCTCAGCATAGTAATCAAGCCTCAGTGTTCTCCTTCACTAGGGTTACTGCAGCTAAATCTTAGGGGTCAATTTCACCCCAGCAACTAACTTAATCCCTGTACATTCAGTTTTATTGCTCATTCTCTGAATTGACATAATCCTTCTCGTGAGGTTGCTAGTCATGTATCATTGAGAGTCAGTGAGAGCCTTTTCCACTTCTGTTAGTTGAATTATTTCAGTATCTGTTACAGAAAACCACTGCAATATCTTCAAGAATACTTAATCTTCCTGAAATGTCTGGCAGGGAAAGCAATACTATTATGTTTGCTTTGCAGGTTAGAGCTAAGTCACAAAACATGACAGGTTGAGCTTGTACAAGTTGGTTGCAGAGCAAGGGTCAATTGGTTATTTCTTGAGTCTTAGGTTAATTCCTTACTACTGGGCCAGGCTTCATCTGAAAATAAACATAGCAGCTGTCACCATGCAACAGATCAATCCAGGATGTGAAGGCTGAATTGAAGTAGTAGGCAGTAATTGTAAATAACTGATATGCAGCTTCTAACAAAACACTGGCTTCAGAGCTGCCAGAGATTTTTTGGGGGGGAAGTGCACTATTTGCCTTAATTTCAAGGTTGAATCAATTTTTAGACCCATTGCTTGCATTGAATCCACTAAGTGTCTGATAGAATGATTCAAGTAATCTGTAGGTTCTTTATTAATATAAATGCAAAACAATGCTCAGTTTTACATTTGTGATGAGCTTTTCTCCCAGATGTTAAACTTCTACATGTGAAGGCTGAATCCAAAGCAGAGATGTATGCTACTTTTGTTGCTGACACCATCTTAGTCTTCAGTGGAAGGAAGAGGGTGAAAGAGTGGGCATGTTTTGAAATCACAATGCATAATATTAGGATATACATTTCTTCTGCCCTCCTCCTAACAATCTCTTGTTACCTAGGACCTTATGGGCAACCCCCTGCAAACCATGTCATCATTCGGGAGCGTTACCGTGACAGCGATGGAGATCTTGCACTGGGCATGCTTGCTGGAGCAGCGACTGGAATGGCTCTGGGATCATTATTCTGGGTCTTCTAGATTACCCGTTCCTTATCTTTGTAGTTCCAAAACCCTTTATTGTGTGCAATAATATATTGGCAATGTTGTTTACTGTTAAACTTTAAGAAATGCAATAGTTATTTTTCAGTAGTGACATCTCAATAACTGATTCTTAACTGTCCTAAGGAGAGTTTAAAGGCACTATTTAGTTAAGTGGTTGGAGATGGCATGTGCTGCTCTTGAATTCTGCTCTGATGTTTGGCATTATAAGGATTTGTACCAAAAAGGATCAATATGAACACCAATGTAACACGGTAGCAGTCACTAGCTTTACAAACAGACTGAGACTGTAAACACCGTAGGAAAAAAAAAATAATGTATTTTGGGGGGTTCTAAATCTGGTCCAAATAAGAGGTTTACAGGCCTACTGCATTAGTATGCAGCGCTACTGGCTTCTGAACATTCCCTAGACAAACATAAAGCTCAGCAAACTCCTTGGCATTAGGTAGCCTGCCATGCTCGAGGATTTGTTTTGTTTTTAAACTTGCCTGCAGATGGTAATGTATTTTCTTAGATGGAGTCCTATACCTGTCTGTTGCACCATGCAGGTGAAGTTGTCTTTGAGAACATAAAAGCAAACTACTAGGCAGCACTCCTCAGTTCTTTTATTCTCCCAGAAATGTGAATCACCAGTGGCAAGGAAGACGAGTGTTTGTTGTTTCACCTCCTTCATTATCCTTAATTGCTATTCTCCAATCAGATGGAAGTAATGAATCTTTAGCTTTACAAGTGGTCTTCCCTTGCTCTGTTGGGTCTACCAGAATCCCTCTGCAGGCAGTAATAGTCAAGAGGGGAGAGACAAACAGCCCAAGTAGACCTTGCACACAGGTGTTTTGGTATCAGCTGCCTTGCCATGGCTAGGATAGAATGTCTGCCTCTTGGCCTCCAAGGTTTCCTGAACCAGGTTCATCATTTGCAACTAGTTTTGAGCACAGCTGAGCCTGGGTTTGTTCAATGCACACTCCCTTCTCAGGACCCTTCTCAGCAGGTCTCTTCTTCCCTCCATGGCTGGTTAAGGAAGACACTCTAAGGAACCTGGCTGGCTTTTCCTTACACAACGTGCTCCAGCAGGCTGCTGTGCTATGGACTGTAACATGGGCTGCAACTGTTCCATGTGTTGTGTGGCCTGTTATCCTGTTATAGTCTATGCTGAGCTGTGCTTGGCAGGGGAAAGCAAGCTCTGAAGAAATGCACATGCTTTCTTATTCAGGTAAAAGAGGCAGGGTGCCCGAGTTCTTTACAGTAAGAGGACTTATTTTTATACTTCTACTTTCAGCTTCCTGTATTCATACTGTTTTAATATGTTAAGTCTTTCTTACGCTTTCATTCAGAAATAGGTTGATTTCCTTAAGGTTCATAGGGTTTCAGGTATGTCAGGAAAGATGAAAATAGATGAGAACTTGCACTCATATAAATTCAGATCAAGCCCCAGCCTTTTCAATTTCATCCTAAGGCTGTCTTGGCTCTATCCTACATTTTTAAGCAATAGAGGTCTTGGAGAAGAGTAGGGGAAGCACTAAGCTTTCATGACTCTTAGGACCAACTCAAACAGAAATCATTGTAAGAAAACAGACTTGTTTCAGAATCTTGGCTGCTATTATCAAGAGTGGGCCTAACCCAGGGAATCTAAACTTCTTTCAAGAAACTTTGGCTCAGAGCCACACACCAACGTGCATGTATGTTCTTTCACAGATTAATACAAGCTGCATTTGTTCCGCTAGTGGTATGTACTGGAAGGACTTGTTGGAGGTTCAAAAGAACAATAATGCAAAACTCCAAAATAATGCTAGTCCAAACCAAAACAAATTGGAGTACACTACTGAAGTTCTCTTAGAGGCCTAGTACCCTTGATGTTAGAAAGAGATGGTGACTGTCTGGAACTTAAGTGAACATTTCTACCCTTTTTAAGGCTTGAGATAACCCTGAACTGGTTAAAGGTCTACACTGCTGTTTAGTTTGTGCTTTGAATATAACTAGTTCTGTAGAATGCCACTATCTCCTCTTCTCCCTATGTGGTATCTAACTGTAAAGGGCAGGGGAAGAATAAAACAATTGAACATCATTGCGGTTTCTTTTGAATTCCATAATGATTGCAAAAGAATAGCACAAAGTTATCAACCAATAATTTAAGTTCAGAGTTTGAGGGGGGTGGAGGGAGGGCTTGGTTTTGGTGTGTTTGAGGGGTTTTTTCTCCCTCCAAAAGCTGTTGATAACAGCAGTGGAACATGTCTCTTGCACTTTCAGGAAATAACTGAACCTAGAGTCCCCAGTTTCTGCACGTGAAGAACATAAAGACTCTGTTGATTGCAAAACATTCAAAGCAATAAATTATCTTTTTAAAAGCTCAAATAGAACTAAGTCTCTATTCAAAAAACCCCAAACATCTTACCCCTTCTCAAAAGGGGAAAAAGAACTACAAATTGAAGCTGAAGGTTCTAGTTTCATCTTGGTAACAATAGATTGCTTTTGTACTAAAATCATGGGCTACTTTTCTATCCTAGTAGCACATGAATTTAGAAGCTAGAAAGCCAATGTACAAAAACTGTACTAGAGCATTAAATCAAGGGAGTAGTTATCTTACTGCAGGGGCTTGTAGTCTTTCTGATCTCACTGCAGAAATAGAAGTGGAAATGTCCTGGTGCACAAAGCAGCAGCATGGGGATAGCCACTTGAATTCCCTTGTTGTTAAAGCTCAGACTTGCTTCTTGAAGACATGGCCGTACCTCCTGTTGCTCAGGAGCAAAGTGGAGGTTTGGTTGTATGTGTAATAATGTGCAGATGGATATACAGTCATGACTCACTAGTCTTTCTCTGCCCGGTCCAGTACTCTATCTGTCTACAATTTAGGTAGAAGCTAGTGTGGGCTTAAGGAGCAGGGCCAAAGGATTACAGGGCTTGGAGGGACTGCCATACTAGCTTCTGCATAGGTGATACCATAGTGATGGGAAGAGACAGCAGCAAGATCATTTCAAAACAAATTGAAACCATAATCCATAACAGATGTTTGTTTCTGAATGGTGCCCTTCACAATGCTGATTCCAGCTATACCTGCATAGCACCCAAGCACATGCTTTTCTACCTGGGGCTCGATACTTGGTCTCCCTAAAGCTATGGGAGGCCCACAGCCACTGCAGTGACGCTGTTTTTTGCGGCGTACACTATCAGCTAAGGATGACTAACCTGTTGTGTAGCAGTTACAGTCCATTCAGAATTAAATGAATGGCAGCGATTACAGAGGTCATGAGTCTGTGTTAATCTGACTTTTGGACAGAGCTAGGCTTCCCAAGAGCAGGGTAGAAATGCTCAGGCAGTGATTAGAGGTCATGAGTCTATGTTAATCTGTGACTTTCGGACAGAGCCAGGCTTCCCAAGAGCAGGGTAGAAATGCTCAGCCTTCTGGTAAGCCCAACCACATTAAACAGGTGAACAGGGCCCCCTCCCGAAGTCTTAGTTACAAGTGACAACATAGCTGTTGGCTTCTTTTGCTTAAATGTGGGGAGCTAGAGAGTCAGCCTCTTCTAGTGAGCGGGTAAGGGCTTATGAACTAGAGAGGAAGGGGTGAAAAGTGTTTATCTACAGAGCAACCACACTGACTGTTGGCAAAGACACATCTTTTCTAGTGCTGAAGCACACTGTGAGCTTCTAGATGGAGCTACCCTTAACGTCACACAACACTGGCATCATTTTGTTTGTTCTTCAGTGGAGATGGTGATGGAACCAGCTACGAAAGCTGAGTAAAGGAGAAAATTTGCACCCGTGTTCCTCAAACGTGTTTGTGGCTTTTCCTACTCATGCTATGACTAAGAAAGAGATGTATAAATCATGGAGCATAGCATGCAGCAAATGTTTCTTTACTCCCAGGTCCTTCATGTTCTTGTGCACTCTCTATCTTAACTGCTGTTTTACTATACGTTCCCATTCTCATGATATAATTTATAGCAAATAAAATTCATATTTAAGTGTAGCTGTTTTGTCCTGACATGTTTACTAGCCTTTTTTCAACATTTCTCATTTAGTCAGTCTGTAGATGTGTGTATGTTTTTCAAACACATAGTCAGCTTACAGGAGGTTTCCTTTGCAAGGAAACAGTGCTGTGATGAATTCTGTGCAGCTCCAATCTTCCCTAAGCAGTTACAAGGCTGACTTTACTTGGTAAAAAAATGAACTAAAACTGTAGCTGTTTGAGAGCTCAGGCTGGTATACCTCAGTCATCTCAGTTACCACTTAATAAAGATGATGTAATGTCTGTAAAAATAAGCAAAGTAACTCTGCATTAACATCACTATACCAAGATTAGAATTAAGGCCTATTTCTTTTTTAATGGAGTTGAAGGCTTTGACTCAGAAAAGCTTAATCTTGGATATATGCAATGCTGATCCAGATTTACCATTTGACATTGCGTTATCACATCAACAGATTTGTACTCTTTAGTATTACAGTAAGCAGCTTGCAGCACAGATGTTGCTCTGGGCAAAAGCTACTGGTTGCTGTATTGGTATTTCCTGTTTATGAATTGCTTCAGTGGAGTACAATCAATAAGTTTGCTTAGACAAAGATACTAAATGACCACAATGAGCTCCACACCTAAAGGCTGACTATCTTGTACATTTGCTGGGAATTAAACTATTTGTCAGAAGGACGACAGTATATTTTGTAAACGATTATCCTTGCTTTATGCACATTTTGTTTTTACTCAAAGGGTGGCAGTTTTTGTAGCCACTAATCTGAGGAAGGGATGAAAACAAACCCACTATTTCAACCAGTCAGTTAATGCAGGAGTACACATCATTTTTCTCCCCAGCATGCTAGATAGCGATGCTTATTTTATCAGTCATCAGTTTCATATGACAGATTTACTAGGCTAAACAGACCACTCTGTACATTTAACCTTGCCCACCGGAGAGCCCACCTGTACTGAAATTTTGGCACCAGAACAAGCTAGGGAAGTAAATTCCTGTGCAAGGCTTAGCAGCAATACCTTCTTGAACTGTCATGCTCCTGAACTGGCAAAAGCTTCTAGAATGGGCTAGGCTTTGCCTCTGCTACTGCTTTCCCTTCTTCTGCTGCATTCTCTGTACTGTTTGCGGTCACTAAATGCAACCACACTAATTAGCTTGGGTTGTATTCCTAAAAGTACCTTTATTTGTTGCTCTCTCCTGTTGCAGTTCCACTACAACGCACTGAAGCGGATGTGGAGCATTTGCCATTCCCTCCATTTCAGTGGAACTGAAAGTTTCCCCCAGTATGATGTGAGCACTTAGTAACCACAAATAAAAGCCTGTAACAGACCGACACTAATGCACTGGTTTGGGAATCTCCCGGTTACCACAGGTGATCTCATTAGGTTTCAGAGTTTTTGAGGCAGCACTAAAAGGCTTCAAGACTCACAGGGCAGATAAAACCTCCAAGTGTACTTGCATTAATAATTTAAAGCTTGAGATCCATTTTATGACACTTTTCAAGGCACAAGTTGTGAAAGTTTCAAACTGATGGTACTGGGCTTAATCTGACTGAATATGGTACAATACCCACACTGCCTCATTCTCAGACACTTTAGCTACCATAGTTAAATATGCATTTTGCAAAGCAGTTAGGTCTTTAGATACGACAGATAAAGTCGAGAAGAGTGACCCAAGTGATGACTGACAAGCACCCAAAGCTTTCAGCTGGGTGCGGAGTCAGAAACCAGCTTACCCTGCTCAGGCTGCTCCCCGGCCCTTGCTGTGAATCTCCCTGCTCCCCCGGACACCTCCAGCTTTTGAAGAGACAGCACGATTTTCTGTGACTGACCCGGCTGCTCCCTCCTGCTGGGCCCGGCTCTGGCTCTCCTCACGCCGTCCCGGGCCCTCAGCCCCGGCCGGGCGCTGGCCCTTGGCGCCCAACGGCCGCCTCGCGCTCAGCCTCGCGCTCAGCCTCGCGCTCAGCCTCGCGCTCAGCCTCGCGCTCAGCCTCGCGCTCAGCCTCGCGCTCAGCCTCGCGCTCAGCCTCGCGCTCAGCCTCGCGCTCAGCCTCGCGCTCAGCCTCGCGCTCAGCCTCGCGCTCAGCCTCGCGCTCAGCCTCGCGCTCAGCCTCGCGCTCAGCCTCGCGCTCAGCCTCGCGCTCAGCCTCGCCGCCGCCGCCCGCTAGATGGCGGCCCGACACCGGCGGTGGCGAAGCGGCCCCAGGCCGGGCTCCGGCGGCAGCACCGAGGATGGTTAAAACAACCCCCGAAACGCAGAACCGCGTTTTTCAGTTACAAACCCTTAATGGCCGGGACCCCTGGGGGGGATGTGCCCCGAGCAGCCGGCACCGACACAACCCGGGCGGGCCAGGAGAAAAGGCCACCGGGCAACCGATTTCAAATGTCACCAGGAAACAAGGCCTTTCTTGGAAACCTTGCCAGTGGCTGTCCCCACCGACCTGCCTGCTCTCTGTCCCGCTGGAGCCTGTCCCTCGCTCCCCCCACAGCTGCAGAGTGCCCCAGGAAAGTGGCAACATTTCACAGCATCACAGAATGATATGGGGTTGGAAGGGACCTCTGGAGATCATCTAGTCCAACCCCCTGCCAGAGCAGGTCCACCTAGAACAGGTTGCACAGGAACATATCCAGGCGGGTTTGGAATGTCTCCAGAGGAGACTCCACCACCTCCCTGGGCAGCCTGTGCCAGGGCTCTGCCACCTTCAAAGAAGTTTCTCCTCAGCTCTAGGTGGAACTTCTTATGTTCAAGTTTTTGTCCATTTCCTCTTGTCCTATCCCTGTGCACCACTGGAAAAAAAGGCCAGCCCTGTCCTCTTAGCACCCACCCTTTAAGTATTTATAAGCACTGATCAGAAATTTCTCATCCCTATTTATAAATGGGTTTATCAGTGGTGTCTCAGCCCTCATAGGAGCTCTGAGGCCCTGCAAATAATAGTCTGGGATAATAATGATGATCATCATATTCATGGATAGCGAAGAAACCTGCAGGTTTGCAGTTTGCAGGCAGGACTGCAACCTCTGCAAGGCAATACTGACCAAGCCTGCTGCTCATCAAAAGCAGTTTTTCATGGGAATGCTCAGAGACATGATTGTAATGAAAGGCTATTTCCATGGCGGATTTCCATGCTCAAATCCCTAGCTGCTTCAGCTGAGGAGCTGTATATGATAAAGTCACAGGATTTTTCTGTTACTGGAAATGAAGGGGTATTTTGGCTGTCCTCGTTCTGCCAAGGTAGGGGATGAACTGGCCCCGCACTAACCAAAGTCTGAGCCTTGGGCAGCCACCATGCTCAGAAAGCTTCATCCTCCTGCAAAACAGGACTGTTCATACCACACTGGAGAAAGACCAGCATCAGTCTTACACAGCCTTGCAGGGGTTGCTGGCAGAGCACAGGAGAGGAAGGAAAACCATCAATGCACTTCACACAGCCCTGGAAAACAGGTTTTCCCAACCTGTGCTTTAATGCAGGAGGACAGGCCAAGAGTCTTGGCCTGGGACTAAGATGTTCTGGGTCAGTTTTCCCAGTTCTGTCACAGGCAGTTTGCGTGATGTTGGAAAAAGCCACTTTATGTTGTCACATCTCACTTCTCTCATTCCCAGAAGAGAGATGGTGACACAAAAGAAACAGGTTGATGGAAAGCTGTAAGCGGTTCTGCTGTGTGCGCACTGAGGATACAGCGGTATCAGTCTTGGGTGACCAGAGACCTTTGATAGGATCATAACAATTAGCAGCATTTAAGTAAGAAACAGCTTAGAATTCAGAGAACAGCATCATGTTTCTTTACACACAGAATATAGGACATGAGGGTGGAAGAGATTCCTTAGGGAAGAATTCCCTAAGGAAGAGAACTCTTCCTTAGCCAAAGCTGATTCAGCTCCACCACCTTACAACACATGCAGCAAACTCAGCGCTTCCCAGGAACCCAAACCCCAGGAACGTCCACAGCACACAACCTCCCCCTGTTGCAGGCAAACAGGACAAAATATTATTCAAAAGTGGGGGAAGGAAAGGGAAAGAAAGATAATTTTCTTTGGACATCAATTTTTAAAAGGAAACATTAAATTTCAATTTTCCTATTTCAAGCTCATTTTAGCTATATAGACAGGAAAGATCAATTTAGAAACTTCAATTCATAGCACCACAAGCATTATTAGCCTGGAACTTGTGTTACCATCTTTCAAACAACTGCCTCGTGCAGCAGATGGAGACGCAACTGTGTCGTGCATATCAGACCATGCACGATGACAGACAGACTCTGGATACATGAATCGATTCTCTGGATCATGAGTCTTTACAGACTGTACTTTACATTTATTTGCTTCTGCAAGGGAAATAGAATAAAGAAAGGGAAACCAGAGACATTTGTTCTTCAGCTACCCTGAAAAATACTTAAGTCAACCATTTCACTACCTGAGATTTTTCCTGATGCGGAGGTTCAATATAACGCCATGTACCATCCCTCTGTGCAGGTACAAATTAAGACAGATAATCAGAGGCCTGAAGAAAACACTTTCAGGTAAAATCCATCCCACCAGCACAGGACTGTTTGCCTAGTTCTAGAACAAATCCTAGTACTGATTTCTTAGTCAGCTGCTCAACACCACAAACCATTTGCAATTTCCATGTTCCTCAGCGTGCAAATATGACTTCATCTCCCAGTCCCAGGAAAGTTCCTATTCCCAGGGAAGTGATGTGCATATGGACTTTCCAGCCAGATTCTGAACAATGGCCCTTGTAACATCATCCTGATTAAATCTAGGTAATGTTTTCGATCTCAGATTTGAATGGCTGAGTAATAACCAGGAAAATAACCCTGGCTTCCTATACTTAGTAATTTCCTCTGAAAGATGTTCAGTACCCCCTCCTGCATGTTTTTTTTCCTTAAAACTTTCTTTAAAGATTATTCTCAAAGCTTACACCACAGCATCCTGCTGAGTTAAGAAAGCAAAATTGTACACTTACAAGCCAGAAGAATCCCCTTCAGTCAATCAATAACTGTATTTCTGACTGGTTTAGAACCAATTGTTTCAGATGTCACTATTCCAAACAGCTTTTTTTCCCTGATCAATATCTCTGGCAGCCGTTCAGATAACCTATCAGCGGAACTAATTGCTGTTAAAGCTATGCACCTATGATCACTCAGGTAGGATGTGTTTTCCTTATGTAACAGCAATAGAAAACCTAACATAAATTCAACCCATGCACAGCACAACTACTTTCTGGAATGGGCATGTGTCAATTTAGCAGAACAAACGGCTTTTGGTGTTTTCTTTGTCCTCATTACAAAAGAGAAATCCAGAAATATTTCCATTATTCCAGCTCTGTCAGTGTGCTGGCCCAAGCAGTCAGTGAGCTGAACTTCAGGCATAGAAATAACTGCATTGACTTGAACAGCACACACACTGTGCGTCTTCAGTGCTTGAGTTGTTGGATAGGCCACCAGTTTTGTAAAAACATAAAGCTCCCAAGAACATATTAGTCATTTAGGGTGGGGAGGGAGGAGGAAAAGGACCCCTCCAAACTTGCTGGATTTGTCTATACATGGCGCAAGAAAACAGGCCAAAATCTGTTCCAGTGTGAGCAGAACATTAATGAACCCACATGCCAGCTTGTACCCTGGTTTTACAGCTATTGAGGGCTCTTAAAGATCCATTTTCAAGGAAAGGAAATTCCTGTGCTGTATACAAAACGGTCTGCTTCTCCCTTCAACAGAAGTATTACCAAATGTTTCAGAAGTGACCCCACTCTAGTATTTTGCAGAGGCATCAATATACTCCTTCATGCATGGAATCACCTACAGATGTTGCAGCACACCACACTAATATTTCAGTGACACATGGGGAAAATAAGAAGCTCAGAGCTGTGTTTGATCGCTTCTGTTAAAGACAGTAAGGCACTGTGGGCAGGGAGGCGAGATCATGGTTTTCATCAAATCCCAGTAAACCCGAGTTAATGAGAATTAGTGAGGCAATTCCAGGGAAGGGAAGTGTCCTATCCCTGCGGTGAACTGATGGTGAGGTCCTAAATACCACTGCAAGTGCACTTTAGTCAGGAGGGACCTCACTGCAGATGAAAACATACTTTTTGTTTACTAAAATGGAAATTGACCGAGTTAATATTCAGACCAGAGCTAATCCCTGTCCTTTTCTGTGGAAAGTTTTCAAAGGACAGCTCTCATGAGGACCTCCCCTGTATTTCCAAGCAGGAACTTTGACTCTTCCGCTGACCATTTACGATGAATACAGAAATCTCTTTCCTCTTTCCCTACCCCAGAGACTGGCAACATCATTGTCCAGTAAGAAGTTGACAAAGACAAGATTTTTATGAGTATTTCTTGCAGGAAAACTCCTGTTTGTCTAGGCAGCTCTTCTGCAAGCATTATTCAGACATGCAGGTGTTTTGGAGATGATCCCTGCTCCCCCAGCTAAGCTTACTTTCCCATTATCCAGCAAGCTTTTTGCCTCACAGCTTAAGGGGATAACTGTAACACCGAGTGGCAAATCCACAGGCATCAGCTCACTCCTCCGCTGTCATGTCTGGTGCTTCCACCACATCTTCAATTCTGCTCATCTCTGTGCAGTGGGAGGCCAGGTGGCAGGCGGGGGGTCTCACAGGACACAATAAACCAAAAAAAGTAAGTAACATTTAAGTTTGATCTACTCCTGAGGCAAGGCTGAATAAAAACCTTCATTTCCATCCTACATCTCATCTTCTTTTCTATGATATTCCTCTAATTAAGCACTTGTCCTCAGTGCATCAGGTGCAAGCCATTTGAACACAGCTTCCAGCTGAGTTTATGATCATCTCATTTATATCCAAAAGTCACCTAGTGAGTGACCTGCCAAGGCTGACTCCATATGATGTGGTGGGCACATACGCGAAACAGCAAATGGCACTGTAACCAGCTACAGAAGAGAGGGCAATTTTAATTCTCTAGCAGGGTGAGTATTAATCAGATCACTATTTATATTAGACTAGCTCATTTTCCAACCTGGATAAGACAGAGCCAGGAGCAGCCCCAAAGCTTGGTGGAGCTCATGCCTGAGTCAGTTATTACACAGGTGAGCATGTTCAGTGAAACCAGGTGCTGCCCACAAGCTCTGCAGCTGCAGTGCTGGCTCAAACACCTGAAACACACACTTTGCAGTTGTGAATTTTCAGACTATTTCATGCATTTGGTAACGACCCTGCATTCTGCTATCTGCATTTTCTCTTTTTAGTGGAATTTTCTACCTATCTTACAGAAATTACTGCAACTACCTGAATTTTCATATATCTGAAATAAAAAACAATTCATGTAGGTACTTAAAAAATAACTATATATATAAAATAAGAATATTTTTCTTTTCTCAAGTACTGTTTTACTATTTGTTCCTTTCACAGTCCCAAACAAGTTGTCTGCACCCACAATTTGGCCCTACTTCTGCGATCACCCAATTCTTAGACTAACTTACTGTGAAAAGCACCAAGTACTTTAGTTGCTGCAGCAGCAGCCGCATTGATATGCTACCACCGTTTGCAAAACTGCAATTACATCACCCATTAAAACTGAGAAGGGAAATGGAGAACAACGCTTTACGTTAAGTGATACCAATTACAGCATAAGTACCTGACGCTAGGAAAAGTGACTGTTGTATTTATGTGGTTGTATAACTAACAGATTGAGCAAGCTCTTGCCCTTTGCTTATCTGTCGGCCTCTTATCATTTTGGGAAATAAGAGTCTACCTCCATAGGTGATCTCATAAGCCAGGAATGCAGATTTCAAAGTTAGATTGCCAACAGACCTCTTGGAATAAGTGCAGAGCATTGAGTTATGTTGTAATGTTAAAGATAGTGCTCTAACTTCTGTGCCTGCACTGAACCACTGCCTTTTCACAGAATCACAGAAGGACTGAGGTTGGAAGCAACTCTGGAGATCATCTGGGTCCAATGCCCTGTTCAAAGCAGGGTCACCTAGAGCAGGTCCCTCAGGACTGCAGCCAGCCAGATTTTGAATCTCTCTGAGGATGGAGACTGCACAGCCTCTCTGAGCCTGTTCCAGGATTTGACCACCCTCTGTAAAGGAGTTCTCAAATAGAATTTTCTAGATTTCAGTTTGTGTCCATGGGGACATTCCCATTTGGGAACAATTGAGAAGCATCTGGCTCAATCTTCTTTACTCATCCCATCAGGGGTTTAAACACATTAATAAGACCTTTCTTTTCACAAGCTGAACAATTTGAGCTCTCTTAGCCTCTTCTTATATAAGAGATGCCCCAAACCCTTAATCATCCCTGCGTCCCTTTGCTGAACTTAGTCCTGTAAGTCCTTGTCTGTCTTGTACTGTGGATCCCAGCACTAGACCCAGAGCTCCAGATGAGGCCTCACCAGTGCTGAGTAGAGGGGAAGGACCATTTCCTTCAGCCTGTCAGCATCACTCCTTCTAATGCAGCCCACAATACTGTTGGCTGCCTCTGCCACTAAGATACACTGATGGCTCCTGCTCAACTTGGTGTCCACCACAACCCCCAGGTCCTTTTCTACAGAGCTGCTTTCCAGCCAGTCAGCCCTCGAGTATACTGGTAAGTGGAGTTACTCCTCCTCAGGGGCATGACTTATCATTTCCCTTTACCTTAATACCACAAAGTTCCTGTTGTCCAATTGCTCCAGCACAGCAAGGTCCCGATGAATGGCAGCACAACCCTCTGGTCTATCAACAGCTCCTCCCAGTTTGGTATATCTGCAGACTGCTGAGGGTGCACTCTGTCCTATCAGCCATATCATTAACAAAAGCACTAGACATTATTGACCCCAGTACCAAGCCCTGGGATACTCCACTAGTGACCAGCCTCCAGCTGGAGTCTCTGCTGATCACACCCCGAGATTGGCAGTTCAGCCAGTTTTCAGTCACTTCACCGCCCATTTCTTTAAGTTCATGCTTCTTCACTTTGTCTATGAAGACGTTATGGAAGACAGCATCAAGAGGTTTGCTGAGATTAAGATAAACACCATGCACTGCTCTCCTCTCGTCCACTAAGCTAGTAATCTCCTCATAGTGGGCTATCAAGTTGGTCAGGCATGATTTCCCCTTTGTAAATCCATGCTGACTTCTCCCAGACATGCTCCCATTAATTGCCATGTTTGGAAATGGCTTCCATTATTATTCACTCTTTCAGCTTCCCAGGGTTTGAGGCCAGGCTGACTAACCTGTATTGCCCTAGATCCTCTTTCTTGAGGACAGGATTGACATTTGGTTTCTTCCAGCTCTCAGGAACCTCCCCCAATTGCAGTAACCTTTCAAAGATTAAGTGGCCTCATGATGCCATGGGCCAGCTTCTTCAGCACTCATGCTGAAGCGGGTTCCAGGGACTTACATCTGTCCTGTTCATTTAAATGTATTCTAGCTTCATCCTCCTCTACCAAGGACACATCTCCCTTTCTCCAGAAGCTCTCTGCAGCAGATTAGGGACTACTCTGGTGGTTAATTAAATTCTCTGTAAGAGACAGAATTTGGGTACAGATCCTACCCATTAAATCATTGTACTCATCCAGCACACACAGACTGGTTAACCATTCACCTGCTTACACTGTTTTTTAAAAAAGCTTCCATGAGGGCAGTTACACAAGTTCTTCTTAGTGCAAGTCTCCCCTTCAGTAAAACAGAAATATTATCTCTTTATTTCAGCTTTACAGTGCAATCTAAAATAAAACACTCTGAGCTTCTCAGCTAGTGGTACTAGTGATGCTGAGCATCACAGCAAGTTACTGGCTGGAACACCTGAACCTTACAGCAGGGCACTGCTGGGCTGCTGAAGAGAGGCAGTCTGTTACAGAAACACACTTCTTAGCTGTGTTAAGTGCCCATTTGCTCACCACACACTAAGTCTCTTTCTTCCAATTACAGGTTGGTCTTTGAACAGACTACTCAGACAAGAGACAGGCAGTGCCCCCAGAAGAAGGCTGCAAGGTGCAGGAGGCCTCTCTCTGCTACCTCTTACCTACCTCACAAGAACCCTCCCTGGGCATACCTTCTGTAAATCCTCTGCCAAGCCAGGTCTAAAGATCCATTTCCGTAAGACCCAAGCACCTATGCTCTGCCACCGAGCTGGAGAAGGTAGCTGAGCTGCTTGTGCATGTCAGTGATGAGGGTCTTTACCAGTGCAACAGAATTACAGCCCTGGCACAGGCTGTGCTGTTTGTAACCCCAGGCCTGTTTTACTTTCTGCAGTAAATAAAAAAAAAAAAAAAAGAAAAAAAAAGGTCTTCCAGAGACAAGTAATGCATTCTGGCTATATTTTAAGTACTGGTGCTCCATATCAAACCTCCAGAGCTTTAACCCATCCTTCTTTCCAAAATGGATTACTCCCTCACAGCAGGGTTTGAAGTGACACAGAAGCAATCCATGTTGTAAAGGCTGACCAGGCATGGCTAAAGAGTAGGGACCTTAACATGCCGTTCTGCTGGACCTGTACCAGCTCAGTGCCACCTGCCCAGACCCTACTCCATACTAAGAGTGTGACAAACAACCCAAGAGCAGCAGCACCCACTCCCTCACAGCCCTGCTACAAAACAAGTCTTGTTTACTCTGCAGTTCTTCATGACCACTGAGGATATGAGTTTGATCTGGAGGTTTTGAATCATTTTCTGTGAAGATTATTTGAAGCAGAAAGAGAGAAACAGAAGCTTACATGCTTGGTTGGTTGCATGCTCAGAGTTGGGCTAGTCCTGTGTGCAGGCCAGCAAGTGTTTGTGTTATGGTCAGTGAGCTTTCTGCTAATTGCTGTGCAACTAGTAAAGTTGCAAGGGATGAGAAGCACAAGGAACAGCTTAGCATTCAGGTCTGCAGTCATGGTTACGCTAGTTCTTTATAAAATGGAGCAGGATTTCAAAACAGAGCAGGAGTCCTGCTCTGCAAGCCCCTACCTCAACTACGGCATAGGCTGAGAGGATCCAAATGCCACCAGGTAAGAACTTCTGAACATCAGTGGTACCCACAGATCATCCCCACCGTCAGGACATTCTACAGGATTGATCTACACCTATTCAGGGAGGGCTCTGCTAGATGAAGGAGGCATGATGCTGGCAGAAGAAGAGGTACAAAAGCCAAAAGCAAGGTGCTCCAGTGCAAGATTGCCACTGAGCACACAGAAAGAAGCCTCCAGATCTGCCAGAGACAGGCAGGGCACACGCAGGCACTACACGTACTCTCAGGGGGGGATTTTGGACCAGTCCTTATGAAAGGACACTGTTTTCACTGTTGCATTGGCTCCACTGGTCACAGCTCTTCCTCACTGCGTGACAAACGTAAGAGTTGTGTCATATCATGCACTGATTTGTGTTGGGATTTCAGCTTGCTTGACCATGACATGCATCAAAGCCATGACCAGCCATCCTGGCGCCATCAGCAAGAGCCCCGAACGACGTGTAGTTTTAAGATGAGACGGGAAACATCCCAGAAGGACAGTAAAACCAGAATCAAAACAGAATAATAAAGAGCCCAGAAAGCAGAAGAGCAAGAACAAAAGGAGACTAGAAAATGGGACAAAAATTGTCAGTGCTCTCAGAAACAAAAGCATCAGGGAACAAAGGAACCAGCCCTGTTGTTGGTCCATCACAATGAGCACTCAAGGAAGCGAGTCAAGCTTGCAGCTCTGCATTTCACACAGCTGTGAAAAACTTTCTTGGGCCCTTCTGTGATCTGACCCAGCTTCTTGATGCTGGAAGCAACAATCTCCCTCTGCTTTGCTTTCTGGTTTGTTTTTTTTTTTGGCTTTCTACACACGTAACTCATTAAAAATAAGAAAATACTAGGCTTGACTGTGGTGGGTGAAGCGAACAGCTGGAGCACATGTGAAATAGCAGGTCTCTTCTGATCCAGAATGCTTGCACCACAGGAGAGCAACATAATGGAAGCTACTAATACAGTCCTTTAATGAAGACAACCCCCATGAAACATCTGACTGTGTGAATATCCGTCCTTAATATTTATATGCTTTGGCAATTCTTGGTTATGATCCCACCTACAGCTGACACTGCACTGCTACTTTGGTTACAGATTGGAAAAAAAAAACCCAAACAACATTTGATATTAAAAGGAAAAAAAGAATTACCTGGCGTAACAGTCATTCTGTATTGAAGGAAAAACTACTCTACTCCTGGGTCCTGAACCCAAACAACATTTGAAATTAAAAGGAAAAAAAGAATTACCTGGCATAACAGTCATTCTGCATTGGAGGAAAAACTACTCTACTCCTGGGTCCTGAATGACAGAAAAATTGCTAAGCCAGATAACACTAGGCTAAGTGCTGAGAAGTAAAGTTCCTGCTGTCCTGCAGTCACCTGATGCCCAAACTGCTAGGGATCTCAAAGAAGTCAGAACACACTGTTGCTAGAAACCAAATTGCAAAAGTGCTCTTTAACAGAAGAATACAATCAGGAGATTCTCATAAGACAAAGTTATTTATCCTGTTAAGAGCTGGCAAAACATCACTGTACTACAGAATAAGGCAACTAATATACTTTTAAACTTATTCCACAAGTCTAGAGGCCCACTTGCAATGATTCTTATGTTGACACTTTATAAACAAGCTCGATGTGGACAGTGCAGTAGCAATGAGGCAGAAGTGTCACAAGCTCAGGGTGGCAGAGCAAAATGAGTTTCAATACAAGTTTGAGCAGTGAAGATACAGCAGCGATAAGTGCCCTTTCCCCCCCAGATTTGCTCTGAAGTGCAGGCCCATTCATCATCCTAACAGGATATTAGAAACAACAGCATTTGCCCTTAGTAGCTCCATCTAACATGATGTGTGTTAAAACATTGGAATTAAAATATAGCTTACAGTAGAAGACAGTCCCTAGTGGTTTCCTCGTGTAAGAAGCTCACTTATCTATTCCTGAGGCTAGCTAACAGGCTTGGACTTTGTTGGGCCTGAAGACCTCAATGCTAGTGATAGGGAGTTCAAATTCTGCATGAGTTAGCTGCAAAAAAGTTTCTATTTGCTCTACAGTAGAAAACGCCAAATAACTTTGCTTCAGAATCCAGTGGAGTGGAGAAAACTGGATTCCTCTAAGGCTGTGCAGTGGGAAAGTCCTGATTCAGTTTTTGACTACACCATTGCCTTTCACGAGTAGCAGACACTGCCATATGTTTTCTTGAAATACTGGCCCAGAAAACTATGCTTCCTGGTGTCTCACTCATAACACAGATTGGTTGATGCTAACATCCCTGCTGGGACCCAGTGGCTGCCTCTGTAGGAATGATGAGAGCGCAAAGCTATTTGGCTTTCTTCCCTTGGAAGGGATTTTGTAGGAACCTATTAACAGCAGGAATTTCAGTAATGACCCCTATATAAGTATATACACACATACATATATATATGACCCATTTTTAGCATGAGCTATAGATGAACCAGATTAGATAATTTTTATGGCTTGGATGAGAAGCAAGCTGAAGATTTACACCCTCCATTACATTTGCCACACGAAGTTTCAATCAGCGCCCAGGACTGCATGCAGACAAATACTCAGTGGAAATTCAGGCATGTCCAAAACAGTCCTGTGTACTGAGTCCAAGCTCAGACGCTGTAAGCTCTCCTATGAAATAAATGAAGTAGAAAATCATTCACAGGATCAGTTACGCAAAAACGCACAGCAAGCCTTCTCCTTTGCTTGCAGCAGTTCTCACTGCGAGGCTGAGATCAGCCCCAGCAGCTGCATTTCCTGACAAAAATGGCAAGTTTGAATCGGTCCGGCCTGGGTTTGGCAACCTACACACCTGTGCTGCTCAGTGGCTTTTCAACTGTTGGTACCACATTATTCATGGCATAACTGGAAACCCACATACACTCCCAGGGAAGGGTAGTTAACAACAGAAAACCTTCCCTTATGGTGACAGTTTTACTTTTATAGTATTTCAGGAAAGATCTCGGTGTCCATTACTCACATGGATTAGACACTGTGCTGCTGTTACACACCTGCCAGCAACAAGTTACGCTCCAAAACTGTTTTCAGTAATTCCAGCATCAATAACAGCCCAAGAAAGAGTCAGTTCCTGGTTCCTAGCCATAGTTTGCAATACACGGCCTTTTATCAGCGAGCCCTTCTGTCTCCTCACAGCCCACACCTGTGCCATCACACACAGAACACAGAGTTTGAACTGCCCCCATGCCATCTGGTGGAAATTTGCTTTCTACTTGCTGCCAGGAGTTGCAGGAAGAGAAGAAACAGCCCACGTCACAACAGAAGTTTTTGCATATACATAGTGTAAATCAATACAAGCAATTTCTTGCTTGCTAATTCAGTTCCTGCAAGCTCTTTATTAATCATGTTTCCAGAACATTTGATGTTGCAATAAAGCATTTTGTTGTGAACACCTTCTTAGTGAGAGGAAAAGAATCTGTAAAATAAATCAGCTAATATTTCTAAACTCCTTATCCAGTTGTAGCACAGACTGCAAGCAAGCCAGCAAAGTTGTTAGGGAATGGCTTAAATTAAATACTCTCTTAAGTGCTGTGCTGAACCAAGGCTCACACTCACTAATCACTCTCTCAAACACAAGTGTCACATTCCCAGCATCTACTCCAATGACCTACAGTATCTTTTTACAAGACACCACAGATTCTGAGTGTATACAGACACAGATTATTTCCCCTGCCCCTTTTTCCTCCTTTCAGCTGTACAGGAAGGAGCTAAGGAAGGCTTTAACAGCCAGGGAAGAAGCATCTTTGAGGCAGGGAGGGGAAAAAAAAATTAAACCACAAAGTAAAAAAGACAAGAGAGCTGCAAATACAACCACTGTCCTTTTAGATAAATTGACTCCTAAGAACTAAATCAGTACCCTGGGAATGATCTTTGATTGATGTGTGTCTTTCCTCCTTTGCTTTTGCTATATTTTAGACAGGAGTAAAAGTAAAAATACTATGTTAACTCTAGGAGGCTGTTACTCTGAGCATTTCCAGCACAAATGGAATAAAAGAGACCTAGAGAAAGATGTCCAACTTCACAGAGTAGCTTGAATAGAGATCCAAGGACTAGCACATGGGCCTGTGTGCTCTGTCCACTATGCTGGGTGAGACCAATGCAGCAGAACAGCATATTCAGCCTTTGGAAACCATTTATTTATTTGTACTTCTGAGGCTTTAGCAAATAGCTGTTGAATACAATGCAATTCCCACTCTGACACTATTAGAGGCACTGCCGGTAACTACAGTCACCCCATTTACACTTGCTATTACTGCCTGCAATTTTTGGGACATAAAAGCACTACCTGTTCTACATGCCACAGCAATAAACTTCGTTTCAGTGAGGTGATGCAATGCTCTGTGATAGGAACACAGGATACCTATTTGTTTGAATGTAACCCCAGTGTATAGTTCAAAACCTGAGGCTCTCGCCACTTCATGATAGCAGCTTGCCTTATACACGTAACTCCACCATATTATGTTTTTTTATTTACTTTGAGTGCAAAGCCAGTCGACCAGTAGAAAGTTGTAGCTACCTTGAGTCCTAAGCACACAACCTTTTCTTAAGTTTAACGAAGGGTAAATAAGTGTTAAGAACAAGATTAGGAAAATATTACCTTAAATCAATACATCAGGTTCAGTCAAGTTCACAGCTCATTAGCAATCCAATACCTGCCATTTCCTGACTTAAAATTACCAACTAAGTTTTCTCATTTTTTTATTTTCAAAAAATCATCTTGCTCTATTTGGAACAATCCCAGGACTTGCAGTGCTGTCTCCCCCTCATCTTTATCGAGACATTTCCAATCAGTCACAGGCCCTATTCCAGTCACCCTTTCCTGTGTCGGTTCAGCTGTCTCATATCTCTCTCTCCTCTGATCACCTCAGAGCCCAGCTGAAAGGTGCAACCACGCTAGAACACCTAGACATTGAAAGCAGGGTCTAGATCACTTTTTTTCCTCCCTGCTCACAAAAATAAGCTTTATTGCTCTTCACATAACTCTACAGAGACTAATTTGCTAAGGTTTGCAGGGTGTGAATAGGTTAAGATTCAGGATATGTCTGTGCTACTTCGCTACTGCTTCAAGTAACTGTCTCAGAAGACAGCTTTCTATCTTCTAGTCTGGCTCTGCATTGTTATTTGGCATACAAAGGAGTTAGGGAGAGGCAGCTTTGACACTCAGCTAACATATACTAAAAAAAAATACCCCATTTTTACCTTGCTCCTTGGTGTGAAAGCAGGGTTTGTAAACAATAGTTTGCAACATTCCTTCACCTTCCTTATAAATACAGAACAACATCACCATTGATTGCTGCTTGATGCCCCACAGAGCTAGAAGTTCATCCTACCACAGAGCACCAGCCTCCAAGAGGGCACTTACCACACCAGGGCACTTCCTTCATGGCCACTCTGGGCAAATATTCTACAAGTGTGCACAGAAGAAAAGCATTTCCCACATGGAAGAGGCTCTAACCCAGGTGTTGAAACAATGGGAAATGTTAGAAGAGGAAAAAAAATGTTTTAAGAAGCCATACACAACCAAGAAAGCAAATTTGAAAGTTAGTCTTAAAACATGTTATTTCCTCACTAACATTTTCAATTGAATCATATAAAAAGTCTCAAGAAACATAAGACAAGGAGCACAAGCAAAAGAGTTGACTTCAGTAGGCAGAGATGAAGGGGTTTTTTACCTCAGAGAAATTACTTTTAGCAGAGCAACTGGCAGAATAAACAAAACCTTTCCTGCCTTGAGTTGTGTGTGAGCCAGCTTGACCCTGCTGCTACTTCTGTCTTTGGGTGGAATTTAGTGGTGTTAGTATTCAAACACTACCACAGCAGCATCAAAATTGCTGGAGGGGGGTTAGGGAAGGGGGGGGGAGGCAAGGCAGCAACAGGCACCTAAAAGCAATACAGTAGCAGAGCCCAAGGGCCCGCACCCAGCCTTACTGGTTTGCTCCAGTGCAACTGGTCCATGCACCAATGTTCACAGCAGCCCACCCAGCCCAGTCACCCTCCACTACAAATAATTACTGTCTCAAAAAAATGAGAGTAGTTACCAAAATCAGCACTTCCCACAGCTTCCTTCTAGAACAAGATAACAGCACTAGGAGATAACACGCAATACGGTGTTGAAAATTCATCTGAACAGAAACACGCAATCAATGAAAAAGGAACCAATACCATAATGAACACAGAGAGATTTTACCTTCTTTAGGATGACTTCTTGTGCCCTGCAACGACTTTCCCCCACCTCATCCAGACAGCAGGCAAACAAAGCCCTCAGCCTCTGACCTTTCTAGAAGGGAAGTACAGCCCAGCTGAGTCCCAGCTGAAGGCAATCAGAAAACTCAACCCAAATCACCTGCTCCCATCTAACGGAGCCTCCTGCTTAGTCCATTATGCCCCTTCAGCTAATTTGTGGGGCCTGGCAACACCAAGGGCACATGGATCTGTTCCTTTTCCCCAGTGCTGTGGCACCCATGACCCTGCTCAAGTTGTGATGGCAAAATTCAGATTCAGAGCCTGCATGGGGGATGCTGTTGCTCACCCGCTTGCTACATCCTGAGCACCCTCCCCTGATTGCCCCCCTCCTCCTTGCTCTGCCCCCTGTCCTGCTGGTGACAAAGGGACTCCCGGCTGCCAGGGGGAGGGCGCAGGAGCTGGTGGTCTCACAGCCTAACGTGGGGGTCCAGCTGAATGTTGCCTGCAGTGGTGGGAAGGTCTGGGCACAGCGGGGAGCTGGAGTGGACACTGTGACTAGTGCTTGCCCTGCCTATGGAGGGTCAGAGGTTTGCAGCAAGGGACGGGGTTAAACAGTAGACACTTACCACACCAGGGCACTTCCTTCATGGCCACTCTGGGCAAATATTCTACAAGTGTGCACAGATACTTACCACACCAGGGCACTTACCACATCAGGGCACTTCCTTCATGGCCACTCTGGGCAAATATTCTACAAGTGTGCACAGAAGAAAAGCATTTCCCACATGGAAGAGGCTCTAACCCAGGTGTTGAAACAATGGGAAATGTTAGAAGAGGAAAAAAAATGTTTTAAGAAGCCATACACAACCAAGAAAGCAAATTTGAAAGTTAGTCTTAAAACATGTTATTTCCTCACTAACATTTTCAATTGAATCATATAAAAAGTCTCAAGAAACATAAGACAAGGAGCACAAGCAAAAGAGTTGACTTCAGTAGGCAGAGATGAAGGGGTTTTTTACCTCAGAGAAATTACTTTTAGCAGAGCAACTGGCAGAATAAACAAAACCTTTCCTGCCTTGAGTTGTGTGTGAGCCAGCTTGACCCTGCTGCTACTTCTGTCTTTGGGTGGAATTTAGTGGTGTTAGTATTCAAACACTACCACAGCAGCATCAAAATTGCTGGAGGGGGGTTAGGGAAGGGGGGGGGAGGCAAGGCAGCAACAGGCACCTAAAAGCAATACAGTAGCAGAGCCCAAGGGCCCGCACCCAGCCTTACTGGTTTGCTCCAGTGCAACTGGTCCATGCACCAATGTTCACAGCAGCCCACCCAGCCCAGTCACCCTCCACTAGAAAGCATTACTGTCTCAAAAAAATGAGAGTAGTTACCAAAATCAGCACTTCCCACAGCTTCCTTCTAGAACAAGATAACAGCACTAGGAGATAACACGCAATACGGTGTTGAAAATTCATCTGAACAGAAACACGCAATCAATGAAAAAGGAACCAATACCATAATGAACACAGAGAGATTTTACCTTCTTTAGGATGACTTCTTGTGCCCTGCAACGACTTTCCCCCACCTCATCCAGACAGCAGGCAAACAAAGCCCTCAGCCTCTGACCTTTCTAGAAGGGAAGTACAGCCCAGCTGAGTCCCAGCTGAAGGCAATCAGAAAACTCAACCCAAATCACCTGCTCCCATCTAACGGAGCCTCCTGCTTAGTCCATTATGCCCCTTCAGCTAATTTGTGGGGCCTGGCAACACCAAGGGCACATGGATCTGTTCCTTTTCCCCAGTGCTGTGGCACCCATGACCCTGCTCAAGTTGTGATGGCAAAATTCAGATTCAGAGCCTGCATGGGGGATGCTGTTGCTCACCCGCTTGCTACATCCTGAGCACCCTTCCCTGATTGCCCCCCTCCTCCTTGCTCTGCCCCCTGTCCTGCTGGTGACAAAGGGACTCCCGGCTGCCAGGGGGAGGGCGCAGGAGCTGGTGGTCTCACAGCCTAACGTGGGGGTCCAGCTGAATGTTGCCTGCAGTGGTGGGAAGGTCTGGGCACAGCGGGGAGCTGGAGTGGACACTGTGACTAGTGCTTGCCCTGCCTATGGAGGGTCAGAGGTTTGCAGCAAGGGACGGGGTTAAACAGTAGAGGATGGAGGGAGCAGAGCAGGGGCCAGCCATCCAGGAAAGAAACACCTTGTTGACATGTAAGGCAGAAGCTATGGGTCTGGCAGAGCAACGGACAGCAGGAGATACATCCAAAGCCAGGGGACACATCGGAGGCCAGGGGACAGCACAGCATGAGCTGCTATGGCCAAGGAGTATCAACCAGAGAGGAGGGCTGGGACCTCATGCTGTAGCCATCATCGGTACAGCCAAGCTGCCAACAGAGCACAGCAACCTCGTGCTGCCCCGAAACATTGGCCATTGCTACACATGGAAGGTGGCACCTCTGATGTGGGTTTATGGGCTGTGGGATAATGCAGGGCTGCCTGTTCACCCTCTCTTGCCTTGTGTCCAAAGCAGCATGGCCAAGGGGGTGGCAGAGGCACGGGCGGTTGTGGTGCCCCACTGTGCAGCTGGGAGACACTGCAAATGTACGGGTGAGAATGGGCTGATACGTGGAGAAGGTCTCAGTTTAAAGATGGGCATCATAAATAGCCAACCCTCAGGTGAGGATTGAAGAGAAGGAGAAAAATGGATCTGCAATTAGTTCTGATTGGTTTGAAAGTTTTCCTGTGCACATGCTCTTCAAAATAAAGTATTTCTGAATAAGTCTTGTGTATACTGGGGGTGAGAGAGGGAAGGGAGGAGGTGAACCAAGTGGAAGAGAAAAATGCTTCAGCTGACAATGACTGAGAGGGAGAGAATTGCACGGTAACGTGCCATCCATCTACTGGGCAAGATTCATTATTCACGGCTCAGTCATTTTGTTCTAAATTTTAAATGTCATCTGAAGTGCTTTTTGAATTCATCAGTTTAAAAGATATTTACTAAGAAGCAAAACATTGTGTTATTGCTCAGTGGCGCTGCGGGCTGCAGGATGGCAGGCAGCGTCGTCGCGCGGCGGAGCAAGAAGCCGGCTACACTGGAAATTGTTTATTTGCTATTAAGAGGCTGCAGGTACGGGGCTTGTTGGCCCTTGCAGCTTCCCATGGCTACATCCCAACAAGATGCTCATCCTGTCTAAAAAGCATCTTGCAGATTTCGGTCAGGCACAAGCAAAGAAGGAACATACCTCATTTTCTGCCTCCCAGCAACCTTTGTTCCAGTCACGTTCCCTACCACCCAGGGGTATACGTTTGATGATTGGATTTTTTCCATTCCCTGTGGCACTCTCTTAAGCAATAATAAAATCTCAGCCACAGTATTTGATTATCAATTAGAAATCAGGCCTGAAAGGAGACACAGTACTGTTTATATCCACCACAAACAGCAAGGCTGTCGCAGGGTGCTGAGGTTTCCAGGGATCTCAGCTTCCCCTACTCCTGGCTCACAAGTCTGGCACAGTGCTATTAACATCATCACTCCCAAACTAATGTCTTCTACACACGTAGTCATTACTTTACTAGCCAAACCATGCATATCCTCAAGATACTTAAGCTACACGTTGTGTGATGGTGATAGCTTTGAGATGGTGTTCATCTATCATCCATTTTAAACGTCCTTGCTCTGCCCACTAAGCCCATCTCCAATGGCGTCACTTCTCATCACACACAAACATTTCTGGGACATTTCAGAAAGGCCTGTTTTGGAAAAAAAGAAGCACAGGGGAAGAACCGAAATAAACTTCCCAGGCAGATGTTCGTAGCCTATTGAGGGGTCCAGGCCATACAACTGAGGTGAAACACAAGCTGACTCAGACCTGAGAGTTGATGCCTAGCTCAGAGGAGAGCGTCAGTGATTTTGTGGAAATTACTTTATTTCTTTCTTATGTCCATGGAGATTGTCAAACATGAAAAATAGCACGGATGTTGAGAGAGATCTGGGGCATAGCGAACACCACGTACAAGGTTCTTTCTCCATTTTGTCTGGCTTTTCTGTCTCTGCTGCTCCCATTCAAAGCCCACTGGCATAAAGAAAGACTCCCATAGACTCTTGTGGATTTGGATTTGGATGACTCAACCCCCAAAGTTTTCTGTGGTTAAGCTTCATTTCTTCCAGTACGTACAGATAGAAAATTTCACTTCTACTTTGGCTCTGGGTCTGCATAAAAGATACTTCCAATTTCACTTGAAACACTTCACTTGTGGAATAATAGAATTATAGGGATTATACAGAGCAATAATCCTCAGCACTCCACAGGATCAAAGCAGTATTCAAATATTAAGCAACAGTCAGAGGAGACAGCTCAAGTATTATTATCCTCATTTTCCAGAGCAAGGATGGGAAGACACAACTTGAGAGCACAAGCCTTCTTCCCAGGAGGATTTACGTTGGGAATCACATGCTCCAGGCTGGCTTGGGGACTCCCTCCTTCCCTGTTCCAGGCTGGCTTGGGGACTCCCTCCTTCCCGGAGGAAGGCTGGGCTCCTTCCTCATGCCTGGCCTGATGCTCCCTCCTTACCTCCACCACGCTGCTCCTTCAAGCTCTTCCCTGCCAACTGCAGCATTTACCATTAAATGTGCTACTGCATTTTTAAATAAGGAACAAAATATTAAATATCTGCGTCAGAAACACTGTGGATCCTCTCTCTAAAGTGGTCCCTCCAGGATGCGCTTTACTCAGCGGTTAGAAGCCCAGCTAAAATGAGGGTCCCTTTGCAGGCACAGCAGATGTAATTGCACAGCCTCAAGTGCTCTACAGTTACCAACGCAAACAGGCCAAGGGTAGAAGACATTATCCTCCACTTTGCAACACAAGGTCACAGAACAACCACTAACATGCCCAAGGTGTGGAAAGGCCAGGAATCCAGCTGTCATCCTGTCACCAGGCCCAGTGTTTTACCTGGAGACCAAATCATTTGTCACTAGTTTAATGACTGGACATTTAGGCACACTAAACAACTTCCTTTTTGTCACAGGATGTGTGCCTCAGGCACTGCCAGGTCACCTCCTTTAGAAATAAGATACAGATAGCACTGCTCAGGAGCTGCAGGTAACGCTGGGGAAGTAAAAAAAAGGATGATCGCAAGGAAGGAGGGAGAAAATTGAAACTGCTGATACTGCTGTACTGTGTTTACTTAAATACTACTCTTGAATAAACAAGTTCCAGAAACTAGAAAGCAGGGACTCCAATTTTCAGGACTGAAGCGCACAAGACCATATACATTAAGGATGATAAAGAAATATAGCTGAAAGCCAAATACAGGTTACAGTGGCTGGAGATCATCTTCAGGAGATAAAATATTCCTTAAATGATGAAGACAATAATTCACAAGAATGAGACTCTCCAGTGAATTATAGGATTCCCCTTTCAGTAAGTTAGCAGAAATACGATTCTAAAATTTAAATGCACTCATCCATCACCAATTCCGCTTAAATAGATTTATGGATATATACATATTTTACCTTTTTTTATATTTTCATAAGCCTGACATTTTAGTTCACCTACAGGTGATACCGGGACTTCAGATACAACAAAAACTGAAGAAGAGGGTAATTATCCTGTGGCCCCAATGGCCTCCCCTCCTTCCCTCATGCATCACAGGCGTGGAGAATATTTTTAAGCTCAAGGACTAACAGAGCTGACAAAAACATAAAACAAGGTACAAAGGAAGCTTGAAGTTATTATGGCACTTTGGGGCTGGGAGAAAATAAGGTATTAGTAGATTAACCTTGGAGCCCCATAAAAACTTTCTATGACCATATCCAAGCAACAGTCGTTAAGAGAAGTCGATTGTGATTGAGCAAGGTACCTAAAATCAAGTACCTAACTTTAAAAGGAGTAGCATTAACTTCAGTGGTGAATATTCATGTGCATAAAGTTACAGGATCTTACTAGCGCCTATTCTAGACTAATGCACTTTTTTCTTATGCTGGATAAATCTCTAGCCTTTTAACACTTTTCTCTGATATAAATACAAATATTCAGTCTTCTGCCCAAAATTGAGTGCACTTTTCCCATTATTTCTAGCATTTTCTCTGATCTGCTTCTTTATCTTATCCAGTCATTATATGTAACATGTTGTTTACAAGGAAAAAGAAGGAAAAGAACCACCCCTGGTCCAGTACCCGGCTCCCAGTGCACAGTCCTCTGTGTCTGCAATCACACCTGCACGGGTACTAACGCTTTGTGGCCACAGACTGTATTTCACAGAAGAGTAAAAATCTCAGACCAAGAATGTTTCTATCAAGTGAGGATGGGGAATTGGCTGGGGGAGAGAGGCCACATTAATGAAGAAATGGCTGCCATGTGACTTCATGCTTCATTAGACAAGAGTGATATTCCTTTTTAAGACTATGGCTTTGGATTACGTTACATCCAATCTAGTTGCAGGCTCTTGTTGAAAAAAAAGTGGTCCCGCTCTCCCATCTCTCCTGTTCCTTCCACGTGGTTTGGCAACCTCCCTTGCCTCAGGTTGTGCAACTGTGCTGTGCGTGGATCCAGCTCATTACGCTCAGAAAAAAGTAACTCACCAAAATAGAAACAACATTTTCTTCCAGACTGGCAGGCTGATCCGATGGCATGTGGTTGCAAAACTACTGAACGTGGCAGACACAGAGCGTGGAGTGGGAGACTCAGCCCCTCTTCCTCCCTCGCCTGCTGCAGCCTTCTTCACTTACATTTGGTTGGACATAATGAATGCCAGACGCCCCAACAGCAGGGACACCTTTGCCCAGAAGTCCCACTGCCTAATATACAAAAATCCACCAGCCATGAAAGTCAAATCTATAGGTCAGTTATACAGCACCGAGCACACTTCCAAATTTTTCGTTCCTTCATTCCTTTCGTTCGTAACCTTCACCTTTTATGTACAAATGCAGTGTTTGAAACAAATTCTCAGGATTTGTAACCTTCGTTCCTTTCGTTCGTAACCTTCACCTTTTATGTACAAATGCAGTGTTTGAAACAAATTCTCAGGATTTGTTTTCCTGAGGTTACAGACGGACACAAACATATACTCATCCAGCAGCATCGATGCTTCCATGGATTTTTTGGAGATATCCTCATAAGTAGTTTTTTACATGCACACATGCTACAGACACAAAGCTAGTACGTCTTTAGCTGCAGGCCAGATAATACCACTCTGCTACCTCTGTGTATGCCCTTTCTCACCCAAAGAGCTACCCCCAAACCAGGCAAATATATACACAACTGCCCAAACCGCATCAATGGACAAATCAGAAAGCTACATCCACGACTGCTTTCTGCTGAAATGCTTTATTGCTAGATAAGCTGTCAACTAGAGCTCACAGTCAGCAAGATTTGTTTGGGTGTATCCATATTGATATTTATGAAGTTTGAGGCACATGCTAAACCAGACCAAATGTATGATTTTATTCTTTATTGAATAGTTACTGGTAATGTAAGTCGGCAGGAGAACGCACTGAGAAAAAAAAACAACTCTCTTAATGTTGAATCAATGATTCATTTACTCTCTTCATGATTAATTGCAAAGTATTTGGAACCCTAATGACTTTTGTGAATGCAATACGGTTTAATCAAAAGGAAAAAACATCCAATCCACACAGAGCTACAGATTTTTCTCCTACACCAGTAAAACAAGGAACTATTTGCTTCCACTACTCCAAGTCTTTGGGAAAGCTGTCAGAATCAATATGGAAGCCTGGACACCTCAGTACAGGAAATTCAAGCTGTTTTTCTCTCAGAAAGGTGGGTCTATCTCTTTGCTGCTGTACAAGTAACACATGACTAAAACACTGGACTGATTTACACCAATGTGCTGGCCAGAGCTGGCCTCCATCTGAAGTGACCCAGAGTCAAAGGGAATCCCAGACGCTCAGCTTTTGTAATAGCTTGTTAAATAAAAAGACCACAGCCCAGCAGGTGTCCCCAACAGTCTGCAGGCTGACATGGAGCTTGGGCACCTCTCTAGCTCAGCATAAGCTATTGCCCTCCCTGTGGATCCTCCTCTCCAAGGGCTGGATTAGCACCAAGCCCAGGCAAAGCCCCACCATGCCCAGACTAGGACTTCCAGTGCCAGGGGGGCCTTCCAGAGAGCGTGGCTTCCAGATGCAGAGAAATTTCTGAAGAAAATACCAAGCTTTACACGCTTTAACTAAACACTGGAGTGTGCCGATCCCTCGCATTGCTCACCTGTGTCTATACAGCACTGGTTTGCTTTGTTTCAATGACCATGACCATGAGAGGTCACCGAGTCTCCTCTACAGGAGTCTTGTGGCACCGACCACTTAGACCAGGGATACAACACAACATCCCCACTCCTGCCGAGATCCACTTGGGATGCACAGAATCACAGAATCTTCTAGGTTGGAAGGGACCTTAAAGATCATCTTGTCCAACCGTCAACCTAACTGACAAAAATAGACACCCACACAACAAACAAGGAGCATCATCACTAGACCATACCTCCCAGCACTACATCAACCTGTCTTTTGAACACCTCCAGGGATGGTGCCTCAACCACTTCCCTGGGCAGCCCATTCCAATGCCTGATAACCCTTTCAGTGAAAAAATTTTTCCTAATATCCAGCCTGAACCTCCCCTGGCGCAACTTGAGGCCATTTCCTCTCGTCCTGTCACCTGTGACTTGAGAAAAGAGACCGACCCCCATCTCTCTACACCCTCCTTTCAGGTAGTTGTAGAGAGCAATAAGGTCTCCCCTCAGCCTCCTCTTCTCCAGGCTGAATAACCCCAGTTCCCTCAGCCTCTCCTCATAAGACTTATTCTCCAGACCCCTCACCATCTTTGTTGCCCTTCTCTGGACCCGCTCCAGCACCTCAATGTCTTTTTTATGGTAGGGGGCCCAAAACTGGACACAGTACTCAAGGTGAGGCCTCACCAGTGCTGAGTACAGGGGGACAATCACCTCTCGGGCCCTACTCGCCACGCTGTTCCTGATACAGGCCAGGATGCTGTTGGCTTTCTTGGCCACCTGGGCACACTGCTGGCTCATGTTCAGCCGACTGTCGACCAACACCTCCAGGTCCTTTTCTGCCCAGCAGCTCTCCAGCCAATCTGCCCCCAGCCTGTAGCGCTGCCTGGGGTTGTTGTGACCCAAGTGCAGGACCTGGGGGACCCTCACTGCCTGTGCTGAACTGGTGAGAATGGTTGAGGTGAGTCAGAGCAGTGTGACCGTGCCCCAGCCTGGCCGCCGTGCCAACGTCAGGCCATGGCAGCTGCCTCCATCCCTCCCGCTCTGCCCTGTGCCGCACGCGGAGCTGGCAGCTTCACACAGGCTTCTGGCCGCGCAGCAGGGCAAAGCCCTGGCTGGGCATCAAGGAGAAGAGGGGAAAGCAGGAAGCTTAAGGGATGCTTAAAGGACATTTAAACAGGCTTTTCCTGCTACATTTAACCCTTAACTTGTAAACGACTGAGAAAGTAATTCATTAATGTACCCTTCTCTGCCGTTCTGCAGTCTGCTCCCACTGCCATGAATTCAAAGAGGTTTTGCTGGTGGAGGGGTTTAGAAAGGAGAGCACACACACGAAAAGCAACCATGATGCTGCTTCTCATCATCTACAATGATTTTGCCTTATGACAGATCCTCAGGATTTGCTCAGAGATGAGCTGGTGGTTGCAGCTTGTCCCTAAGAGACAGGACTCTTGCAGTACTCACCAAGGCGTACATGTGACCAGTGACTAACTAGCACTTTGGTCCCTAAGAGACAGGGCTCTCACAGTACTCACCAAGGGTACATGTGACCAGTGACTAACTAGCACTTTTTTTCTTACACTGGATAAATCTCTAGCCTTTAGCAGTTTCTCTGATGTAAATACACAGGGAGTGCAGGGCTGGAGAGGTGCTTGGAGACTGGGTTTTTTTCTTACACTGGATAAATCTCTAGCCTTTTAGCAGTTTCTACTCCCCTACACAGGGAGTGCAGGGCTGGAGAGGTGCTTGGAGACTGGGTCCTCTGCCCAACTCCAGCAGCAGAAAAGTTTCTGCCCTGCCACACTTAGTGGCAGAAGGAGGCAGACAGCCGTGTCACAGCACGTGTCCAAGGAGATCTTTCCTGATGTGACAGAAGATGGAAAAAAAATGCTGCAAAACAAAATACAGAAGAAGAAAGGCTGCTGGCACTGGCAGCAAGGGGTCTGACTGGCTCAGGCCAGTGCGGGTGGAGAGTGGAGTGAGTGGGAAAAGACCCAAAGCACCTGGTGAACTGGGCAAAGCTTGAGACTGGGACGAGAGCTGCAGCCTTGGGTCCCCCCATATTCACTACTTGGCTTCTCCTCACCTTGGCTTCCTTCCTTCTGGGATTTCCCTCTTGTGTTTCCAAAATTTGAAGCCCCGTGGTGCCTCTGCCCAGGAAGCCAAACAGGGAGGAGGCACAGGCCCAGCCAGAGCACAGGAAGGAGCCTGAAAGCAGATCGCAGGGGGTACAGTGAGATGGCGAATGGTCTCAGCAGGGACGTGCCACCCCTTTCCTCAGCCCTAAAGATGAGTTAACCCCAAGAGAGAAACAGAGATCAGATCCCTCTGTTGCATGTGGAGCATCCCCTGCATGTCAGTCCCACGCCTGCACTGTGTATGCCACCACAGTAATTCCACTTGAGGTGGGGCTTGCTGGGGACCTGCCCAACTCCAGGACTCATCCTGTCCTGCTTACTGCACCAGGCACACCGGGGGGAAGCTGCCAGAGCCTCCACTGAGGTGTCAGACATCTCACCCAGGTTACCTGAGTGCAGGAGACCAAATTCTTTCTCAGCCTTACAGCCTCCTGAAGCTGCTGGGGCTCTCCAGGATGCAAGTCAGAGTGGCTGCCTGCTGTGTTTAAAGAGGAGTATAGTCCCAGCACGTATTGCAGATTGCTTCATAGAAGAAGGCATGAAAAGAGCAATGTTCTGTTTTTAAATAGGTCTGTCCCATGTTTGCCTACTGCCAGCCCATGCTGGCAGGTAAGAGGAGGAACAAGCGAGGACTTCATCTACTGCTGGAGCCCTGAGCGGGCAGAGAGGAGCGCGAGGACGCCAGCTTGGCACTGCTCGCTGGGGCAACGTGGTGCCACTTGCAAAAACACAGCTGAAAAAGTGCCAGACATCTGTGCCCTCACTGTGGGAATCAAAATGGAAAAGAACCACCTATTTTTCTTCCCGCTGAGATTTATAAAAAGCCCCTGTGTGATCTAAACTGACACACAAAATGATAGTCTCCTATTGATCATTTTTAAACTAATTTAGCTGACGCTAATTGTACTGGACCTCTATAATTGCACAGAAGTTGGTAGCAGCAGTAGGATAGAATTATCATCAGCTTCATGCAGCTAATGTTATGCCTATATCATATTTGATCCACGTTTTTCAACATAGTTGAATGTTTGCTGATATCAGCATTTACACTTCTTGGGAGTTTAATTTTTCATTTCCTTTCAAGTTTCCTTGGAATTCACATACACCACACACAACTTAAAGTACTACAGGTTCTCCCTGCCCACCTCACAGCTCCTCACCAGACTCCCCATCAGCTTTAGTCAGCTGTCCCCCTAAGGCAAGACTCACCTCCACGCAGCCCTCACCTGGCTCACCCCAGCCCTTCTTCAGATGCGAAGATTCCTCAGAAGGGCAGAGAGTTTTCTTGCACCAGGAGGGTCAAGACACTGAGGTTCTGGTTTGAGAGGAAAAAAGAATCTATTACTCCTTGAAGCAAATTCACCACAAAGGTCTCAGTAAATTTTGGAGCATGGCACTGATGTCTCATGTGCCTCTGCTAGATGCAAAATAGTACCACAAAGCAAGAAAGTCAAACGTGGCCCAAGCTCTTTAGGGCTTAATGAAGCAAGACTTAAATTCCATCTGGCAACCAACAGTGGGAAAGCAGAGACCAGTGAGCCCTGTAAAAGCACCACTTAATAAATGGACAGATACACTGTGCATTAAATGAAGTTTACAGATGGAGGTCCCAAGTTAGACTCCTTGTTAGGAGCCATATGATTGTCTAATGACTCTGAAAGCATCAAAAGCACAGATTACAGTGCTACCCTGAACGTTTTTGTACATTTTTCAGTAGTTATAGATGAAAGAACTACCTTCACCGTACCCGCTGTTTCCACAAATATTTTAGAGTCTAATATGTCTCTACATTGTAAAGTGGAATAATAGGCACTAAGTGTGCTTGCTCTTACCAAGAAAACAGATGTAATCTCCACCACTTCTCCCAGCAGGCTCTCCTAGTTTACTGGTTCCCCTCCCCTCCAAGACCAAAGAGAATCTTCTCCTTCCCTCATCAGCCCAAGTCAGCAGCCAGCTTTTTCATTAACAGCTGAACTCAACAAGCTGAACTGCAAGGTAGTTTAGGGCCTGTAACTCCATTCTTTAAACTGTAAAGTTAGCAAAATGGGGAGACTGTGAGGAAACAGAGGAGGAGAAAAAAAATCTCTATTTCAACCATTCTTTCAACCCTGCATGCTGGGCACTTTTTCATTCCAGTGTTTTAAATATGTCTGTTTTAAACCTATCTGTTACAGTCACGTGCACAGGGAAGTAGCATTTGCAAGTCATATGCAATGCAGCAAGGAAAGCCAATAACCGCTGCTGGGAGTGGGCATAGGGAAATGCTATCATGTTTATTTGGGCTGTTGGACCCTTTCTCAGTCCATGGCCTGCAACAGGAGAGTTCACCCTCCTTTTTGGTAATGTAACTCTGTATCACCGGAGTATTTCCTCAGGACTCTTACAAATAGGATCAATTGTGGTTGTTGATTTTTTTTTTAAAAAAAAACAGCTTTCTAATTAACTCCCTATGAAAAATGTGAAGAAATGAATCTTGAACTGTGCCTAGAACCTGGTGTGAAGGTCCTGAGCAAGGGATTGCGGTTGTTGATTTTTTTAAAAATAAAACAGCTTTCTAATTAACTCCCTATGAAAAATGTGAAGAAATGAATCTTGAACTGTGCCTAGAACCTGGTGTGAAGGTCCTGAGCAAGGGGTTTGCTGCTTGTGGCCATTACTGCCCAATGGAAGCCTTACTTAGGATCTCTAACAGCATTAGAGTTCAAAGTCATCGCTAGGTCACAAACTGGTACTGAAAGAATATCCAGAAGGACAGACCCAGGAAAAGAGAAAGAAGCCCTTTTCCCCATATATTATTTTATTTATTTTCATTAGAGTCTACTTTTCAGGATAGTATCTTATATTTCACAAAACACCCAAACCCTAATTTTTAATCCAACTCGTTATTGTTCACAGTAGGAGACTACCGGGGAATGATCTAAAAATCTACTAAAGTCAGAAAATTCCTTGCCAAGGACTGCAATGACTGCAGGGTGAGGCCTTCGGTGAGCATGGGAGGGGGGGATTCATACCGTGTGCTTCCACAAATAGCTTGCTAATGCACAGTTAATTGCTTGCTACATTTAGTGAATTTAAGATTCTGGTTTAGAGGAGAAGTACTTATGCAAAAAGCATTAGACTTAAGAAATCTTATGTTAACAATGCAGCCGTCCCCATATCCATCCATCTCGCCTCTTCTGGACTACCTTTGCATAGTCTGGTAGGAGTTGTGTGTCTCCTCTTCATCAAATTATAACCATGAAGGATCATTATAGAAAAGATATGAACCATAGCAATTCACATCAAAAAGTGCACATACACAAAAGTGCTTCATGAAATCTTGTCAGCCTCTCCGCAATCTTTGTCAGAGGGAAAATAAGAAAAGCTCTAATGATGAGTATCTGTCCATTTCCCTTTTCTGGAAAGAAAAAATCCATTTATTTTAAAATATTTTTTAATTTTAATTTGATAGTAAAGGATAGATTATGATACAATTTCCATCCTCTGCAAAGCTGTGAAGAACCATTTTGTTGGATATGGAAACCGGACTATGAATGCAAAAGTATTTAATGAAAATGTGAAAATCCCTTTGTTAAGGCACTCTCATCTGATACTCCTATGTTCTGGTTGGTGGAAGCAATACTTACATTAGACTGCAAGAGTGATATAAAGAAATTTTACAGAGAACAAATAAATTAAGTGATATTTATGTTAGTATTTATTTAGGTCCTGAAGATGACTTACTCAGAATGTATTCACATAAATTTTTGGAGAAGGTGTAGCAAAGATTAATTGAAATATTAAATCAATTTTATGACTATAGAGGAGAATGCAGTTCATCCCTATTTGTCACTGTATTCAATAAAGCACTACAGCTTAAGACTTTGATTTACAAATAGTGGAGGAAAGAACCTGAACACTAGAATACTGCTGTGTGTCTCTAAATTAAAGGATCTGTGTAAAAAAAGAAGTAATTCTTATCTACCGCTATTAGACTGGCACCACATGATATATGTAAAAGATATAAATAATAAAAAGGACATACATAATGAGATTTTCAGGAGCTCTCAGATATGGCCTGATTCTGTTCCCATTGTGCTTCCAATGGAAGTAGAGTCAAGCCATGCTCACTGCATTCCTAAAACTCACGTTTTAGTTTAGAACTGCACTTTTCATGATATCGTGTTCATCTGATGCCCTGGGAAATAACCTACAAGGTTCTAAACTATGACTACAGGTGCATGTCCCCATGATGCTAAATTACATCATATTGAGTGAGGTGAGGCATAATCTCCAGGATACGAAGACAAGATCCACACTGAACTCAATCTTTACACAGATAACAAAATTGTTTGACAAAAAGGTGGGGACACACTTGTGTTTTATTCCACTGCGATATCGCCCATGCTGATGTTGCCTTATCAGGATGTACCAGTACAACCCTACAAAGCAGTATCTGGACGTGACTTTTGCATTTGTCCACAGGGTTGCCTGAAACCATTTGAAAAGCTCCTATTAAGCTCCATGGACTTTGGGGTCAACGCCTATAGCTCTATTTGGGCTTTTTGTCCTGACTGTTCCCCCATCTTTCTCCATTTTGCTAAATGATAAAAAGCTGCATATTTAGCAACTACACTTTAGCCTTGCTGCAATCCAGGAGTTTTCCCAGCACACAACAATGATGGGATTGCCATGTATCCCGTCACAGAAACGATGTATTCAGCATCAATGGCAAAAGTATATAAATCAAGGTCAGAGATCGAAGCTACCTGATTTCACAAAGAACTGTTAACTTGAACTAATTTGAATGATTTTTACCAAAACACACCTGGTGTCCAGTGTGTCACTGACTGCCCTCACATTCAGTAAAACTTCTTAAAATGTATTGAACAAACTGAAACACAAACACTCAGAGAAAAGAGGGATGAAACTTGTGATAACAACAAAATTACCCAAGTCCAGTATAAGCATGAATGCCTTGGCAGAGAACATTCATTCACCAGGGTGTGGATAATTTGCAGGTTTTCAGTTAAAATACGAGTGCCCTGACACAGAAATTGATCTTAATTACTAAGCACATACTTCCCTGCTCTTGTCACATTTTCCTAATAAATGTTTCTAATTCTGGCTCTGGTGGTGGGTAATGTTTCTTTTGAAAGATTAGGGTACAGAGCAGAAAAATAAGTACAGTTTTTTCAGCTCCTCTAGTTTTAGAACTTGCTCTTTGATCCACACTGAGCTTTGCCCCAGCGGGGCAGTCTGCGGTTGGAGCATACCAATACAGCTCTATTGGTTCCAGACAGAGAAATGCCAATTTATTACAGGGGTGAACCTGCTCCTTTATTATATTCTTGAGGTAGACTGTAAGTGGCTGAGTGAGCTTTCCTGACAGCACCGAGAAAGTCAGGGGGAAAAAAAAATAATCTTTGATGATAGAAGATTGCTGAGCATCAGTGAAAACCACTAGACCTAGAAATACAGTCGAAACGAATTATTCCTGTCTCCGTATTTTGTCTCACATGTCACAGTGTTATCCAGGTGCATGTGTGAATTAAACTGGTAGAGTTACGCGCTCTCAAGAGAAGGTGATATTACAGAACAAACAACTCCTGTGACAGTGGGCTCGGAGCTTACCATCATATTTGTTAGCCAACCTCTGCAGGCAAGTATTATAGATCAGAAACACTGTGAGATGTCAGGAGCTATCTAGATGGCCATGCTCCAGTGATTTTTGCTGAAATAAGGGCTAGAGGGAGGCCTACCCACACGAGCAGGCAGTATGTGGATTTGTGCTTTCTTGGTGAGCCGGAAATAGAAGCTTTGGCCACATGTCGATGACCAACTCTGTTTGCAAGCCACTGGAAGAAAGGATGGTTTCTAAGGGTCTTCGTTGCCAATTTCAATACATGGATTGTTGAAGAGCTGATAATATAGGAAAACATACTTATTTTCGAAGAACAGATGTAACCTTCAGCCAGGCATCTTACAACAAACATCTCCTTCTGTCATACACAATTCAGCCAGCAGCAGCTTTGACTGGGGACATGATGCCAGCTGGAGCAGGCCAAAAACTCTGTGTATCTGAGAAACATCTCCTATCTCATTTCTAATGACTTGTCTACAAAGGGCCTCTGACCATCTACTTGTCAGTAGAACTTACTGAGCAAACAAGTTTGGGGTCTGCTGCTTTCTTGTATCCCAGTATACAAGTAGCTCCGAGAGGGCAGAGAGGTCCCAGTATTTACTTGTTTGCATCTTTCCTGGCTAAACAGATTCTCAGAGTCACCTGAATTTCTACCTGAATTGCAACATTTCATATTCAATATTCTCCAGCAGCCCCTAAGGACAGCTTCTGAGTGATTACAAAGTTTGTGTAAAAAATGGTGTAAACAAGGTTATTGTAAACTCCTGCTGATTTGCACAGCTCATCTGCAATATACTCATGGTGATAATGTAGCTGTAGCACATGTATTACTTTTATAAACTGTTCTACAAATAAAAGGCAATATGCTTCAATTTCTGAATGAGCTCTTTGTATATGCCACTGCTTTAGATTCTTATTGCCACCCATGGTATATACTTATTTCAATAAGATTATCTCTTCTATGAGCTGCTAATTACATAGTAGTGAATTATATTTTGGTCAAGCAACTCCTGTTGCATTGCCCTGAAGCTCTCAGGGAAAGACAGTAGCTTTTACTGCAGGAGATTATTCCAAAAATCTGAACTCAACAATGGGCCTGTTGCTGAAAGCTTTGATACGGCTAAATGATTAACTCATGAGATAAAAGCATTTTCTAATTTTCTTAAGAAAAAGTCAGTGAGTGTAAGAGGACTCAGGGCACCCTAAAACTCCTTTTCACTGCATTTAGAAGCAGAACTCCAATAATTACTGTTTCATGGAAAAACTCTTGGGCAGAGATGGGAAGTCACGTTTCTCTCCTCTTTCCTAGACACGCTCCTTAGCAATCAGAGAGCACTATAAAAAGCAAATCTATCGTCAACAGGCTTAAAAGTAACAACAGCAGCCAAGAATAGGCACTTCCACTGAGAAATTCAGGGGGTACACAAGTGGAAAAAAGAAATAAGAAGATCCCAAATCTCTGCAATAAATAGAGTTGGCAGGGTTCCTCCCTGTGCTGTAGAAGAAAGCTCTGATGTCTGACCCTGGTGACCACAGCGGTGTGCCCTCAGCGTACTCAGAGCCCAGCTCAGGCCCCTCAGCAGCAGAAAGCATCTCCAGACTCTCCGGGGCTCCTCAGCTGTGGTAAAGTGAGACAAAAGCAGGGCTAAAGTACCCCAGCAGCCCACCAGCACCCACTGGACCCACAGCTGTACCCACCACGGGCACTGCCAGGCAGGCCCAGATGGACACCCTGTGGGTGAGAGAAACGAGATGCCTTCAAGAGTTAGACAACCAAGGCCCAGGGATTTTTCTGGATTGCAATGCTGATGGTTAAACATGATAGACATACTGCTTTTGGCAGGTTCACTGCTCCTGTGCTTTGGATCCAATGTGTAAACCCCCACGCAGATCTACTCTAGATGTAAGATACTTTACATTCTTGCTGATTAATTCACCCTTAAGATTAAGCAACAGTGAAATACACTTGAAAGTGAGTGTGTATACACAGGCTTAAGTCTTACACCCATTATGCAGTAGAAGTTCAGGTTATGGAGGCTTTACTCAACACCCCACCTCACAGGCAGTGTGGGGCCTGGTGCCGCTGGCTGCTGGAGTGGCTGTGGGGCTCCAGGGGCCACTGGTGCCAAACCAGAAGGAGTTGTGCATGGCCCATCTCCAGTGTTTGTGTGCTTTGTGGGAATGCTAAAATGGGATTAAGAGGCTCAGGATGGTAGAAATGACCATAGCAATAACAGAACCCTGTGGGAACAGGACCCACATGTAAACATACAGATGTTTTTTGGTCTTCAGGTGTTTCCTGAAATCACTATTAAATGTTAACAATATTTTGATTAAAAATGAGGTTGAAATGTTCCTGAAGCAGCTCCAGCATAGCTAGAAAGAAAAATGAAGAACTCTGCACTGTCTTCAGCTTAAAGCAGCTCCAACTACATTTTAAAATAATAGCCTGAGAGGTACTGCACAGGGAGCGTGAGAAATGCTCCACAGCGAGGTGATCTATCAGAGGGAAACCTTGAAGCCTGAAAAGGAGGGAAAACAATAAATCCCCAGAATAAATATTGAAAGGGGAGAAAGAAGGAGAGAGATTTCATTTTATTACATCATTTGATGTCATGAGCATGCACAGGGGAAAAGATTTATTTATTTATGTTTCTCGGAGGAGCTGGTTCTGTAAACAGATGGAAGAGGGGCTGGAAAACCCAAATTCCAAGCAGAAAAGGTCAAGGCACAACAGAGCTATGTTTTCAGATCCAGTGATAAAGTGGCCATAGCCGCTACTGGGCTCGATTCCTTATTAGATTTTTGGTGTTTTACGGATGGGTTATGCAAATTCCCAATCTGTTGGAAATATGCATAAACAATCTCAGGTTTGCTGCAAAGTGTTCCCCTGGTGCTGTGGCAATGCTGTAATTACACTGGAGATCCTGGCACTTTTGTTTGAAAACCCTGTGTTCGGTCACTTACAGGTTTCTCAAGAGAGTAACTTCCTCTTGCTTGTTCTCAGACCAGAATCTGGACATTTAAATGTAAAGAAAATATATCTAACTGTGCTATAACATTATATTCCTGTTTTCATAGCATACAAATTGTGATGTTAAAATGGATCCATACGTATTCTTTTAACTGTCAAATGCTAGCTCTTAAATTCAGAAGTCTAAAATGGATCTATACATATTCTTTTAATTGTCAAATGCTAGCTCTTAAATTCAGAAGTCCTTTTCAGCAAAATATGGTTTTGAAATTCAGACTTTGGTTTATGTGGATAATCCCACAAAAATGGCATGTACAGGGATTCTGCAAATAAAAGACCAGGCCCCATCTCAGGGTATGGCAGCTTTTACTAATCCTGGGTTTCCTGCAGCAGCTCTTGGAGATGCAGTCAAATACCACATGCCCTGGTGCAAAGGAATTGTTCCTACAGCATGACTGAGGCAGTGGGTGCTTCACCTTTCTCCCTGTTTTGCTCCGTTTTTTCCTTATTTTTAAATCTGGTCACCCTTACCTTCTCTATTTAAATGATAATTTTCAGGAATCTCTCAATTGTAAAATACCAGCCACAATGGTGCCATGTTCTCAGCAAGCATGCAGCCACGATCATATTAAATCGTAAGAGCAAGCACTGTCAATGCTGTTCTGTCACTGCAGGCTTAATTTATACATTGGTTTCCATGTAAAATACTATGTAAGAGTAAGCACTGTCAATGCTGTTCTATCACTGCAGGCTTAATTTATACATTGGTTTCAAGGGAAACATGCATAGGAGATAAAGTTAAACACATATTTTGTATGTTGCGTGATCAGAACATAAGTATATGGATCTCTTAATTCAGTGTGTTTTGCTGTGGGCATATTTCAAGTTTCACAATCCAAACCAAAGAGAAAGAAACCAGAGTGAAAATGTTCATTAACAGCTATTTTCTCAGATCCTCTAGCTATTGTGCAAAGCTTTTAAAAATATATTTTGTTATTAATAGACTAATAACATAGACAATAAATAACACGTCATTAAATAACAATATATCAATAAGCCAATACAAAAAGTTCTATTTATATTTTGTTAAAATTTTAGTCACCATGGTGTGTCTCATCAGAGGATGTTAGGTCTCCTGGTCTGTTATAAATGAAGCTCATCAGGCAAAATACACTGGAGTTCGAAACAACCTCTGCTTACAGAGCTGCCTAATTGATCTGGTTTTGTTATTATTTTTGCACAGAATGATATGTTACGGTCTCTCATTTCAATTAGATAGCTAATGCTAATTGGAAAGCAAGCGGTTTGCCTCGGGTTAGCCCAGTGGCAAAACAATGCTGTGAAAAAGACTCTCAGGCAATCCATCACCTTCTGCCCTGCTGCCGGGGAAGGTGCAGGAGCAATGGGGGCACACACTGGTACCTGCAAGCCCTGGAAACCAGTAACCCCACCAGTAAGCCCTCAGCTGGGGTGCCTCACCCCGGCCCTTCCTCCTGCTCTCAGCCCCACAGCGTGACCCCCTGTATACACATGTTCTCCGGTCTGTTCCAATAAGGGTTTGGGGTTTTTTTCGGCTGTAAATCTCTTTTGGCCAACGCATAAACAGGCCGTATGAATACAATCTGTCTTGCTTTAGCCTGCACATATAAAAGCTAGAATCACTGGCAGCCAATTAAATGGGCTGTTAATGAAAGAACAGGGCAGCTGTCCTCTGCCCAGAGAGGAAAAAAAGCTAAGTACTCGTAAGTGGAGATCTTAGATGGTTCCCAGTTCCCAGCTCCCCAGTCTCTGCCTGCTCTTACTTGTTTTCAGGTTTGTTTTCAGTCTTAACGCTCAACTGCTCGAACTTCAGGAGTTTCAAAGACCCACAGACTTGGAGTCTGCCGCCCACTTCGTTAGGTCTAATTTATTAGTGGGAAAGTATCCAAAGGCTTGATCCTAAGCCTCCTGTCTTCAACATAAGGCTTTGAATGTGGCTTTGAGCAACTGTGGGCTATCTATACTGAAAATGGAATTAAAAAAAAGAAGGGGAAATGTCTTTTGCTATTGCTATACTAGTCACATAGAAGCAGATCATCTTTCACAGTGCTGTCAGGTAAAGTCAAACTGCTTCTGTGGGAGATTAGGGATTGATTAAAGTCCTTGCACTCAGGGATATATATCTGTATTAATCTTGGAATTATTTGTCAAACACCCAAGATCTCTGCTCTGATTTGTGGAATATATTCTGAAAGTCACCACTAAAGCGAGTCAAGATTTTTTAAATTATTTTTATGTTTTTAAAGCAAATGCACAAGCTGCTTCTTTGCCCTCACACCAAGCACTGCTATTTTTAACACAGTGCTCTTTTTGCTTTGGAACTGTGCTTAATGCCTGTTGCTGATTGTAGAGAAGGCAGCTGGGAAGCTAGAAAGTAGGAGTTAATACCCCTTCAGAGAAGTCCATAAAGCACAGTCACTGCTTCAACCCAAGAGCCAAGGCCAGGTCAGCACTGCCAGCTCCTGCTGTCCCAGCCAGGACAGTCAGGACAAGCCGATGAAGAGGCAGCATGAAAGCCACTTCTCCAACATTTCTCACTACAACATATCCTCCTGCTCGGAGGAACTTTTCAAAAGCAACTTCGGGCTGCATCAGATACGCAAAAATTTGACTTGCCACACCTGGAGTCTGGTATTCAGAACACACCATTCCCCAGATCCCCCTCGGGATCCCACAAACAATGCTCTGGACTCTGCAGCAACACCAGTTGGTGCTTCACGTTGCATACACGGGGTAACGACTACCTCGTAATGTGGCTACAAACCAGAACTGAAAAATTACAGAATCATAGAGGACAGAACTGGAACAGACTGCTCTAGGTCCTCATTAGTAGAATTATAGAATTTTCTAGGTTGGAAGGGACCTTTAAGATCATCCAGTCCAACCATCAACCTAACTCTGATTTAAAAAAAAAACAAAAGAAAACCATACACTCTCCCCCCATCACTAAACCGTGTCACTAAGCACTACGTCAACCTGTCTTTTGAAAACCTCCAGGGATGGTGCCTCAACCACTTTCCTGGGCAGCCCATTCCAGTGCTTAATAACCCTTTCAGTGTAGTAATGAAGGTCAGGTTTAATTTGGCCACAGGCTCTATCTAAGATGAGATAAAGAAACACTATATCGTTCACAACTCGTTGTCAGGCCTGATGGCAGTCACCCTTGCTCACATATAACAGAAAAATGTTCTGGATAATCTGGCTGCAGTTCAGTAAATAAGTTGTGATACGCATTTTCATTTGAGATATCAAAATTTTCTGGTTTAGCAGCTCCTGGCAGAATAATCAATAACTTACACCCTGAGAGTGATGGGAAGAGGGAAACAATGAAGATAACAGGCTGTAGCAGAGCATCAGGACCTGCAGCAGGTCGGCTCACTTGCTGGGATAAGGATGTACTGGCCTTTTGTCTTTGGAAAATTAGGGCTTATTGGCAAGGCAGGAAAGATCTGGTGGGAGTTTCCTGAGCCAGAGAAAATCACCAGTGCAGAGCTCGGCACAGCTTTCAGTCCAGTCAGAAAAAAAACCCAGATCTGGAGTAGTGATTAGGATTCACCCTAATCCAAACCTGTGGGGGAGTTAAGACAATGTGAGCCTTTTGTAAAGGACAAATTACCTCCCAGATGAGAACTGGAGGCTGGGAAGTCCCAACACAGAGGGATCCAGCTGGAAAAAATCGAGAATTTACACAGCCTTGTCTTCAGCCACAATGGTCCCAGTTTCACCTTGGCTCAGCTGGGGCTATCTGGGCTCCCACCTTGCTAAATAAATTAGTACAACTTTTTAACAAGCAAGTGAAGAAGGCTGCCGTATCACTGGCTCCAATTCCAGCCTGTGGGTCACAAGTCTGCTAGGAACTAATGCTGGGAGGCTACAGGTTGGTTTTGGAGGCAATACTGAATACACTGTTTAATGAGAAGGGCAGGGGAAAGTTGGGGTGGTTCCTTTTCCATTTTGTCTCCTAAACCATAATTCAGAGTAAGTTGGAAAGCACTCACTTTTAATATCTTATCTAATATTCCATACTGACTAATAGGCCGTATAACCTCCCAGCCAAATTCTGTGAGATGCTGAGACCCTGTAACTCAAGCAGAAGTGATTTGGTAGCATAGACACAGAAGAATTGATATTTATGATCTTGCCTCAAAGTTCACAGCAGGGCTGAACCTGGCCTACCGACTGGGACTGTCCACTGTAAACTGAAAGAGAGCATCATGAACAGTAAGGAAAAAGCCAATTAGTTGATACACCAGATAGTGGATTCCCTAGAAATAACTGTTGGAATCAATTTTCTTTGAAAGAAAAAAAAAAAAAAAAGAATTATAGGTAAAACAGAAAGGAAAACACAGTTAATTTCGTCAGGGGACTAAGTTAAAAAAATATATATGCAGACTCTTTAAGATAAAATAAGAATGTGATCAGCAACCTTGATCTAAAAAGGAGGAGTGAAGATACAGAGCCACGAGCAGCCCGGGGCCTGGCTGGTGTTTGTAGGAGGCTAATGGAGCCTCAGGCTCCCCCTCATCCCTGGTCCATCTGTGCCTGCCCACGGGGAGCTCAGAGCCTGGAGACCTTTCTGTCTTGGTGAAACAGATTGAAGTCATCAAGGCTCTTAGCTCTCGTGCATTAGCCACATTTAACCAGGCTGGTTTCCTTGAAATTACCTAATCCTTTCTGAGTATAGTGTTTTAAATTATTCAGTTCCGCTACGTTTATTTATTATTTACTCAGGTTAGTGACACAGTGTGGTTACGCATCTTATGCTTTCTAGGAGAAGGACTGATGGCTGGTACAGAAAACAAGGAATTTTCACAAGATGTTGATAAATTAATAAAACGCTAACAAATGCACTTGCCCTCAGGTTTAAAAGGCTTGAAAAATCAGACATGTTTCATTCTTGATCAGTTTGAACTGCAGTAGCTGTTTGTAATGAAGTAAGGCAACTGATGGGGCAGAGCTGAAGGGGAATCACTCCACCCCCTCTATACCCCGTAAAAAGCTGCTCAGTCAAGACTAAGGGTCCCTGTCAGGCAAGTTTGGTGCCAGAAATACTGCTATATTACAGATTCTGCAGTGAGCTGCTGCAGGGTGACCCAAACATGGAGCTCTGAATGTGAACTTCAACATCTCTTAGGGACCACAGGGATCGGTGATGACCTGGATGTCATTCACGCTGTATTTCTGCATGGACCAGCACTGAAGGGTGCACTCAAACCACGGTCTACAAACCAGTGGCTGTTTACAGGCATAAATAGCAGCCACAAGAGCAGCTGGGAGCATGGCTTTATTGTGATTACCCAAGTGATTACCTTGCAGCTTCTCCCATTCCTACACGTCCAGGGAGTTTAACCCTTCCCCAAGGGCTAAACCAGCAATCTTAGGCAGTGCAGGTGAGCACCTGGCACAAAGGAGCCCTGACCTACTCCTAACTCAGCTGGAACTATGATGGTAGAAAAACAGAATCAAGCACAACTTTACTATCCACCTAAAAGTGTAAATTTTAAAAAGAAAAATAACATTATTTCTTACTGTTTTCCTATGGTTTTCAATACCACTGTGAAACAATGGTGTCTTGAAAATGGGCTGGATTTATTTGGCCAGCAGAAGGCATCCAAGACAAGCTGGACTGCAACAAGCTGGTTAGCTGCAGAGACAGAGGAGCTTTCCGTAGCACACAAGTCTGCCTTCAGCCACTTAGGCTAATGAGCTTAACTAATAATGCAGTAACTAGATGGCTGGCAAAACATAAATAGTCTTACAATACAATAAAACCTAATAAAAATAATGTCCAAAAGCATTTTGAAAAATTATGCTGCTTAACAATATTCATGAATTTTTGCAAGCAATTAAGAGAAACTACTGTAATTTTTTTATCATAAATCTTTGCAATTAAGGAATCATCCATAATTTGTGGCCTGAATTTCCCCAGAGCAAATAGATACTAAGGCAAGTCTATAGGATTCTTATTATCTATTGATGATAAATAACTTGCTCTTTTTCTACTAAACTGACTTTGACTTTGGATATTTCCTTGGCTTTACAGTCTGCTCTGTTGCAGCACCATCAATTCTGAGAACTGTTGCTGTGATATTACCCTGGGTTTATATCGCTCGTAGCAGGAGAGAGGCAAAAGGCAAACCTCTTCAGAGGGGATGCCTCAGAAAATTTGTTCTCTTGGCTGGAGATATTATTGTCTCTTAAAAGGGCAGTGTAAGGTCCTCTGGGAGTGGGTCACTGCTGATTTGCTGAGCTGAATCCTATTAGTTTGAAGGAATCTATTATCAGGCAGAGGTTGTGCCTTCATCTTTGATACAGCATGGTATCAAACAGGTCGGCTTGAGAAGAAGCTCCAGGAAGGGAAGGTGGACCTGGAGGGCAGCTCACTCTTGTGGCTTCCAGTGGGAAGCCACAGCAAAGCCCGGCACGCTCCCCCTTCCTCTTCAAGTGTATGGGTCTAGAAAAGTGTTTCTCCATGCAAGCATAGGTTTGGGGATGGATACACACCACCAACCTCCCAAAATCACAGGAACCATCAAGTGAGGAAGTGAGCGTGCAGTCAGACCCCAACAAAGGAAGCAGGGAAGAGCCCTAATCCTGGCTTACATGCAAAGGCTGAGGCACATTTGACCCACAGATGCTTGGGAGGTGGGCACCTGGCAGGATCCATGCAGTACCACACCATGATCCCAAAGCTGGCACTCGCCACGGGAGTGCCACAGGCCCAGCAGCGTGCTCTTGTGCCCCATGCACAGCTCATGTGTCTTTGCAGTACTTAATGGGAGCCTACAGGAAAGATGCAGACAGACTTTTAGCAGGGCTTGTTGCAATAGGACAAGGCCTTTGCAGTACTTAATGGGGGCCTACAGGAAAGATGGGGACAGACTTTAGCAGGGCTTGTTGCAATAGGACAAGGAGTAATGGCTTTAAAATAAAAGAAGGTAGATTTAGACTAGATATAAGGAAGAAATTTTATATGGTAAGGGTGGTGACACACTGGACCAGGTCACCTGGAGAGGTGGTAGATTCCTCATCCCTGTCCAAGGTCAGGTTGGATGGGGCTCTGAGCAACCTGATCTAGTTGAAGATGTCCATGCTCATGGATGGCTTTTACAGGTCCCTTCCAACCCAAACCCCTCCATGATTCTTCAAGTCTGGTCCCTCCCCAGTGCCATGGTGCAGGCAGTACTGGCTTGGGGCTGCCCCCAGCATGCTCTGCTGTAGGAATCTGCTTAACACACACCTCCAGGCACTAAAGACTAGAAACATCTTATCTTCCTACAGTCACTGCAGCAACCTCACCTCCATTAAACCCTTCCGATATCTGTTGCATTTACAAAGTGTTAAAAATTAGATGAGTTGCAAGGATTTTACAAAAGTTTTTAGCACGCAATGACAACTAACACCTTGGATAAACACAAAAGACCTTTGCTGAAGAAAATGTCGCAAACTATTCTGACTGAATTTATACTCTCAGATTATTATTGATGTTGAGATATAAGAAGTGAGAGTTCACCGTGCTGGATGCTGTACAAATGTACAGAAAAGTGGTATTTCAAGGCATTGTAGTGTGATTTAGTCACATGAGATGTTATTAAAATCTTTGATATTCATTATGTAGCTACAATCCTGTCCATTACTTTGGAAAATTAATGTAGTGAGGTGCTCCCCTCCACATGTTCAGTACTGTATGCAAGAAAGTGAATTCAAAATACCCCCTTGCTCTCTCCAGGACTGCAGTCAGCAGCAAGCTCTGCAGATGATTAATGGCTGCCTGTCACACGCTGCGGTCAGCAGGGAACAGGAGGTTCATGGGCACATCTGGTAGCACCATCACCCAAAGCTTGTCCAGCCCTGGGGAGCTCCCCGAGCCCACTGTTGCTACAGCGGGGTAGGTCCACTCAGCTCACCACCAGCTCACCATGTGGCCAGTACACCTCTGCCTGAGCTGGCATCTGCAAGGACAGCAAAACCAGCACTGCCTTACCCAAGTGGCCAGAAGGCACTCTGCTTATCAGTGGCTTTCTTTGGGTGTATATATGTGGAATTAATTTCATTATCATTCCTTCTCTGGGAAGGGGACGAAGAGCTGTTGAAAAAAATGTTAGGCTTCAAAAGAGAGAGACCTCTGCAACGGCAAATGACTGCAAGTGTTAATGTTGGCTCCTGGCAAGGACAGAAGGAGAGTGTGACCAGCTCCTTGCCCGAGCCTTGCTGACTCCTTCCCACCTGCTCCTGCTAAGGAAGTGGGTGTGAAGCCTGGGTAGCCCGTCTGCAGCTGCAAGAACTGCTCTGGTATGGAGGAATCGATGTCACCAGGGAGAAAGGAGACACTATCTAGACACCTCTGCAACACACAGGAAACCTAATTCTATGCAGCCTCCTTGCAAACGTCTTACCTATAATTGATATTTTATTGTTTACTTTGGAGACTTGCGTTTATCAATGACACTTTGCTGCACAAAACAGCTGGAATGCTTCTACCTCCTTTTCCAAATCCCGGGGTGAATTGTGGTGATAAATGAGTCCTGGAAAAGCATGATTTATGGCTCCGTTGCCTCAAGGTGCACTGCACATCCTTCTGTACAAATTAAACCCTGCTTAAAAGTCCTTAAATTTTTCAGGGTGTCCTCTCTTCCTCCCTGTCACAATCCTCATTACAAACCACTGAAACTCACTTGTCCTTTTTAAAATGTTATTTTAACTAAGAGTCTTATCTTTCCATTTATTTTCTCTTCAAACTTGCATTGAGCCTTAACCATTATCAGCTCAAAGTGGGTGGACAATGTCTGGTCAACAAAAACTTTACTTGTAAAGAGGACAAGGCTGGTCTCCTCAGGATAAACACACTGCCAGAGGTACTGCATACACATAGTGATGGACTGTCTCACTGCTCCCCTGTCTGCAAAAGCTGCCAGTTAAAATCACAGCTGGACTCATATTGAATCTGATTTTCTGACTGTCTGGAACACAGTATCTTTGATACCTGTGGTAAGAAGAGCTAACAGTTATACTGCAGAGATCACCTGTGCTTTAAATGCTGTTAACAGGTGTTTAACAGCTGGAGCTGTAACTGGAGGCAGGGCTAGCAGCTAGCCCTCGATTCTGCTTTAATCCTGGCATTCATTTCCCATTTGCCTTTGGCAGGATAACTGAATGACAAAAGCCTTAGGTTTCCCATCTCTACGGTTACCTCCTTGTCTCACTGATGTTTCTACGTTGCCTTGAAGTTTGCATATGGTTACCTTCTTGTCTCACTAACTGATGTTTCTACGTTGCCTTGAAGTTTGCAGGTGGATGGTGCAACACAGTACAAAGTATTTGCATTTGTGCATTGGAATAAAGATCTATTAGCAAACACAAACGGGCGTCTGCAGCAATATAAAGCTTCAACAAGTCAGCCTTGTAGCACACACTTGGACTGAGATACCCTTCAGAGTGTTAGAAGTGGGAGGTATCCCAGAGATGGGAACAGCAGTTTTCACTGAGTAGAACCGAGTCTATTCTGCTTTCACCATCAGGGACTCTGCACAGCACTTCCCACAAGACGTGGGAAAAGAGGTGAACAAGAATCAAGGCTTTTGTGGCCGCCTGTTCCCCAGTCCCTGTGTGAGGCTGAAGAAGACACACAGGGCTTTGGCTGATGGCATTTGTACAAGTTCCAGGCATGCAATATAAAGCTGGTGGCAGCTGGCTTTGCAAACTCAGGACCTCTCACCATGATATGTTGCAGGAAGGGGACAATGAAGGCCATCAAGGAACTGCTCTCATGCTGAAATCAGTACCCACCTGGTCAGCAGGACTTCTACATACAGCAAGGATGGAGCTGAAGGAAGACACAATGTTTGTTTTAAAGGAAGATACATGAGACTTGGTAGCTGCAAACATAAAGGATGCTCAGTGAGGTCAGGATTTGGCCTATGGGAAAAAGAGATGGTTCTAGACGAAACATATGCAAAATGCAGGGAATCTCAGTCAATGAGAACTAGGCATTCTGCACTGAGATATAAAACTGGGACATTGTTGTAACTAGAACAAACATATATGGCACATGGCATGGGAACTAGAGGCTTTGGGATGAACTCTCACACACCTGACATATACATAATACACTGAAAACAGGTTTTAAGGTAGACAGAGGAATGAATTGCTCAAGAGTCACTGAGCTTGATCTCTCTATAAAGTTGTCCTGGCACCATATGCTTTGTTTTTCTCACATAAGATGTATTTGGTTTCTTTCCCATAAGCATGGGTTATTACTGATGAGTAGCAGAAGTATAGGACCTGTTTCAAATTTAAATGCAAAGCAATCCCATTAGCAGGTGTTTAGTAGGACACTGGTGAATTATGGGCAGCAGTAGCACGTACCATGAAGTGTTGTGGGACTCTTTCTGAAGATAAGGTGTTCAACTGCAATATACCCAATGTATTAGAGTAACAACATTATGAGAAAAGATAGATGTGAGGCACTTGGATGCAATAGCCAAATTCTCATCTAATTTCCACTGGGTACCCATGACGCAAGTCATTAGAAGAGCTGAAGGCCTACGTTTAGCAAGAGAAGAATCTGGCTCGGCTCTGCAGGTGCAGCTCAGGCCAGAGAATCCTCTAAGATGAAGGAAGGGCATCCCTCTTTACCATGGTACCATTCTTGTGCCCTTCTCAGGCTAGAAGGTAAAAGAGACAAACAAATAAATGATGAAGCCTTTAAGTGGATAATAGATGACATAAATCATAAAGTGTTCCAAGCCATAAATAAACAATCAGGCAATTTTTAATATTCAGCATTTTTGCCAGCAATTCACAATACATTCTTATGCTAGCATAAAATTTTAACAGAAAGAGAGGAATGTGGTATTTATAGGGATGAGAACAACATCTGATTTTATTTAGTTAGTTAGTTAGCTAGCAACTTTTTTGTTTTAGAAATTATACCACGAGCCATGCATAAGGTTTAAACCAATCTCTAATGGCTAGGAATGAGGATGACTTCTCTTCTGGCACATTGCTACCAGTGTCATCATCGCTGGGCATAGAGTGACATAAGGTGGCTTTAGCCATTCTAGGACCTTGGAAGAAAGTCCTACATCCAGATTAGGTGGCTTTAGGCATTCTAGGACCTTGGAAGAAAGTCCTACATCTAACTAGTTCCTGTTCTTTGGGAAGTGCTGAATGCAAGTATGATGCTTGGCCCTTCCTATTACCACTTTTTTCTTTATGATTTGTGCTGTGACAGCACTCAGACCATCAGTCACCGTGTTTGACTTCGTTGTATGAACACAGTGCAAAGCCTGCTCTGAACAGAAGCCCATACATCTGGCCAGCAGTGACAGGGTCAGGGGAGAAGAGGTGCCACCACCCTGTTCTGAGACGTCACACAGGAGACACAAGTGCCTGTTCCTCATGTGCCATGAAACGTCTCTCGGTCTGGTTTACAAGGAAACGTACGGAGTCTGGAGGAGGAAACCATAGCACCCTCTGCATTGAGCAGGCAGAGGGATGGTGGCAGATGTGATGATGTTCTGAAACACCACAGCACGTCCACTGTCCTCCTCCACCTGTCACCAAAATTGCCTACAGGTTCAAACTGCCAACAGGGTTAAAATTTGGTGCACGGTGGCAAATGTTTGACAACTGAGAGAGACTGCAGGGTACGTTTTGCCTGCCATGAGCTTTGCTCTGCTCTCCTGGAATAATGCACTGATATGAAACCTTCCCTGGGATTAATGCCTGGGCACGCTGCTCGGCAAAGCAGGATTCAGAATACAAAGCAGGGAGAGCTCCAAGGTCTCCTTTTGTCTCAGAGTATTTTTGCAAAAAGAACTGTCAGAATGAATTTCTTGGGTAGTTACATGCACATCACACGGACTTTCACTCGAGCCCCATTGCAATTTGGCATTAGTTAAATGTACCATTAAAGTAAAACGTTAGCTAAAAAGCTCCTCAGTAACTCTCCACCCTTGAAAAGCATTTACCGAAACCATATTATGTTCCTGATTGCCTTCACTGTATTTTCTGGGGTGTTTTTTCTTTCAGCTGATTGGAATTCTGAGATAAAACAACCTAAAAAGAAATGTGCTTTGACTTCGTTGGAGTGTGACCTTGAGAGTTGAGCTGTTGTATGTCATAAATAATGAAAAATTAGATATATAGGCTAAAACAGTGAGGAAAGTATTTTATATGATTTTCAAGGGCTGTAAGCCTAAGAAGAGCTGATGTCTATCAGACTGTTATATAAATAGTCTTGTAATGAGGAAGAGCATATAAGATCCAAGATAGATTTCTGCTTTTTAATGAGATGGGAGAATATATTACTTCAGAATTTAAAGGCTATTTTTCTTTTTGAAATTCAGATCTGGCTTTATGAATATTTTATTTAAAAAATCCAGACGATGGTAATAAGTTTTCTAATGCTAGGACGTTTCTCTTTAACATGTAACTATATTGTTGACAAACCTAATTTTTTTCAGAAAAATCACTTCAAAGTTACTAATATACATTTTAAAACTAAATTCAATCTCAGTCCACCCACTAATTTTTCCAGTACTGAAGCTTTCTGCATCGTGAAAAGTTACAGCAGAAATTACTGATAGCCCAGAAAGAGTAATTACTTCTACAGTCCCTGCTGGAAACTTCTGACAAGCATAACCTTGCACCAAAACTGTATTTTTTTGGAACAAGCTTGCATCTAAATTGCCACTGGAGTTTCTGGAAAGAGGAAACACTGCCTCATTTGACAAGCACCCTCAAATCTGTTCCATGTTTGAGATAATATTTTATTGCATTGTCCAATAAGTTTTGCACTGTAAACTTATTAAAGCAGGGAGTTTTATTGCTTTATTGGGAATTCATTTCGAAAGGATTTCTCTGGTTAGAGCCAGATCAATAGCTGCATTTTGCAGAATATGAAGATTTTCTTTTCATTTGGAAATAGTGGAGATTGCCTTAAGATTAATTTCAGCTGCAGTACAAGAAGGATGTCAGAACTAGCAGGCATAGGATTCAGCACCGGCCATTATTTTGCCAAACATAAAAACAAGGCACATATTTCCCCTCCTGACTGATATATCGTAGGTAGACCGGTCAAATTTTCTCAACTGAAAGATGCACAGTTCAGAAGTGACTGAGGACAGACAGGCACATGTACAGGTGTGCACACACATAATCAACCATTTTTCAGCATACAGTAAAAGATCTTCTTCCTCAGGAAGTCGGACTCAAAATACTACGATTTTCCTAAAAGCTGAAACATTTCTTTTCAAAGCCACTTAGAAGTTCCAGTTTTCATTTCAACATGCTGTTTCAGTAAGTGCCTATACAAAGTAAATGTGATGTTTTGTTTCAGATCAAATAGTTCATAATGAATATTTTTGCTTGCTCCCCTATAGAAACATTAATGTCATAGGAAAAATGAATAATGAAAAATTAATCCAAAAATAATTAGCCCTTTCCCTAAATATATAAGAAAAATGTGTTCTAATTGTTAAAATACTAATTTCCAACTCTCTCCTTCTGGCCTCTCAGATGGAGTAATGAATCAAGACCTACTCTCTACTCCTCACTCATCCACTCATTCATTCTTTGAACTTGATAAGTTGCATTCTTCTTCTGAGCCTCAGTTTCCCCATCTACAAAAACGAATGATGAAAGAAATCCTTGTGCAAATCTACGTAAGTGCTTTTGATGAGCTTCACTATATGACAAGAAGCGTTTATTATTATTTTCTTGTATTCTTCTCTGCTTTTTTAGTCATTCACTAAAACACATTCACTATTCTAGACCATTTTTTCACATTCTAGAAAAAAATGCACAGATCCTTTCTCCACAACCATAGAAATTAAAAAACTCCTTCAGAAATCTTGGATGTATTTGATATACCACCACTGCTGTTTTACACATAAGTATCATCAACAGCAGAGAAACTGGATCCATATTTTAGGCTTTCCACATCACTAACTAGACAAATTCCATGTAAAAATCACATTATGTATCCCTGAAAATCTTCACATAAGAAATTCACGGTGTGCTTCAGGTGCACAAAATATGAGAGGGATCTCACCCACAGGGAACCAAGACAAGCCCATTTCTGAGAAGCAACATTGCTTCATGGATGTGATACAATGCAACGTGTGCTCTCCTTCTCATAAGGCTCTCTTCCTACACTTCACGTTGGGACTCAGTGAAAGGGAGTTTCATACCCTATACACACCTGCATGGCTGACCTGCTCCAGAAGGTGACCATCTAAAGCCTTCATGACCTCAGTTGGCTTCTCTTGGCTTGACAGCCTTGCCTTAAGTCAACACACTGATGTCTCTCTTCATGAAAAAGTGCTTAATAATGTCTGTTCCGAGTCTGCTGTTCTTTAATTTCCATTTGTGCTCCTGGTACTATCATCTGGTAGACATTATCTACAGCAAACTAAGAATTTATATACTTCAGGAAAATCTTGACTGGAGGCTCATCGGGGGAGGCTGAATGGGGGCTTTTTCATTAAACTTTTTCATTTCGCCTAAAGATTGAAAAATGTATGAAACAGCTTCTCTGGGGAAAGAGAAATTTCTAACTCTTTAATAAGCACTATTTATCAAAGACATATAATGTGAACCGTCTGCCAGATGCAGAGTACATGGTCTGGAAACTCTTGTGTATGAGCTGCCTGGAGGCTTGCATCTGCCTTTATCGGTGTGTTATGTCTGCTATGTTCACCTCTCTCTGACAACTAGCAGATCTTGGAGAAGTTCCTCACATACATACACACTGCCAAGGCCATCTTCCAGTGGCATCTTTCTTTCCCTCTACAATCAAGACACAGTCTTGACGCATGGAATGAGACACAGACCCACCATGAGCTTCTGGAGGCAAACACAGGTCCTGTGCGGGAGGACAGGTCAGCCTCAGGTTCAACACACTGTTGAGGCAGATCCAGTACTGCCACAAAGATGTTCAGAGGGCCAGAGCACCTCTCCTATGAAGACAGGCTGAGAGAGTTGGGGCTGTTCAGCCTGGAGAAGGCTCCAGGGAGACCTTATATCAGCCTTCCAGTACCTAAAGGGGGCCTACAGGAAAGCTGGGAAGGGACTCTGTATCAGGTAGTGGAGCGATAGGATGAGGGGTGATGGTTTTAAACTGAAAAGAGTGGAGACTTAGATCAGACACTGTGAAGAAATTGTTTACTGTGAGGGTGGTGAGACACTGGAACAGGTTGCCCAGGGAAGTTGTGGATGCCCCATCTCTGGAAGTGTTCCAGAACAGGCTGGATGGGGCTTTGAGCAACCTGCTCTAGTGGGAGGTGTCCCTGCCCAGGGCAGGGGGGTTGGAACTCGATGATTTTTAAGGTCTTTTACAAGCAAACCATTCCATGATTCTATGACAACACAAGATCTCTGATGACCGCTAGCACAAGGACATCAATGTTACTAAATGGAAAGACACCATGTGGGAGATGACCACGATTAAAAATCATAAAAATAAGCACGCTGGATTGAGTCGATGCAGGTTTAAAACCTACTTTTAATTTAAATTTTCATTTCTACTACCTTTATAAATCTTTTTATGGCTTTATAGAGATATATTCATGGAGCTGGCTTAGAGTAGAGGAATGTAACTTTTCAATATGTAGCCATGGTAAATATTTGTATAGCTCAAATATAATTAAATTGACCCATAAAAGCTTCATTATATTTCGAGAGTCAAGGTCTCAGTGTAATGGAAAGCTCCTTCCATTGCTACTACATTCTAATCAGATTACTTATCTAATCTTCCTCATTTATCAAGCGCATCAGAATTGATCTGCAACGTACAGGAGCTCTTAGTCATTTCTGAGTTTCAGGGGGGAAGGAGGGGTGTTATTTCTGCCTCCTCTTCCTCAGTTCTTCATTTACTGCAGAAATAGAAACAGCAAACTGCAGAGCACTGGCTCTGTAAGAATCTCTAATACATAGATAGGGACTATTAGGCAGATTCACTCTTAAACATCAGTTTCTTTCTTGACATTAAAGTTGGAAAATGGAACAATTATTTTTGCATTAGCAAGTCATACTGATAAATTCCCTCTGCACCCTCTTACTGTCATGCCAAAATGAATCATCAGCATCTTATTAAGGTGCCCAGGCTATCCCATAACAGTAATAAAGTGTAAATGTATCCCAATTATTCATTTAATGACTTCATGAATATTCAGTATTAAGAAGCAGTAGCTGAGCTCACTACAGTAGGTTACAAAGGACACAGGCTTCATATCCCTTATTATTACTGAGATGACTTAAGGTTTATTCCGATCTTTTCAGTATCCATAAATGATAATTCACTGGGACAACACCTATTCTGTGGCACGTACAAATCCGTACAGTTTTACTGCTCTCATCTACATATTTATTAGAAAAAGGTCTAATCCAGTAACAAGAACAGATTTCAAAGGAAAATTCAAATTTTCTGCCAAAGAAACATGTGCTGGACCAGAATGACATGAAGTTGGATGTTTATAGTATTTTTCATGTGGACTTCAAAAGCACTAGGTACCAAACGCTTTCTTATACCTGCTCAACAAAAGTTCTTGACATTTTGCTCTTTGGTAGCAAGTGAATTCATTTGTTGTTGTATACACTGTGTACTCCCTTTTGCTATTCCCCTCCACACCTTCACCCTAACCCAGCCTTTGTTAGTGCTGTGTGAGCTCACAGGAACCATCCCTGTCCATCTAATGGGATGGGGCAGGGTTACGTTTTGAAAAATGAGTTGACACAAAACCGCTCAGCAATGTCATCACAGAAAATTGCTGCTATGAAACAGATGCCCTTTTTTAAGAAATGGGTGCCAATGAACGTCTGAACAGTGACTATACATTTGTGCATATGTATGCATTGCTCTCCATTTACTACTCTACATCGTTACACACTTTGCCCTGTGCCAACCATCCGTGAGTGCAAAAACCACCCCGTGTACCCACTCGATTCTTGGGAAATGCATTTGGCCAGAGAAGGCTGTCAGTGCCAGCAGAGACACCCCACTTTGCACAAGGCTCGCAGTGCAGGGCTGTAAAGCCTCGATAAGCTTCTAGTCAAAGGGAAACATTTTTGTTCAAAGAGCTGGCTACTACCCAGAGCAAATCTCAGGAGGGCAAGCGAGCAGCTAATCTCCTGACAGAAAACTTAATGGCTGGTCTGAGAGTAAAAAGTGAGGGCAAATTCTTTTGAGAGCGCAGACCAGCCATCTTTACAAAGGCATCTACTACTTTTAGGGAAACCTGAACCTAAATCCAAAGCTGGACAGAAAGAGATGGGAGCAGAAAGGACATGTCCTGGTCTGCTTGGAGGATGAGGATCAACTCCTGATGCCTTTGAATTAGGAGAAAAATGAGACAAGGATTCACACATAGCTCAGACTGTGGTCTATTTGCTTCAAAACAAGGAATTCTTGAACAGGTTATCTGAAGGTAAGCTAATGCCTTAAGAGGGAAAGGAGCCAGTTTCTGAAAAGTTTTGCCAGATAGGCTGAACCCAAGCAGTACAAACCTGAAGACTTCAAGAACAAGAGTGCCTGCACATTGGCCGGTGCCTGGGGGGCTGAAAACCACAGGGTCTGATGACTGTATCAAAGCTCAGTTATTCGCCAGCGAGCCAGCAGTACTTCCAGAGAATGCAAAGATGAAAAATCACCTGTAGACTGATTCATGATTAGTTCTTAGTTTGACTTTGTCAGTCCTACAGATATGCAAAAAACAATGCCTTCCAAATACATAAGTTGTCATCCTGTGAAATTGATGCTGGTTTTGGAAGGATTGTCCTTGGTGTTTTATTTTCTGGTTAACTGGAGAAAGTGTCAATTTTATAGGCATACTCCCATGAGGATGCCTGAGAGGCATTGAAAGCAAGGAGCATCAGGCAGTGGATGCACAGTTTGACTGCATTAGCTTTTATGAAAGTCTTATAACTTGAGAGATGCCAAGCAACACTTCAAAGAAAATATTTATTTTTAACTCAATTACATCGGTGAAAGAAAGACTGTCTCTCCCTACACCAGCCATACTCAAAGCACATAAATTTCAATTTCTAACTTTCCTTTACTTCTAGAAAAATGATTTGCATTGCTTTTGACTGATACATTGTAGGATGACTGTAACTAAAGATTCCCTAGTATGCTTTTGTGGCAATCTAATTCCAGCAAGGTTGTATTAATTATGTTCCCATCACATGCCTTTCACTGAGCAGACCTTTATCAGGCTCTTAGACTGAGGAGGGCAATTATTAACTATACTGTGGAAATCATCACTGCAGAATATTAGAGATCAAAAGTGCCAAATGGGTTGAAAGTGAGAAAGGTTCATGAATGGGCTCAAAAATTCATGGAAGGCAGATTTATCAGTAGCTACTAAGTATGAAATGGTCAAGGTGCAGCTTTGAGTCCAAAACATCCCTGAAAAGCTGACCACGGTGAGCAAGGAGGCTACGCCACGGGAAGGATCGTACCATTTTCCCTTCCTTCTTATACCCCTTCCTTAAGCAAATGCTATTGTCCATTTTCAGACTTGGAATGCCAATTTGATGCTACGTGGTTGTTCTCATGCTTGAAACTAAACTTTAGGGCCATGTCTTTGCAACAGGCTTTGTGTCCGCAAATGGAGTTTGATTTCCTAGAATTCATGTTGCACTGAGATCAATGACAGCTTTGCATTGTAAGGAAGCTGGAAAATCTGCTCTAGGCATTTAGACACTTAACTGCCATTGTCTTGTTATGCTAATCTGGCTCTTAAATTAAGGGTGAATCATCCTACCTAAATTTAGCCATGTAAAAGCAAGCACTTAGTCTAAGTAGTTCTTTAACTTTATGATATTGTCAGGGAAAGATAATTCAAGAACCTGATGGCTTTTCCTGCTAGATATTAGATTTCCTTTGGAAAACACATTTTCATGTAAATTCCTTTAGTAAAATGTGGGAATTAATATATGTGTTCATACATACATATTTATATGTTTTAAGCATAAAATCTATGTATCATTTTTAATTAAGGACACACTAAAAGGCAGGGTTAAATCTAGGAAAGTCAACTTCTCGCTTGGATGCCATGATACACTTATATTCAGGAGGGACACTCATTTCTAACCCATCTGTGGTATCTTTCTCTTTTTAAATGATTATGAAGACTGAAAGATTCTGCTCTCTGAGGATGTGATCTAGTTTTTACATAGTTAGGATGTTTGTCATGAGCAGGCTTAAAAGTCAAAGGTTTTAGTTTTTACTGAAAATACTTTATGCTCCTATAAGCTTTCCCTGTAATTTATGTGCAAGTGGCTCCAAATACACAGCTGAGGATGCCGCCTGGGAATACACTGAAATGTTATTTCTGGGATATTGCATCAATGACTGGAGTCTTAACCTACGGGAAAAGGGATGAAAAAAGAGTATGATAAAAGCTATCCCTATAATCAGTTTTGAGATTATATTCCTACTGAAGAGAGACGTTTCTTCTCTTTTTATGTCATTGCAATCAAGTTGTGTTTACTCCCCGATATATTTGTGCATAACACCAAGCAACAGTGTAAAAAGCATAATTCAAATTCCTAATTATTGCTCCATGCCAGTAATAAATATGTATGGCTGGCTCCTGTGCACAAAGGCAAACAGACGCCCAGGGAAAAGGATGAGATGCAGAAGTCAGACGTATTTATTACTGAGCTGTGCAACAGGACGAAGGCGTGTGCCAGCATAACCACCTCTGACTAGTGGAGAATCATCGCCCAGCAATCACTGAAGAGAAAAGGGACCTCACGTCACAGCAATCACTGAAGAGAAAAGGGACCTCACTGACCCACTATATTGCAAGGACAACAGAAGGAGGTCACACGTGTGAGCCTCACTGAGTGACAAAGTACTCTGGACTTAACAACGAAGGAACCTTATCCAGGAAAAAAAAAAATCCAGCGCACATTAGTCAGTCCTAAAAAAAATAAATGGAAGTACTCATGTGTTTAAAGTTAAGCCAAATGTGTTCTTAGTCACTTTGCTGAAGAGGTTTTTTGAACTACAATTCGTAGTCAGCCCTAAAAAAAAATAAATGGAAGTACTCATGTTTAAAGTTAAGCCAAATGTGTTCTTAGTCACTTTGCTGAAGAGGTTTTTTGAACTACAATTCAGAGAAGCATCTAATCTTCATTAAAGCTTCTTTGTCATAAAATAAAGACTGGCTGCTATTTAGATTTTCCATTTCCCCCCGATTCTCTGCTTCTCATAGCCAGTCTGTCACTCCTCACAGTAGCCTTGGGCAGTTGAGCCCTCTGCTGCTGCTGGCCTTATTCTGACAGCACTGCAGGGATTTACCAGCCCCCCTCCCTGTTCTCACTGATAGTTGCTGATGAAAGTATACGGCACTTCGAAGCAGGACTTACTTTTTAATCACTTTTACCATCTTCTGCACGTTGGCTCCAGGGAGCAGTGTAATCACCCCTTATTAAGACACACACAGGGCAGCTAAGAAATATTATAAATGAAAAGAGGAGGAGATCTTTATCCCCCCTAAAGTCCTTGCAGTGCCATATAACTCCATTCGGAGCACACCTGTAAGCCAGAAGCTCCAAAGTTTCTGAAATCAAAGCCCACTACCAAACTGAGTTTCCCATAGACAAGTATCACCAAATACAAAACCAGATATGCTGTAATTGTGATATGATTCTACATATCAGCTGTGGGGCACGCACTGTGGCCCTGTGGATGGCAAGTTTTGGAAGCCAGGTCACAGAAAATTAAAGAGAATCTATTTATTAGACAGGGCTAGGAGGACTGTGCTCCACATGGAACTAAACGCAGCTCTGTCTGAGCCTCAAGGAACCCAGACAGGAGTTTCTTCAGGCATTACAGCAAGTTTCAAAAAAATCCATCATCACAAACAGTTCTAATAATTTCCAGCCAAATGCCTGTAACCTTGGCAAAAAACAATTATTGAGCAGGCTATTGATCTAGTCAGTAAATAAATACACTTAAGTCATCAGTAAGCTAGAACCCTCCTGGGTATAAAACCAAAATCTTAAGGACTACTAGTTATCTGACATATGATTTTAATTAGGTTTTATTGATTAAGGGTTTTTAAAAACAAATGGACTTTCTTGATAAAAGACCTAGCACAGGATTTCTGCAAAGTTAAATAATGTGTGACTTGCTATATAAAAACCTGTGACCCACATCCAAATTACTTCACTAAGGAAGTTTGCTTTTTATTTCAACAGAACAATGCATGCAACATTTATTCTAAATACCATGAATGTTTAATGGGGAGGGAGAAGGCCTCAGCTGACGAAACCATACAGGGAGGTGATTTCAATGCCTGGTCTTAGCCACCTAACTGTGGTTATTGCAGTGAAATTAAGAAGAAAGAAAGAAAGGAAAGAAAGAAAAAAGCACAAGACCTTCTTAAATGTTAATTCTTCTAATAATCTAGACATAAGATTAACTGTAACATCTCCTTGGAGCCTACTATAGTTTAGTGCGGGGTCTACAGCGGGGTTTCAGCACAAGGGGAAGCATTCCCTGGAAAGAATCCCACAATTACCAGGAGGTCAACCTATATGCTCCATATTACAGGGCATATAGGTTGTTTATGTCCTGGGCTGCTTCAGCTCTGAGCTGAAGTCAGTCTGGGACCAATTCTCCATACTCAGGGTCAACCTCAGCCATTGAGCAGATTCATTTTAGTCTTCATGCTACTGAGGATAAGAAAGAAGCCCTTTGGGTACTGCAGATGGCAACGAGAACCACGTATGGAGAAGAAGAGCCATCAGAACAATCCCCCCACCATTTACGTTACTTTCCATAAAACGATTGCTCAAACCAAAGTTCAACCCCAGGCCAACTAAATGCAGCCACAATTCTCCTGCTGTGGCTTGTAACCACACACATTTAGGCAGCCAAGGATCTGGCCCTGCTTCACCGGCAGCTTAGGCAATTTTCCACACAAGAGGTGAAAGCCACTGCACCCCCTGCTCCCCAGCCCCAAGTACCTGAGCAACATATATCACAATATACATACAGATCTCCCAATCTAAGTAACAGATTGTTAATCTGTTAGAACTGCATTATAGGTAAGCAAAAAAAAAAAAAAGCCTCCGGGGAGGAGATATTTCCTTTAAATGTAACTATTTGTGTCATAATCTTTTATCCAGCTGAGTCAGGAAGAATTAGCATTTCCTGAGATGCCTGTGGGGAGCTTCGTGACTCGGCCTTTCAGGTAAAACTAATCCTGTTTCTTTGTTGCACACAAAAAGCATATGACCACCCAAATCTCCGTGCAGCTCCATTAGAACTATTTACTCCAGAAAATGTCAATGACATTTGATTTTGTTGATGTATTTAAGGAAAGAAAAAGAAAAAAAAAAAGAACAAAACCCCAAACTGCTCCAGAGGTCTCCTGGTGTTTGAGTGACATAAATGTTCACTAGACCATAGGAGAGTCTAGTCTAGTTTGTTTAAATTCAATTATGTCATTGTCTGCAACAGAATTCCCAAGGGAGTAATAAAAAGAATGGCATACCTGTATAGGGGAGAAGAGGGACAGAACGGCCCACGGGCGACGCTTTGCAACAAGAAATGTGCCTGTGTGAGGTTTTATACTTGGCTGATTACTTTGCCTTTGCCAAGTGTGACCCCATGTCTAAATGTCACCAGGAGAGAGCGAAAACTTAAATACTGTCATTTTAATTTCCTTCCCACTGGGTAATTATAAATGAGACTGAAGGCTGTTTTATTGTCTCTTTCTCAGTTCAGCTAAAACTGCGTAAACATCCCGACAGTCTCTCACATGGGGAGCTCTGCTGCAGCAGCAAAGGGGCTCTGCCCCTCTTTACTGGGGAGCAGAACTGGGGGGCAGCATCGAAACGGTGGGCAGTGACCCCACTACAGCTCCAGAGAGTAGCAGCCAGCTGGCTGAAAGCAGGAACGTCTGCTCAGTGTGAAGTCCAAAACTGCTTTACAAGTGGAGAAATGGTTCTCTTTCAGAACAAAACAGAAGCTTTGATGTCTCCCACGGCAGAGAAAACCCAACACATTTCACATACAAATCACTTCTTCCTTTTTTCAGTTCTGAAAATGAAAGCATATCCCAAGATTTATCTGAGATCTGGTTTCTGAATGTCCTAATCTGAGGCGAGCCCAGTAAAATAGGAGCTCCAAGGCTTAATGGAGATTAGCCAACCCAAGGCTGGGCTTGGGATTTCAGAGGTTTGGCTCCTGTCTGCTCCCAGTGCAGCCCCGTGCCCAGTCACTGTGGGGCGACCCTACAAGTTCAAAAGGTTAGCCAACCCAAGGCTGGGCTTTCAGAGGTTTGGCCCCCATCTGCTCCCAGTGCAGCCCCGTGCCCAGTCACTGTGGGGCGACCCTACAAGTTCAAAAGGGGGAACCAGGACAGTCCTGCTCTGGGCTCAGGAGTGCTTCAGCCTCAGGGAGCACCAGGTCCTGGGGCCAAGCTGGCTCCAGCAAGAGTTTGTCACAAGCTGTGTAGCCTCCTAGAAACTCACTGCAAGGGATGGATTCCTACAAAACAATTTCAAGTTTTGACGAACGGGCACTTTCTAGTTAAGAAGCTGTTTCATGGAACAAGTCCCATCTGGCCGTCCCCACCACAACACGCAGGCAGGCAGGCTTCAATTTCGGCTCGAGGCATCCAGGCTGACTTGAAAATACCAGCAGGGATAACGAGGCACTGAGAGATAAACCCGGTCGGAGACCTCCAAAATAAACAATCTTGGTGCAGCAGTGGGCAATTCCCAGCCCGGCCCAGAGCCTGCTGGCTGCCATACTGGGGAGCAGCCGCCTCGCCGGGAGAGCACTGTAATCACAAGCAGCTGCAGAGTTTAAAAATGACAATAATCCTGTCGATGCCAATAATATCTCCTTAATTGCTAGAAGCTGGTGTTTGGGTGCCTGGAAGCTTTTCTTTTGTACAGGTTTGCCCTTTTAAACAATTTATATCTATTTGCTTCAGAGGGAAAACAAACAGCAAATTATAGCGCTGGGGTAATGTTCGCTAATTACCCGTGCCAATGAAATACACCTTTGAATGGTGTGGGCTCCCAAACTGTTATATAAACCAGCAGCTAACTTATTTATTAGCTCTGGAAAGGAGCTGAGGATCAAAACACAATGATTATTCTCTTCAGTCCCCAGGGCCGACTGCTGTGCAGTTGCTGAAAGATAATAAACACAGCTCTGAAGTAGAAATGGGAACAGGATTGGGAAGGAGTGGCCTCAAACCCAGCCCTAACAGACTAAATTTAGCCCCAAGACTTTACACAAAGAGCTTTTCAGCTTCCTTGCAAACCATAGCAGCTGCCACCATGTTCCTCTAATCTATCCTGCAGGAAATGTTGGGGCGTAATTATTTCAGCAGAATCTCCTGGACCTGTTCCTCTCACAGATTAATAAATCTATTATTTTGGGGCCTTGCTCAGATGCAATGATGCCCCTTTCAGCTTGTGACCAGTTGGAGAACAGAATAGAAAAAAATGTAATGAACAAACCCAGGGCAAATACCTGCAGCCAAAGCCCCACACAGGTGGTACAGGAGTGTAGCTCACTGTGGCTCCAGAGTGGGCTCTCTCACTCCTCGTGGGAAGAGGTGGAGGAGGTCAAGCAGCCACAGAAGATGCCTTCTGCTCAGTACATCTCCCTCCCCTCCTTAGCCGTGCCTGGTCCTCTAGTTCCTCCGCAGATTATGCTTTATTTCCTCCACCTCCTCCTGCCCCCCTCTCTGGCTCTCCAACTGGCCAAACTCCTGCAGGTACACACACACATCTTGGCCTCTTGCACTGAGGACCTGGACCCACGTCCATCCCCTCCCTGTTCCACAAGATCTCAGCCTGACCCAGTCCCCTACACTCACTGTGAGACCCCGCAAATTCCCAGGGTGAGAAATGCCCTGAATATGCAGTGAGAATTACTCAGACTTAGCTGTCATAAAATAGGTAACACGGAAAGCACTGGCCTCACAGCCTCACCTCAGAGTAAGAGTTTTTTGGGACAAACCCGGGTCTGACCCACAGAGCAGGGGTAGCCAGGCTGGGCAGCAGCACTGGGAATGGTGGGACATTTGCTAGCACAGACTATTGCTGGGACTTGGGGAAGGGAAAGGTACATCTGCACCTCAGCGTGGTGGGAAGCATAAAGGAACTTTGGGACACATGGACTGGAGTAGATGGAGTTTGGAAAATTAGAGGCTGTGAAAGGAACAAGAGGGAAACAAAGCAGGGAAGGTGAAGCTTGCAAATGGTTAAGTAAACACCTGTATTTTAGGGGCTCACCTGAACCAAACTGTCCTGAGGTTCTTCAAAATACTGATATAAGCCTGTATTCTGCATGAGCAGACACCTAGAGCCCATTGTCCTATTTGGCTTGTTCATCAAAGAAAGTCACAAATACTTCAGATTATCTTGCAAAGAAAACCTAAATGAGGTGTGACATTCCAATTAAAATTCGCTAAGCAGTGTGATACTAAGAGTGAGAAGAGGGATGGAAGACAGGCAAAAATGAGGAAGCCGAGTCACAACAAACCAGAGCGTGGTCGTGGTATTCTGGGTGGCAACAACCCACCAAGCCCAGCACAGCAACCTTGTGATGGTCCCACAGCAATTCCCTGCTGCTGGGAGAGGAAGAGAAAGCATCACCACTGGCTTTGACCGGCTGTGAGACTCCTGTCCTTCTTGGTGGGCATCCACCAAAGGCAGAAGGGGGAACTCCTGTCCCCCCTGCAATCAATCACCTAAAGCATGATCTACCAAAATGAACAAGAACGTTAAGAGGTGGCCATAATGCATTACATTAAGAGCAGAGAACAGCGAAAGAAAGAACAACGATTTTTTTTACTTGATTCTAGAATAAGAAAAGAATAGTTCTGTGATTATTACTAGAGCCCGGATTTCTTTTCGAATGATTTCCCTCATTTCTATTATGAGCAAGAGGCAGGAGAGAGAAGAGGGAAAAAAAGATAATGAAGCACACCAGCCCAGGCTGATCTAGCCATCTCAAAGCACTATGTAATCAGATGGCCATCTTTCTGTACAGGTGTGATCAGTGAGGGCAAATCAAATGGCTTTACCCTTCCTTTCTTTTTAGGGCATTTTCCTTTGTTGTATACGAGTGGTTCCCTTCACTCCTTTTAAATCACATGTTTATGGGCTTTTTCAAATAGCTAAAAGGCCCAGTCTTATAAAAGAAAGTTTGGATACTCAGGGTGATTAATAACAGAAGGTGCCACATGCTTTGCCACAGAACATTTACATTACAAAAAGTCATAGAAAAAAAATATTTACTTTTCCCTGAACTACTAGAGCATCTTTATAACAAACTTTTTTCAGCAGTATTTCTGCAAATTACACAACATCTTTACCATTTTCTCCCCTTGTTAGTCTCTGGGTTAAACTAGAGTATGGGAGCTCAGCTAGAGAGATTCAGTATAAGTGAGAGAGCATGAAGATGTGCGAGTAACATCAAGGGGAAGTGTGATGCTGTATGTCAATAATGAGCTTGCTTCTATTTCAGATTGCAATTAAGAGATGGTACAGAATTTCTCTTCTCACTTAGAATAGGTAAATGTGAAGACTAAGGACTCAAATTCATCCCGGGGCAGGGGAGACAAGCACCCAGTCTGTGCCCAGGGATTGATTTGTTAAGTTTTAATTTACTTTCTATCATCATCATCCTGTCTCAAATAATATACTAATTAGGCAGTGTGACTGACAGCAGACCTTGCATTGCCTTCTAATGGAAATAGGCTGGATATGGGGGCACACTGCCTGCCTGAGGCACGCTTTCGGGGTAATCCAACGGCTACAGCCCCTTGCCTGAGCAATAGATTTGGGTCCCCAGCTCCCTGAATGACTGGATTTTACAGAAAAGGTGGAACCTGGGTGGAAGATGATGTTCAAGGAGGCAGATGTCACTGCAGACCTATCCATGCAAATGAGGAGTTAAACAGAACCTTCATCTCTGTGGCACCAGCCTTGCTCCCAGGCAGGTCTGATGGAGACCGCACAAGACCTGCAGAAATATTTAGTCCCAGCTTTTATTTTTCCCCCTTCTTGTTTTTTTTTTAAAGTACAAATTAAACACCAAACCACACTTTGATGTTGAGTGAACTTGCCATTTGTTTAATGATCTGAAAGTTTGTTCAATCCCCCATTTGCTGCTTGTTAACCAAGAGCAGCACCACTATTCACTTTTACAGCTGCCAACCAAACTGGCTTTAATAACTACCTGCCGTGGTCCTGTCTCCCTCCTTCCCATCAGAGGCTGTTCCTTATCAAGGACACTCTTTCATCAATGCATTATTGGCTAAAAATAACAAACATACTTAACAGCTTGTTTTCTACCAAACAGACATCTTTTTTCAATATACAAAATCTTCCATCCATCTGTTGTAAGTGGCATCTTTTTTCCTTCCACCCTCCTTACTTTGTACCCTTCACAAACTTCCTGCCACCATTTGGTGGCCGAGGAACATGTTTTGCACCAGTGAATGGAAAGACACAAAGTCCAGTTTATTCCTTAAATGACACAGTCTGTTCAAAATGGATTCTACTGATGTGCCCACTTGCCAAACCCAGGCACTCCAGCTGAACGACCAGACCAAGGGACCCACACACTGACCCACACACATTCAGCTGGACTGTGGATGAAAGTTCATTAAATTCCACCACCACAAAATCCAGGGGTTACGGTGTATTTTCACCATCTGCTTACTTTTCTATATTAGCCTTAATGGGAATGTGCTTCACTGCAAGAATGGGTGAAAAAAGACTTGAAAAGGTTTGAGCCTTCACTTCCAATATTATCAACTTTTTTGCTGTTATCAGGATGATTTAAAGAAACCTAAGGGTGAATGGATGGTCACCCAGACTTGCATGGTCCCACTGTGCCATCGGGTGATATAAACACTCCTCAAAAGACCTATTTTAAGAGCTAGTGGGAGGTTTACTGTGTTCTAATCAAACTGCTTCTTTATTCCCTTAGAAAACTCCAGTTTCCTTCTAGCCTCAAATTACAAAATTGCTGCAGCAGCCTGCAGAGGCTTTTAAGAGAAAATTGTACCTTTGGATGAAGAAGCAGGAGATAAAGGAGGAAATCGTTTCCATGGAATAGCTTGGCCTTAAACACTTATTGAATGTTTTGGTTAGGCTGGGACATCAGTCTTTTCTTTTAAAAAGCGAGGATGAAATCCTTGGCTTTGCCAAGGTCAGCGAGTTGGGTTCACCATTAGGATTCAGAGGGGCTTGGACTCAGCCAGTCACTAGACCTTTTCAAAGATGATGAAGTTTGCTTGTAAAAAGAAAAATGAAAGGACAGGTGGTTTGGGTTTTTCTCCCCGCTCCACCCCCTGAGACTTCAAAACATTCCTGAGGAAGATGCCTGCACAGTGCCTACAGTCCCAACATCAATAGAATGGCAGCAAAGAGGACAGGTTTCGGAGCACCAAACTGTTCAAATTCCCTGCACAGACACCCTACACTGGCTTCTGGCTTGAAATGATGCCTCAAAATGACGTGGCCTTTACAGAGTTTCTTGATTGGGTAAACTCAGCTGGTTGGTACAAGCCTCCCTGACAGCCCTTGCACACCAGCAGCCATGCCTCCATCCCCATCCCGGCCCCTCAGTTCTCACTGAAGAGAACTTTCAGCACTCTTCATCCACACCGTTACTGTAAGACAAATTCCTCCTTTATTTTTTTGGCTTCCCGAGGCAATCTGGGGAGACCCTTCTCCCCAGGAAAGTCTTCTGAATATTGCTTGATGTTCTGCCACATGATCCAGATGGGCCTCCTGGAAATCCCAGCCATTATTTTTAACACCTTCTCCGAAGAACTGACCTCCAGCTGCTTACAGCCGTAATCCTGTCACTGCATTTTAATAACACATTTGCCACAACAGCTTATTGAACTCATAGCTGCAGGAAGGGTAGCTCTGTGCCTGATTAAACTTAAGATGTAACCCCTTGAGCGTTCAAGACCAAGAGGGACTGTCTCACGTCCAGTCAGTATCCCATTTATTTCAGTCACACTTACACTCACCCTGTTCTGAGCTCAGGACCTTGTGTTTTCACAAAGACAACCAAGACTCAGCGATGCAGCCTCCATCAGAGATGCAGAATCCCCCGCATCCCTCACTAGGTTGTTTCAGTCACTCTCACTCAAAAAAACTCTTCTAATGGATTTTTATCTGACTTTAGCTTCCAACCATTATTTTCGCTTTGTCCTCCTTTGCAAGACCAAGGAGTTAATGAGCACGTGGTATTCTCCCTCATTTCACCATGTTTATGTGGTGTAATAAAGGCCCTTCTCAATTTTCTTTTTGACAACTTCATTTAATCACATCACATTTGAGTCTCATGTACCAATGACTTTTTTTTTTTTCTAATTCACTGGCACTTTTACATGGTTATAACCACATCCACACAGGTGACTGTCCTGGAAATTACAAGGGGGGAGATCAACCTCCCCCCTTCCCTGCTGATCCATACTAGCCCAAAACCAGAAATAAAATGATTCCACATATGGCTCAAACGTGGACTTCCCTCTGAATTTGTTAAGCTTTCAGGTATTTGAGGTACTTGCTTTATATTTCAGGTACTTATTTTGGCCTCAAAAAAAAGTATAGGGTGTCTTTTCATCTAGATGAGCATCCACTTCACAGATTACTTCGGTTCAAAATGAGATTTTAAATAGCTCTCAGCTGCAGAACCTATAGAGAATTCTCCCATCTCTGCTCAGGGAAGGGAAATACCCTGCTGCAGTAGTTTTACATTCTTATTCAAGGAATCTGAAATACAGTTCTCAGCTTTCCAGAAGTATTTTCTGCTGCTGCTAATGCTTTCCAAGACGCAATGCAATTACTTGTTAATAAAAACATGTTTTAATATGCTGGCAGAAAAATTGATACCATTTCTATTCTCTGCCTTAAAACAAATGAAACGTAGGAAGGAATTGAGCTGTCTCATTTCTGAAATGGGAAGCAGATATTTTTTAAAGTTCAGATCATTACCAAGTGTAATTTTCATATAACAAGTTTAACTCTGACCCTGCGCTATTACTTCTCTTGTTCTAACTTTATAGGGGAATGTATTACTTACAAAACCTAAAAAAAAGGAATACCATTTCAACATATTCTGGCTTTCTCACTGATCAAAGTGAATGATTCCTCTAGTTCGTCATCATGGAATCAATTTGTGTGAAAACAATAAGTTGTGCCTACTGCAATAAGGCAGTGTAATAAGAGAATATGAACCACATGAGCTGACTCCAGCCATTTATGCTTCACGAGCAACAAGCCCTCTTAACAAATGGCTGTGTTGTTCCACTGCCTGAGTGTGGAAGCTGTGTTTCATCTTTGTTCACACTCATTTATCAGTATTTAATGGGAACAAGCAGCCTGAAAATGAGCAGAAAGTCAGTCTCCCCCAGTGGCTGTTAGGGGGCAAACTCCCAGGGAAGCAGCACTGATCATTCTTTTTCCCACCTTTTTTCCCCCCAGTGTATCAGATTTAACTGAAGTTCAACAAAACTCAGCCCAGACTGATCTGAAGCCTTCAATTTTCAGTTATTCTTGATGCCATTAAACTTAGGAAAAGCTGTTTTGATGCAGCATCTGTCTTTTCCTTGGAATAGGGAGAGTCAGGTTAAGTTCCTGCCTCTGCTTGAGGGACAAGGAGGACACATGTACCAAGAAGCTCTCCAGATGGTTTCAGGATTTATGTATTGCAGGGAGCAGAGGTGAGGCCTCAGTTATGATAGCACAGTAGAAGAAAGAGAATGACTTTCTAGTCTAATGCTTAAGACTCTCAGCAGTGCTATGGGATAGTGCTGCTCCATTTCAACATTTAATTTCTTCTAGTGTAGGAAACACTATCTACAAGTGATTGAAAATATAAGAAGGTCAGAATACCTCATGGTTTATGTGAAATAACTGCTCAGATTCACTCAGAGAAGGAAATTGAGCTTGGATCTCTCACTTGTGAAGGGAACACCTGGATAAGTAGTCACCTGAAACACCATTTCTGGGCCTGATCACCTCCACTGGGGAAAAACTTACTCAATCTGCAACGGATGTGGAGATGGGCTCTTAGGATAACATGGGCTGTGGAGAGGTTAGCCAACAAGAGAGTACACGAATAAGGCCCATGTATCCTTTAAATCCAAGACTGAACTTGCTGCCAGTAAAATCAATATAGGGTTTGGGAAAGAGGAAGAGCTATCTAGGCCAAAGGACAACACTGACAATAAGTAAGTATGAATAAACCTCAGATAAATTCAGCTTTGAAACTAGATTTCTCTTTAACCACCCCCTCTGATATAATGGAAGGATGAGAAAATGGTAACAGCTTTACCGCTAGGAACCTATTTAGTTTTAAGATGAGGCCTAATAAGATTATAGAAGGGGTTAGAGGGGATTGATGGCAGTAGCAGAGGGGTAGACATGATGACCCAGAAGGTCCACCATAGATGCCCATTTTAGAGGTGTAAGCCCTGGGATGAGAGTTTGCTTGTTTGTTTTCCTACAGAGAGCCTGGCTGACATTAGATACGGGCCAGGCTTTAAAGAAAACCTTTGAATCTAGTGTCTGCAGCACAACACCTATGCCCAGATTTTCAAAAGGAGAGAACTAATTGAAAATCTGATCTCTTTTCAAGGCCTATCAAGATCTGTATCATAGAGAAATCTGAATCCTTACATTTGCTTTGCATCAATTTCACTAAAAATTGGGACAGGAATGATTCTTTTGTCCATCTTCATAGAGTTGGACACACAACTCTGTGGTGCAGTGACTAATTCCTACTCAGTCTAGAGTCTACATATAGTGGGGCTCTAACTTCTCACAGGTCTGTTAGCTACTGTTATTATAATATAAAACACATATATACGCATTTAACTGTATATACTAATAACCTTTTCCCTTTCATAGATGGCTCTAACTTCTCATGGGTCTGTTAGCTACTACTGTTATTCTAATGCAAAACACATATATACACATTTAACTATATATACTAATAACCTTTTCCCTTTCATAGGTACTCTTCTCTTAGGGGCAGAATACTTGCAAAACAATTGAAAAATAAATTCAAATAGATTGTGTAACTCGTAGAAGAAATGAAAAGGTTTTTCTTGAGTAGAGAATACACGGTGGGTCCCCTCGTTCAGTTCCACCTCTATGTGTAGTGTAAGCATTGTATAATGTCAGGACATAGCCCTGAAGGAGCAGGGGCTGCTGCAGTGGCCTCCAGCTCGCCCTCCTGCCACACTGCCCTTCAGCTAATGTCAGAAAGTGGATTCACGATGGTCAAGAGAATTCTGGCCACTGCAGTGAAAATGTTTTTCTCAGAGGTATTTTTTCCTCTCAATATACTCTGCCAGGTTTTATCCATCTTTTTTTTTTTTTCTTTTCTTTACCTTGTAAGCTATCAATTATTAATGTGCAGAGTTTAAATTACAAATCAGAAAAAAAAAGGAGCAGGGGCTGCTGCAGTGGCCTCCAGCTCGCCCTCCTGCCACACTGCCCTTCAGCTAATGTCAGAAAGTGGTTTCATGATGGTCAAGAGAATTCTGGCCACCGCAGTGAAAATGTTTTTCTCAGAGGTATTTTTGCGATACTCTTCTCCTAGGGGCAGAATACTTGCAAAACAATTGAAAAGTAAATTCAAACAGATTGTGTAAGTCGTAGAAGAAATGAAAAGGTTTTTCTTGAGCAGAGAATACATGGTGGGTCCCCTTGTTCAGCTCTCCTCCAGCTCTTCAGTATTCCTCCAGCTCCCCACATCCAGATCCAAGCTTGAATCCCAGCTGAGAAGAGACTGGAAGTCACTGTTCTTCTCTGACTCGCTGGGAGACTCTGTCTCAGACTCCCACCACCCCCAGGCATGGCCCACCTGCAAGCAAACATAGAGAGAGACAGCAATTTCTTTGTACCCTCATCCAGAACTGCAAAGAGCTATCAATTATTAATGTGCAGAGTTTAAATTACGAATCAGAAAAAAACTCTTAATATTAAGCATTTCCAGGAAAGAATTTATAAAAATCTGCAATGCCCTACATGGATGGTTCAGAAGAGAAGTAATCAACCAACTCCATAAATGTCAAGGGGAGGATTAGCCTTTACTTCTGATGAATCCAATTCAGCAGCCACATTAAAAGGTGCCTTTGCATGTGGAACTAAAAGAACTATTTCCTGCTCTAACAAAGTCCTTGAACTTCCTGATAGTTGCATAAGGTAAACTTGCAGCTAAGATCTAAGTATAGTAAAACAAAACACCACCACCCCCAAACCAAAAGGAAAACCAAAATCACCTTGATCTAAAAAGCTGAAATATGTTTTAAGACTATCTACCCCCTTGCTGAAATTGATGAAAGCGGGTTTTGGCTGAGTATTTCAGATTAGCAATTACAGAAAGAGGCTTTTTATTTTGCTTATTTGTTTGGATGACAAGAATAGAACACTGATTTAGAAAAGCTATTCAGAAGGAGCCTAACTCTGAACGTCACTTACCTTGATGTGGATATTTTTTGCTGTTCAATAACGTGAAGGGCTAGAGCAAAGCTTGGTTACCTTAGATGCTCCATGTAAGTACAAACGATATGCAAATACAGACAATAAGCACAATAGATTTCTTGCTACATTTGGTCAAAAGTCTCCCTAATATGCCTGTTTGGTAAGGGTTTGACGGAGGAACTCAAGTCAACCAAAGGACTCCCCTGGAGCAATAGGCACTGAAATACTGTCTTGGTTCACGAGCACTATATAGCACGTAAGTCACTGCACTAAATGTGGTCTGTAGGACTGCTCACAGACAATCCATAGGACGTTTCTAATGATTTCAATGGACTTTGGAGCCAGACATAAGTCAGGTAGGATTCACTGTGCTCTTAAAGATAGCAGCCTGCATATTCGGTTTCATGGCCACACGAGCCACCCTCACAGGCAGGAGGCAGTAAGAAGCAGTGCAGTCTGCAGCTGGCTACCCTTGCATGCACTAGAACATGCACTGTAGAAAAAAATCTCCTTTGTAGGTTGAAACACTTAGTTTACCACTTATTTCAGGTATTAATTTAATGCACAGAGCAAAAAATAGCTCCTTTGTAGGTTGAAATACTTAGTTTACTGCTTTTTTTTGAGGTATTAATTTAATGCACAGAGCAAAAAATCTAAAACATTAGAAAACTTCTTGAGAAAATATTAGTCTGAGTATAATTATACAACCTTACCGTGTCAGTGGGCTGATCTGTGAGGATGAGCTGGGAGCCACAGGCATCAACGACGCAGCGGGGCAGTGCCCTCCCCAACCTGGCACAGTCCTGTTGTGCCCAGGCAAGAAAGTCAGAGTGAGTTGGGTGCTGGTAACAAGGGTCAGCCACGAGTCCTGAGAGCATCAGACAAGTCCATAGCTGTGAGGTAGGTCCAAACACAGCTCCTCAGAGCTGATCTTGCAGAGAAGCAGCCAAAAGCCGGGGCAGGGGAAGAGGATGCAGAGCTTGGTGGCACACTCAGTATCGATATTTGTAACATGACAGCAGGGCAGGAAAGGCCTTCAGATGGTTTTTCTCAGGTTGGTGAGTTTATTAGTGCTTTCCTCATTTCAGTCTTCTGGTGGCATCCATGGTGGAAATTAATTGAACTGCAGCAGAAACGCTCGGACATTCTGGAAAAAAAAAAAGTCCCAACAATTGTACAAACTTAAAATGGTTTTGTGTCCTTTTTAAACATAATTTCATTTTAAGAACACAAGTAAATTAATATCACAGCATCTTTTTTCAGTCAGGAGGACACAATGGCTCTGGCATCTACAGGAAGCAGAGACATAAGAAACAAGCCTTCACCTTGTTCACATGTAAAACCAAAGGAAAGGAAAACATGCAATTATGAGAGATCTATAAACTACTTCAGAGATACTACCATGGGAAGCTCCTGAAAACCCAATCTTCTTTTGTCGTGCAGATATTTCAACACACCCAAACAATATTAAGCTCTTCATTTGCCAAACAAACAGTGGGACAGTAATTTTGCAGTCTGTCAAATCCAGGCGCAAACAAAACCGAACTGCTTGTTGAACCAATAGAGGAATGGATTGTGAGCATCACCACTGATTTTTGGCCTCTTTTTTGTGTCCTCAAGTGATCCAAAACTGTCAAATGTTAGTATAAGATCACTTCTTGCCAAGCTATTAAAGTAAAACATAAGGAAATCAGAGCTCCTGTTCTGGTACCCGTGGGAGAGCAGAAACGTGTGCAAGATTCTTTGGAAGACTGAAACTGCAGCTTATTGAAGTTAATGGGCATCATTTACTGGGCTCCATGAAAAGCCAGCACACTACAGAAATCTGTAATGCCAGGAAAAGGGAAGCATATACCAGAAATAAGCACAGAAGCACATTTATGGGCACCTACAGCAGATCCACTGATCCCATGAAAAGCTTCATTCCTCTCCAAGCATTAGCGACTATTTACTCACAAGACAGAGGCTTAGCAAAGAAGGGGTTAATTTTCCAAGACTATTTTTTTTTTTAAAGCAAGTCAGTCAAATGTAGAACTAACCTCTGACAGAATCTGGATAGACTCACAATGCATGAAATTTAAATAGAGAAATTTCTCTTAAAAAAAAATATCCCTTGAGCCAAGAGAGGTCATTGTCGGAAACCATAACTAATGTAGCAAAATGGAAGAACGTCACAGAGAGTGAATGGTCCTTGGCAACTGTTTAATGGTGCTCCTCTGCTGTAGCACTCAAGGCTGACCAGCATTGATTTTGCTCCTGATGTATCACTCCCTTTGGTCTGTCATGACTCAGCCCAAGCCCCCTTAGCCTGGGGCACAGCTAATTGTGATTCATTCACTGCCTCCCAGACAACAGGCTGGAAAGTTAAATTTTGTTAAAATACTCAGCCTTGGCATGGAAGATACTTTGAGGTAAAGTGCCTCCTTTTCTGCCCTTCTCCTTCCCCCTTTCAAAATGAAAGCCACAGAGAAACAGAAGGCTAATTGTACGATAGGATCTGTACATCCAGATCTAAACGTGGTTAAATTCACCGCAGCAGAGCAGTAGGTCTAAACGTGGAGTTTGCAGCCTCTCACACAATGTCTTCCCTATGTCCAGCACATCCTCAGTCCCTGTCCCAGGACAGAGGTCATGTGGGTCCTATATCTGAAAGAGTGGTAAATGGGAAGCAGTTTCTTTTCTCTAGATTCTTCCTTTCCAGCCCCACTGGTTTCTCAGCCCAGATCCCAGGAGCATGATCTAGTGTTTTGCTCTACACATGCCAGGTGACTTGCAGCCCCAGGATGTGTGAGCACAGTTTCCTCACTAGGTTGTAACACCACCTTTCTTGGATTATTGTTTTTAATTCATCAGGAGGATGGCTGAAACATGAGTCCTTTTCCCCCTCCCTGCTCCTGGCCATCAGGTCACAGATCTCCCTTCCCATCTTGCAACAAACAGGCCCCGGTCCCTGAGAGGAAAGGACCCGGTGGGAGAGGGAATAGGTGTTTCCCCACCACTTCTGTCCTCTACTGCTAATCTCAGAGCAAACAAATAGGCCACCTCCTCACCAAGGTGAAGGAGCTTTTAGGCTGCCTGAGGTCTTGCTGGTTCTCAATGGGCAGGCACCTGTTTAGGTGGATCCACAGCAGGAGCACGTCCCACTTCTGCTGGATGTTCTCATATCCCCATCACCGCTGCACTGGAGGGGAGTAAGATTTTGGCGGTGTCTAAAATTCATTTCCAATTCACTGTTTGGACTTCCCCATATATATCCTGGGCTCAAGCCCACTACTAATCTGTTCAAGACCTCCCTCTTGCATCTGTATCTCTCCCCCTCTCTCTCTCTACCAGAAGCTGCCTTGCCAACCTTCATGCAACATAAAAACATCACAGATCTTATCTAACACACCGGGTGAGTAAGAGTTAAATGCTCCAAGGACACTGCACACTTGTTCCATCCTCCATGGATATTAACAACCACAACGGTCAATGCGAATTGCCAAAGGAGTTAGGCTGTCAGTGCTTTGGGGATTTAGAAGGGACTGGGTGCCAAAATTCTTCAGGCTCCCTTGAAACAGGGAGTCAGTGTTTAAGCTGCATGTCTTTCAGAGCAGGGCTCAGGCAGAGAGACACGGGGCCGAGGGCAATCCCGGTCTGCTCTGCAGCGCTGCCTCCCTTCAGCCCCTTCCTCTGCTCCTCTTTGCACAGGTGAAGCCAGCCTGTGCCCCGGGAACACTGGCAACATCAAAGGGGTTTGGGAGAGCAAGGAGGCTCTCTCAGTCAAAAAACAAAATTTGAGCTCACAAAGCTTTAGAGGTCAGCCAAAAAATGCCACTTCCCCCTCATCTATTTTTTTTAAGGAGCATTTCCATTTTCTAGTACATTTTTTTATATTGCCAAATAGAACACGAGAAAGAAGGGTACTTCTGGGTAGCACCTGGTATAAAAAGAAATAACAGAAGAGGGCAGTGAGGCTGGAACCATGGGCAGAATGGAGAGAATGCAACAGACTAAAAGAACAAAAAGACAACACAACAAGAAATGCAAATGAGAAAGTTAAGTTTGCTGCAATGAAAAAGGAGGAGATGTGACAGAAATCCATTGAAAGGAGGTGAGGGGATGATGTGGTATGTTTGGTAGCTGATGGAAGACGCAAAAAGAGGAGAGGGAACTGGGACAAGCAGGAACTCCAGCTTTCAGCAACTGCTACAGAGGAAGAAAAAACACCGTTGGAGAAAACAGAGAGGCACCTGCACTGGCATCATATTTCCTTCCCGGACTGGAAGAGCAGCCTCCAAAGTTATTGAATAAACTTACATTAATAAAAAAAATCATAAGCTTTTCTATTTTTATATTGCCAGTTATATTTTCGACTCAATGAGATCAAAGATTTTTTCAAAGGCAATGAAGAAAGTTATTAAAGAAATAAAGACAATGAATTAACAGTAACAGATATTTTCATAAACTGGCTATGGGAAGTAGTCAAATTTGAACAGAGCAGCCTTCCAGCTGGGTTTGGATTACAGCAAGGAATTTCTTATAGCTGCTTTTTGTTCAATACATTTAAAGACTGTATGTGAATCAGGCATTTGCCAGCTCAGCCCCTGGCTTTGCTTTGCAGAAGAGAACACACCTTGCCAGCACCACTTTTTCAAGGAGTTTGGCAGTGAGCCATATTACAAGAATCTGAGAACAAAATCACTCCTTGTGTACTGTTTACATTTTAGCTTTTATCGCCACTACAAAAGCTTATGAGTTTAGCTACCCCTTATCAGCAAAAACCAGTCATAATCAAAAATCATACCTTAACCAACAGACTTAAACATTCTCATTTGTTGGTACCTTAATACAGAAGTATCCCACTGAATCCCACATCGGACATCTCTCTGAGCTCTTTTACTTAAATTAAGAATTAGCATCAGGTCCTAAATCAAACAACAGCACACCACAGCACACAAATTGTAACTGCCACTGCTCAGTCAACTGCTTTTATTTATTTTCATAAATTGTGCTTTAAAACCTAGATGCCATGAGTTATTCTCCTGTCTCCATTGCTTCATTGAAAATTGAGGGTTCATACTTGGAATATTAGCTCCATACTCTTTTGCTCCATTCTTAGCCTTGTATATCTGCACAACCTCAAAATGACCAAGTGTGTCAATCTGCTTTGTGGCACGTATCTTTGCTTGTCAACCCTCTAGTCTTTATGCTTGTTTGTAAAGATTGGTGTAGCTCATTAAACTCAGTGGCACCTGATGTCCATTTCACACAAAAAGAGGTGAAACACGGTTTGTTCAGAGGCCTCCAGGAGCTGGATTAAAGAGCACACCTGAGGTGACAGCACGTTTTTTGTTGCTGACCCTGTCCTGATTCAAATCACAGTGACAACATTACTCACCATACCTCCATCCCTTCTTTAGCAGGCTAAGGCAGAGGGCAGGCTGAAAACCAAACTTGACTCAGTTCTGGGAATCCAAGGTGCAAAAGGGAAGCCTGAGCTTTGTCACCTCAAGCCAAGGCTGCCACCTCAGGCACTCCTTGTTCAGGAAGCGTTGGCAGTCTGCCTTCATCTCCCTTTTCCCAAAAGGAGCATAAAGGTGTTGTTTTTTCTTCAAGGAGATGAAATTGCAATAACAATAACATGAGGAGGAGGGACATGCCAACGGAGCCTTTTGGGCTGAAGTTGGACACTGCGCAATTAGGTGTGTTAGAAGTTTATAAAGGAATATTAATGGAGCCAGTAAGAAAAAGGAAAGAAATTTTAAAAAAAAGGCACTTTGTTGTCTGTGGCTTGATCTCCCAGTCCTTATCAGTGGTGATTTCTGTACCAGAGAGGTACTTGATACCATAATACTGAGAACACCACGTACACTCACATCCATGTCACAGAATGAAGGTACGTGTGTCGGGGCTATTTCTGTTCATGACACAAAGCAGCACGAGCATCTGCTCGGGCTCTGCAGCCTTTTTAAAGAGCTGGTTTCAAGCTGGCTTCTCAGGAGTGACAGATCCACAGGAGCTTCGAAGATGTGAAAAAGCAGAGACTCAACATATCCCAAAAAGTTCTGACAGAATATAGTTGAACACCTTTAAGTATCTGAATACACTAAAAATCTGCTATAAAACCTTGTAACTCGTAGACAATGTACCATGAACACGGTGGGTTTTCATGCAAATCCTTAGAACGTTACTTCTCAGTTTATGCATCATTACAGACAGCTTAAAAAGGTTTTACAGAAATATATTTCAGTCTTGAGATGCTAGTAGTCAACTATTCAAAGAATTACGAGATAGGAGAGCTCTTGCCCACTTTCATATAATTTAGAGATGATGTAAATGACACTGTGAACCCTAGAGGGCTTTGGAAGTTAAATGGTTGGCATTAGCAAGGTAGAAATCTGCTACAGTAAGTGCAAGCTTTGGCAACACTTCTTTTGTTTCATACAGAAAGGCAGTTGTGGCTATTTCAGATTAAACAAATCTATTTGCGTTAAATGCAACAAACTACGTGGGGAAAAACCCACATAGAAAATTGGGATACTATTTTTTAAAGGATCAAATACCTACAAACGAAAGGGGTAATCCCAGTTCTCAAGGGCCCACAGAGTAAAGATGGCATTACTGAACGAGACCAAAGGTCCCCCTAGCCCAGTGCCCTGGGCAGATGCTAAGATGAGTGACAGCAGATAGGGACACTTTCCCTGGTATTTCCTCCAACCTTCCAGTCCAAGTGAGCACTAACATTGCCAATAGCCCACTCCTGCCTTCCCACTGGTGTGTTATTCTGTAGGAATGGTAGCTATAAAATCATCTGAAGGCACTAGAGACACTGAATTGTCTTAGAAAGCAAGGACAGGGTTAATGCACTCCTAATGGATGAAGTGATTCTCCCCCCTCAGTGATATTTCAGCAGCACCTGGCAACTGATCTGGAAGTATAGATAATTCTGGTGCCAAACTGTAGTCTTCTGACACCATCATATTTTTCTTCAAAGATTATACAACCTTCTAAGAACTAGCTCACACAAGAGCCGAGTAGGGTAGCATTTAGCAGTTTCTGATTATTTCTTCTCCATTGCCTTCTTTACCCACTCCGGATGAAAGTGTTATTGGTTCTGTTTTCCCTCCCCAGAAAGGAATACACCCTTTCTTTATATTCTCAACCAGTGGCCCAAGTGCTAGTGAAGCTCTCTGCCCTGGCTGTGCCTGGGGGAGTTCATGGTAGTTTATTTCCCTGCCCCACTGTCACTACAGCACTTGTCCATTTCATGCTAAACCTTGTTACTGATCTTCTGGAATATTCCTAGTCCACTGCTCCTGTTTTATTCACGGCTTCTGGAACAAATCTGTTGCAGGATTTTGGTCAACAGAGTTATTAATATACAAAGGTAGATGGCAAGATTGAAAGCCAGTCTGAATTTATCAAAGTGGAAGGTGAAACAAAAAGATTTCCCAGCAAAATACCACTGACATTTATATTAAAGAGGGGAACAAAGCCCAGATGTGACATTTAAAAATAATGCCACCAGTGTAAAACCTAAAGCTCATTTTTTACAGGCAGTAGGAAAGCTTCAAGGCAACTCCCCTTTTCCCTTTGTTAATTGTGCAGCCTTTCATCATAAAGGATTTACCTTTTTGCCTTTTCACATTCTTTAAAAGCGGTATCGAACAGTGGCTACGCAAAAAGCAGTACAGCAAGAATTAAGTGAGTTGAGATCTCAGCACAGGTAGCAGAGCATCACATTTAATTCCTTTGGTGCTTATTTTAATAACATTTATCACAATGAACTCTTAAGTCATTACAGAGCATGAAATATGCAGTGCCATGCTTTGCCATTTAACATATAATTTATCTCCTCATTGCTGTGACGAAGACGTTATTACTTTTTTTTTTTTAATAACTTCTTATCAGGCAGGTTCAGCCACTTACTGTTGGTTTTATTTCAAAACTCTGCACAACAGTCATAATCAGGAACTGATGCCTACGGTTTTTTCTTCATTACTAAGAAAAAAAATCCCAGGCCACATGTCAGAGTCACTAATCAAGGTTCAGCCACATACTGTTGGTTTTATTTCAAAACTCTGCACAACAGTCATAATCAGGAACTGATGCCTACGGTTTTTTCTTCATTACTAAGAAAAAAAATCCCAGGCCACATGTCAGAGTCACTAATCAACAAAGTTACCTGCAGGTGAAAAGTAGGGAAAGGAGATCTCACTTATCAAAGACCTTGTTCCTAGGCCTTTTGTCTCTCCTCATCTGGTTGAATGCTTCATACAGGGTAACAGAGAAGGGACATTTTTCTAGATGTTAAGGTCAGAAGGGGCGCTCCTCTGACACACTATATACAACACAGGGAACTTCACCATGTCATTTCTGTAGCAGACCTACCCATTTGTGACTGAACTACAACGTGTTGTTCAGCTAGACATCTCATCTGAAGTGACCAGAGTACTTATCTCTAAATAAATGATTTCTCTCATTGGTCAAGTGGTGCAAGTACTTCCACTTCACTTCCATTTCCAGCTACTGGACTTTGTAAGCAAAGAACCCTCGGTCAGAAATCTCCTAATGCGTAGGTACTTGTGAGCTCTACGCCCACCTTGGCAAGTGACAAAGACTGATGTCCTTTAATGCCTCACTGAAAAATTTGTTTGAAAGTCCTCTGCGGAGGAGAGTGGAGGGTACTGCTTAATGTTTCTTAAAACACTGTCATCTCAAGATCACTGTTTTTTAATATTGCTTTTAGTGTGACTCACCCAGGGCGAGCACCAAATATGCTAGAAAAAGATCTGTACCTCAGCAGGCTTTCAATGCACTGATACAGGGGGAAACGATGGTGGCAGCAAGAAGCAATCAGACAGAAAATGAAAGATGAGCAGGAGTCACAGCTCATCAGCTGCTTACCCTTCAAGCATTTTCTAGGCATTGTAAGAGAGGGAAGATTTGAGAAGCGTAACAAATACAAACACAAGTTCAGAGTGTTGTTATTATTATTAGCATGTTTGTTCGCAGGTTGCCTCTTTCCTAATTTTGATTATCACCTTTGCAACAAAGTACAGGCTGAAAAGAACAACATGAACTACACATTAACGTGTCCTAAAACCATGGTAATGGCTCAGGAAAATAAGTCAGGCGGCCGGTTCAGCAAAGTCCTCCACGAGCAGTGGCATTCATAAAAACATAACATGCACATAAAAAATAATCAAGAAACAAAAGTCAAAACGGTCACCATGCATTTCACGTAATTTAACTGCCCAGCTCCAACTCCGAATGTCTATTCACATGATGGAAACTTTGGAAGTGCCTCGAGGACAAGGAGCCGGAGCCTGACTGCAAAGCAGGGTGGATTAGGATAACTGGGGCTAGACTAATCTAGACAGAATGGGGTTCCTCTCTACATCCTCATGAAGTTTCAAGGTATTTTGAAAATAATGAGAAAGCTCTTCTTGATTTCAGCTGCCCTGATTTTAGCTCCAGGTGGTGTAAAAGCATATAGATTCTGATAACTCAAAGTAGACAGTTTGCTAGATAAACCAAAAGACATCACTTTGTCGTTCTCTACAGCTAATTTGGTAAAACACAACTTAAAGGGCTTACTCCATCCATCAGTTTTGGATTTGCATCAGAGCTGAATTATAAGGCTACAGAACTTCATTAATATTGGTTTACTCGCACATTTAGGAACTCAGTTATTAATGATGAGTTCACAAATTACTTTGCTGAGACGGTTAACTTGACACAATTAATAGTCATGAATGTAGGACAACTATTACGCTGCCTTTCTTCTGAGGAACCTCCAGCATCCAAAAGCACAACTGGCCTTGCTCTTTCCTTGCCCAATGGCAGGGAAGATGCCAGCAGGGCCCAGCCCATCCCTGGGGCTCTGTCCCTGTTCCCTGTGCAGGCTGAGACGGGCTGCACACACGGACCCCCCTCCCTGCAGGGGGTCGGTGGTGGTTCCCAGTGCCTCCAGTCCAGGGCTGGATCTGCAGCAGGGAACAGGAGTGCGCTCTGCAGATGGCTTCGTACGAGACCTGCCTCTACCTGGCCTGAGACATAGGGACCTGGGAACTCAGATGCCAAGAGCTCTTAACAGATATCAGCCCCAAATCCAGCAATCTTAACCCCTTTAGGTAAGCCTCAGAAAACAAGGGAGCCATCAGGAGTGTCAGTGGGAGGGAAAGCATAAATTCTGGATTTAAACTGTTCTGAAATAATTTGCCCAAGACAATACAACAAGTCTTGGACAAAGCCAAGCCAGATGCTCTCACTTTCTGATGCAAAGGACCTCAATCAGGACCTTTCATTTACCTCACCCCAACTTCTGCCTCAGCATATGCCTGTTCTAGAGAGAGGACCCAGGGTGCTGCAGGGCTATAGCCCATAGGGACAGAGCTGCTTTCAGTGAGCCACTTACTCATCCTTCAGCCACTGCGTAGGGTGCTGAAGCAGCCCCCTTTCTGGAACCACCCTGCTGGCACCAGCAGAAAAGTCATTTTTTCACATGGTCTGCTTGCACTGGGGAAAGGAGGAGAGGCAGGTACTTCACAAACCCAGCTTTTCACTCTTATTTCTTTTAGATGGTGCTTTACATTTACATGCTACTTATGCACAACAAAGAAGGATGGCAATTCTTCTGATTCAGCAGCCTCTCCTCTTGTGAGGCACGAGACCTGCAGTGACTTGTGGTGCCAGGGCTGCCCACCCCTAGTGTGAGAGTGAGATAGCCCAGACTTGACTGGTGTGACACTGGTAAAGGTCAGGTGTTTGCCACAGGCGAAAAAACCCAGATGAACAAAAAGATCACCTGGAAGACGAGTGACAGAAGTGACAGTCACGTTGTCACAGGTGCCCAGCAGCTGAGCTACACCATAGCACAGTGCCCAAGGCCGTGGCTACGGGGCACAGCACGTGTCCTCTACACAGCCCAGAAAAGCAGCAGGAGAAACAATTCTTAAAAAACATTCCATGTGTGGAAATCACATTTATTCCTCTTCCCACTTCAAACACAATAGGCTCTAAGCACCCCTTTCTTGATCAGCTTTTAAACCCCCCACCAGACAGATATTTAAGAAATATAAACTTTACTTGTAACTCCTTCTATTGGCAACTAAGTGGTTGAAAAAAATAAATCTCCAATATTAGTTTCCTTTTTGCACACTTGTTCTCACTCAAGGGTACTTAGGAAACTATTCTATTTGTCACAGTACAGTAACCCAGCACTTTGGGAATCATAATGTACCATTTCATAGCTTTGGTGGATAAATAGCTCTAATTTTCATTAGTCCTCCTTGAGTAAGCTTCCCTATTGAAACAAGAGACAAGGCAGAACGCGAGGTTCTCTGTCACTAAAGCTATGGCTTTGTATTGCTAAGTAGTAAGATATGATAAAATGACAGAAATGATAATACAGCAAATCAATATATTACCCTGCATGCACAGACTATATACAGCAGATCAAGCTTCATTTATACCAGATGTTCATGGTGACTCACAGCCTGTTCTACCAGCTGCCCCCTGTGGAGGTCTTAAGAAGATGAGGCCCCACCTTGTGTCTGTGGGGACAGCACCTTGGGTTCCTCCCTGTGGCAAATTTATTCCAGAAGAAGGAGCTGAACTCTCCTTCCTGTGGATGTGAGTGATGTCCATGTGTCAGAGGTGTGCTTACACAAGAAACAAAGAATCCAATACTCAGCTGCTGGAAGGAGCAAAACGCCATTAAGCCTGTGTGCTGTGAACAGAGGCAAATACCCCTCTGTCAAAGAAGGACAGATGTTCTTTTCTCTAAAACAGTAACAATGGCAGGAAAATCTTGGTATCCCAATGGCAGGAAAAACTTAGAATGTCTCCATGTGCACAGTTTTTCTCAGTTAAAAAGAGCATTAAAGTATACATTGAAGTGACATGGATATTAAACATCGAATAAAAACATGAGGGACTTGTAAGTTACTTTGTTATGGTTGTTTATCGTTTTAATGATTTAGTCCTGCTTTCAGGGTACAGGTGGACTGGGCAACGTAAGTTATTCCATCCCTCTCTGAACCAGTATTGGAGATTTACTTATAAGCATTTTCTATGGCATCCTTTATCAATCCAGAAAATATCAATTTATGCATTTACTATGCTGGTAACACCTATCAAACATCTGCTAGCCCTACACAAAACCACCTTGATGCTACATGTAACTCAAACCCTAAAAATGCAGCAAACATTTTAAAAAAAAAAAAAAAAAGAAAAGCTTAAGTAAAGGCATTTTCTTTCCAGACACGTCTAAAAGCACAGAAAATTAATCCCTCCCCCAGCTAGAGCAAATTTCATCTCAAGCAGTTGATATCTGATAGTACACTGTAATTGACAAATTATCATGGAATAATTTTTACCACTAAATATATCTTTATAGATTTCTCAAGTCTTCCTGTGTTTCTAAGGGCATTAATGCGATCTCTTAATATCTCAGCTATCTCTAAACAGAAGGCAGAAGCCCTTGATTAAGTAATTAGCTATGTCAGTAGGCAGAAATGATCAGCAAAATCATACCTTCCTCTGGTATAAAAGAAACAAAAAAAAAATCCCCAGAGAATAGATTTGTAGTAGAAATTTAAAAATCCATTTATCACTTGTCAATATTCCTCTTGGCACTTCGTAGCCTGATTGCACAGGGGGTAAAGGGCTTACAGCCCCCCCCAGGACAAGAAAGCACTCCCAAATTGGGGAAAAAGCCCAGAAGCAGCTGGCACCTCCGTGCACAGACACGCTGTGACTTTCATTGATTCTCCTGTGGGACAGGGGACAACACGCCCCTCTCTCCCTGCAGAGAATGCCAACCCAGAAACTTTGCGAGGCTGTGTGGTCGTGTTTATCTAATTGACTTATCCTTGGCTAGAAGGGAAGATGTGGTCTGGCCTCAAAATCTGTTACAAATTCTCAGCAGGGTAACAGAACCCGGAAAATGCATTGATCTGTCAGACCACATTCGCAGAAAGGGGCATCATTGAATGTTTCCTTCTGCTAAGGAATTCACTGAGAAGAAATATAGCTAACCTTTGTGGTTTTTTCCATTCACTTATAAAAAGCACAATAACCACATCTTAAAGGCGGAATCATTGTAAGAGCAATCTTGAGAACTAATAACATGAAAGCCAGTATTGATGAGCCCGGGGTGAGAGAACAGCTCTGCAGCTGCTGTTCCCGTAAACACAGGGAGTGGGAAGGCTGCTCATTTCCTTGTGGGCCAAAAAAGATGCTCGGGGCATGTAAATCCCACCAATTTCAAATCAGAACCAGATCACAGTGGGTTACAATCCCTTCCTCTGCTTTTAGAGTGATTACTGTAGCAGTATCATATCCCTTTTTATCTAATGTCAGTTTTATTTCCAACTACTTTACATAATAGCACTTGATAATTCATTACATATTATGCATATGCTCTCACCCTGTGAATACAGCACAAGCTTGCAGAAGCAGATCTCCACCTTCCCTCTGCTATATGCTCTTCTCACTTGGCATTACATAGGCTATGACTAGGCTGCTCTCTAAACACACATCACTCAGTTCCTGGCCCTACACATTGATAACGGATTTGTGCTTTAACATGGCTGCTTCTAAATAAAGCTTTGGTTTGTGTGGTATCTCGTAGGTAAGATCATCTGTGCTTTGCCAATGCTATTTTGTTGTCAGAGAAAACCTATTTAGTATCAGGGTTACACACAGCTGGACAGGGATCAGTTTTATAGATGAGTTCCTCACACAGCATCGTCGAGGAGAAAGTAATATAATAGGCAAGTACGCCATTCCAAACCTCACTGATATTCCTTAACTGTGTGGCCTATTTAGTGGGTTTCAATCTTTACTATTATTGCTATATGTCAAGAGAGACTAGACCTTTCTCCTATTCAGCAAGGGAACCGGCCTGTCATGCCCTGCAGCCAGGTGATGAAACCTTAGAGCCAGTCGTAAACTTCGTGGTCTAGTAAACCTCTGCTGCTCACCTTGAGAAAGGCACCCTCAGTGCAGCAGGATGGCCTGTGCCACAGGGGAAGCTCAAACTAAATGTTAATGACTCCATCTGGCCTTAAAACTTTGCATTGGGTGGGTTTCCTTTTCCTTTATTTTAGACTAACACTGCCCAGACGAACGGGCCTCCTTCAAGCAGCCTTTTCTAGAGGTCACGGTGAGATGTTCAGGTTCTGCAAAGACCCCTTTTTCTACTGTAAAGATTGTCAACACAGGAAAAAAAGAAAAAAGACAGGACTGAAATAAATGTTTGTGGAAATTTATACATAAGATATCTTCAGTATGGTTGTGGAATAGCTTTAGAATCAGTTTCAAAGGAACATAAAATGGCTTTGTAATTACAAAATAGATTTGGAATGATTGAAGTCAAGTACATTTTCTGAGAAGCATCCTAAAAACATCTTGGCTTTACAGAGCTTCGGATGTTTGTTTTATGTTCTATCTTGGGAGCAGATAAAACCTGCTTCTTTTTTTTTTGAGACATTAATGTTTGCTATAAAGTGTAATGAGAAAGTTAGCTGGATGTAGCAGAGGAAGCATCCTCATGCTCATAAAAAAAATGTTCCGAGCAGCGGGCTCTCCCTTCCTGGTTACAGAGCTGCTGGGCAGGCAGTGCATGGGAATACAGCCCCGGGATTCAGGGAGGCAAAGCAGCCATCCCTTTGCTCCGGAGCCCCTGGGGTTGTGCAGCAGCCTGGGGATAGGATCTCAGCCTGCTGTGCTGCTCACCAGAGCACACCAGGGCAGACACAGAGCAAGTGGATAGCGAGGGGACACGTACAAAAGCAAAGGTGGCACGTCATGCCGGAGTGCTGCCTCTGCCCACCCTGTGTGCCCAGGAAAGCTGCCACAGGCACCCGAGCTGTGACTGCAACACCAGTCTGAAGAAGGGAGTAGATGGGAACCTGGGGAATCACAGAATCTTCTAGGTTGGAAGGGACCTTAAAGATCATCTTGTCCAACCGTCAACCTAACTTTGACAAAAATAGACACCCACACAACAAACAAGGAGCATCATCCCTAAACCATACCTCCCAGCACTACATCAACCTGTCTTTTGAACACCTCCAGGGATGGTGCCTCAACCCCCTCCCTGGGCAGCCCATTCCAATGGCTGAGAACCCTTTTGGCGAAAAATTTTTCCTAATATCCAGCCTGAACCTCCCCTGGCGCAACTTGAGGCCATTTCCTCTCGTCCTGTCGCCTGTGACTTGAGAGAAGAGACTGACCCCCACCTCTCTACAACCTCCTTTCAGGTAGTTGTAGAGAGCAATGAGGTCTCCCCTCAGCCTCCTCTTCTCCAGGCTGAACAACCCCAGCTCCCTCATCCTCTCCTCATAAGACTTGTGCTCCAGACCCCTCACCAGCTTTGTTGCCCTTCTCTGGACCCGCTCCAGCATCTCGATGTCTTTTTTATGGTAGGGTTCTTCATGAATGAAGAACCATGAAAAAGAGTGAAGGTATTTGTGCCACCTGACTTCTGTGATCTGAACGCTTCCCAGATAGTGCCCGTCCAGCCATCGACTGCAGAGGGAACATCCACTGCTGACTTCAACTGCACCAAACTGTGTGCCTCAGTCAGACACCCAAAGCTCGCGGTATAAACACCCTCTTCACCTCACTCCTACCCCAGTGGCCTAAGATACACTGCTGTAGTAAATACCGAGGTAGTTGCAATGCAGTCACTTCCTCACTCCTCCTAATTCTGCAGATCTACACCTTTGCTGTTCACCAATTAACTCCTGCCCTCGTTTGGCCAACATGTTCTTTTTCCACTCAGGAAGGATTTGGAACATCCATGTCTTGGTCATCTAAACTAAATTACTTTGGACAGCTAATAGGACAACTGGGAAAGTCCAAGCTCCATGCCATGAAATATTTCCATCTGTTGCAGGGAAGACATCCCATTTGTTGGATCTTTGTCTCAGTGATTTTATTAGTCAGACTCTGGGGGGCACTAGGATCTCATGATGAAAGATACGGGATAGAATCACTGCTGTTTCCCACACTCATATTTGCAGCTATTTGGATTCTGAATGTAAAATCAGGGCCAACAGTGATTAAGTTTCAGATGAGCCTCATCACGCTTCAGAATTCCCCGACTTCCACTTCTACAAACTCTCTCTGGACCTCTTCAGCTGGGAACCCAGCACAGAGATCTCAGGAGAAAATGCTTATCTTCAGTTCTGAAACTGAATATGCAACATGAAATTTCAGCCTGTTAAATACTTTAAAAGTCCTACGGCCTCAGCTGGCGTAGCAGGAGTACGGACACGGGCTGATGTACTGAATCTCAGAGCTGCTCCCTCTGTGCTGCTCTCCCCTTCCCTTCACACTATATTAGTCCAGCTCTTGATCCCAAATAAACCTAGAGACGTGACCGGGCTGCTGGTGTTTTCCCCATGGCTTCTGCTTATCAGTAACTTTCCTTCTCTCAGAAGCACAGGGTGGGATTCATGTTCTCTTACAATCGCTGTCTTGCTCTTCTCTGTAATCATCTCAGCTTACAAGGACAAAGCAATATCCAAAACAATTATTAATTGCAATGAGAAAATTGCTCCTAAAGAGAAGTTAAGATGATAATGGCTGGAAAAGTATGATTGGAGGCAGTGCAGGGAAGCCTTCTAGGATGTCAGTTGCCTGGAACACCCACATAGTCATTCGCCCTGTTCATAACAGTAAATATGAACCACTACCATAAAAACAGCAATAATAAATAAATTCAATTGCAAACTTCACATTTCAGCCTGCTATTTATATGAATTATAGGATACTATCTCTTCTCCCTGACCATCTAATATGGTTAGCCAAAATGGTAAGAATGGCAAATATTATCATCAAACATGCAACTTGCAATTTAAGCAACAGAGCCATCTCCGTGTAACTCCCTATCATATAAGACAAAAATATCACTGAATTTGTGGAATTTGTCTATACACCAAATATTTCAAATGACAATTGCCTGCTAGCAGTCTCAAGACCAAACAATTACACTGAAATATGTTTAAATAAACCAGACTTCTGCTTGAATGTACAGATTTTCAAAGAACACTGAAAACCGGGAAAATCTCTTCAAATTAATCACTGCGAATTATTCAGTCAGCTACAATTCTAGTCATCTGTGCTTCGGAGAATAAAAAGCATGCAATTTATTTGTCTGACTCTCGCAAAGTGTCCACCCATTCCTTTAAGCTCTATTTTCACCATGCTTTATGGGGACCGTTAGACAGCTTGACAAAAGCATATTAACAACAAAGTGAGCTTCCCAAAGTACACTCAGCAGAAACCAGAACTTTTAGGTGAAACCCCCAAGAGGGAGTATTTTTTGGCATCTTTGATAATTGCAGTCCCTATTGTCTTTAATTTCTAGATTAAAAGCAGAAGGAGGTGGGGAAAGAAAATCCTTTTTCACAGACTGATATTGTCATCTGAGGATATTATCTAACTATAATTTATGCTTTAAAACACTTCAAAAGGAACTGATATTTTTATAGATGCCTGAACTCTCATAATCTGTACAGCTGCCAGCTGTTAATACTCAGGAGAAACAGAACTTCAGTTATTTAAGACCACAAAGAAACAAAACCAAAAATCCAACGTACAAAGCACACAAAGAGAATTCTAATTTGACCTTTTGTCTTTAATCCAAAGTCAGAAACTGTTTGCCTGACAGAGTGGTAATTGCAAGATCCAATTCAATCCCACTCGGAGGCTGAGAAAGCTGATGTGTATCTGAACCTGAGAACGCACAGCCAGTCCCAGTGAACAAACAGTTACCTTCACAAACCTCAGTGACCTTTAGTTTGGAAAAAGAATCAATGGCCTGTACTTCTAGCACTGCAGTGCAAATGAACCAGCAGGAACATGTATGCCCATGCACATCTTTACAGGTACTGTCACCATAAAAGGCTTCAATGCACATTATTCGATCTTTGCTTTTGATACACAAAAAGCTGTCACTTTCACCTGTCACTTTCTAGAGCTATTTCAATGGGCCTTGAACTAAATAGTATGAGAAGCTCTATCAAGAGCCAGATTTTGCTGCCCTTCTCCTTCCTGGATAGTATGGCTCACCTCAAATCATCATGCAGACAGACAACAGGGGTTTTTTAGGGAGTAATGTATTAGTGCATGTGGGAAGGAATGACAGAGCTCTGACTACAGTGGGAATCCAACACTGCACCCTGAGGCTGTTGCTGTAAGAAGAAAGAAGACTTTGTCCATTGTCCCCCAGTGCTTTGTCAAGTGTTATGGGGTGTCCAGATGCAACTGACTTTTTCAAGAATTTGTCTTAAGATTCATCCATTACTGCTGTCCTTTTTGTGAGAGCAACCTAAATTCAACTGGTTCTGGAAGAAAGCACTCACTAAAAGAGCAAAAGCAAGAAAGCTCCTCCACCTTCACCCATGACACATCCCTATTTGCTCCGCATTTTTCTGAGCCTTCCTGTTTCTTCCCCCAAGGCTGCTGCACAACCCCAGTGCCATACCTGAACTGAAACCCCTCAGCCTGATACCTCTCTTTTCTCTCAAGGGTATTAAAAAAAAAAGTATTTCTTACACTTAACCAACACTGCTCTTCAGTAAGTCCAAGCAGAAAACGCCGAGAGAAAAGTCATTCTCCCCACAGCTACCATTCTGCATGCTGTTCCACCCAGCTCGCCCATCCTCCTCCTCCTCCTCCTCCTCGGGAGCAGTGAAAACAGTGAATGCAGAAACCTTGGCCTGCTTTCCCAGGCTGCTCCCTGCTTCCAACTACAAAAGTATCAAGTAAAAGTATTATTTGCTCATAACCAGGGTATTTTAGAGGTAACCTACACAGGAGCGAACAGCCAAGCGAGGTCCTGGACACAAACCATTGCAGGGCCCCATCAGATAAACTTCTCCCCACCTTCCCCTGCTGCAGCTGCTGAGAAACAGCAGCCACAGAATTCCAGTTTTAATCATAGTTTTGTTCACTCTCCAGAGAGCAGTAATAAAAGGTTCAACTGGGAGGGAGCTGGGGGGGGGGCGGTGTTAGAAATACCGCAAGTAGTCATTCCCACCAGCCATACATCTGGCCCTTAATTACCCTATGGTATTTATATAATCAAAAAAATATTCAACTTGTATGACTGATCATGTTGAAGTAGTGGAACGCATTAGCAAATAAATAGCAAAACACACAAATTTGTCAACAGATGGATTACAACCCAATGTAATTAAATGCAAAATAGTTCTGCTTTTAAAGCAATTGCTCATAAATTAGCCTGTCAGCAAATGTATGCAACTAATTGCATGAAAAAAATTAGGCCATAAGACAATATTATCTGCACATAGTCTTTCCAAACAATGTAGAAATGATTGGGTACATTATTAATTGAAAAGAAGTCAAACTGCATTAGTTTAATTGCTCTTTTTTGTGCAAACCTATTAGAATAATTTATACCATATTTACTCCTTTTTACATTTGATGATAGGTATTTAACTCTTGTTTGTAGACTAACAGTAATGATTTCACCTTTTTCTCAGCCTAATAAATGCAGTAAGAATGCTCTGTTTGTCCATGGCAATGGTGAACCAAGACTGTTGTCCCAAGGGGGTTTCAGCAGAATGACAACTGTAGCTGTCCTTGGAGATACAGCCCTTTCTAAATGAACCAGGGGCCATTGTGGAAATCAAAGAAAAGCTTGTTTGCAGAAAGGAAAGGCTAAAGAATTGTAAAACATGTTCTAAAAAAAGTGTATTCACAGTGACATTGACAGCCCTGACCAAAGCCAATTCCGAGCTGTCAGCTTTCACATCCAGAGCCCGGCTCGCAGACACCTAATTAAAGGTTTAATCCCATAATTTTCATCTACCAAGGCTCAATGGGCTACTGATCAAGAACCTATGAAAGGTCATGCAGAAAAGCAAGCCTGGTCCCTCACACTTGTTGTGCAGGATCTGGCATCTCTGTTTGGGTTTGTGAACCCCCGCTATTTTCCCAAAATGGCTGAAAAAGCACTGGTAGCCTAAGGGTGACAGTCACGAACACAAAGATCGCATGGATTTCAGGAAGCTTTGCTTAAGTTCTGTAATCAAAAGAGATATATATTGAGCTTGATTTGGGTCTACTGCTGGTATAAATGGGGAGAGCCTCTGCTGACAACAGAGAAACTACCCTGAAAGAAAGATCACAGCTGGGATGCATTTCATGTACCTAATCAAAACATCTGCAATTTGAGTATGGGTAATGAACTGCTCAGAGACAATTGGTGAACTAAGAATCATCCATGTAAATTATTCAGTGACTAATTTTGACTAATGAATACATTTGAGAAAAAATGAAAGCTATTTACTTTACATATCTTAAGCTTTTTTTTTTCCCCCCTCCTTTCTCTACATGAATTAAAACTGGCAGAGAAGTAAGGAGAAACAGAATTGCACGCAGAAATTATGAGTTTGGTGGCAGAAACACACATCCCTCCAAAAAACTCACAAATGAGCAAACTTGTCAACTGACCCAAAATGAAAATACTGATTATCCAACAGCAGTTCCCACCCACCTGTGGTGGGCATTTTTTCCAAAGGGGCTCCCAAAGCAGAGCCTGGCCTGTCAGTGAGCAGCCAGAGAACTGCCCGAGGACATGGAGAATCCGGATTCAAATTCATTGCCTTGTTCTAACTTGAGAATGAAGCCTTGATCATTAGGCCACAGAACATCCACAGTAGAGTCACAATCTCTCTATTGATGGTATTTCCTCTCATATGGAGTAACTGTAAATGTGTTGGATGAGAAGAGAAAGAGAGTGGTTCTGTTGTAACCTTGGGTTTGGTCACCTGGGACATGCCACGCTGCAGCCTCCGGATCAGTGGATAATGGTACATGAAGTAGAAAAGCTTCTCCACATCAGCCTGAGAGCTCCTCCAGCCTGAGACCTCAGCCCCCCAGAGCAGGTCCTAGTGCCGTACAGCAGGGTGTTGTTACTTAAAAGGGCACTAACCTTAAAAGGTTACTTAATACCTCACTCCGAGGAACAAATGCAAAATAACTTTTTTGGTCAGTATTTTCAGGGCAGAACAAGGCACGTTCTGGGATGCAGGGATGAGTCTCTCTCAGCCTCCAGGGAATAAAATTTGTTTCTTGATTGAGTGTTTTAGCAGATGAAATCCAATGAAGTCTGACATTAGTTGGTAATGAAGAAGTTTCTTTGGTGTCTATTAAAAAGATGAGATTTATGGATAACCCTCCAGAAGAGATGGATAAAATAATCAGAGGCTTGTCATTCTTTGTGTTTCTGATCTGGAACTCTCTTTTCTGATAAAATAATCAGAGGGGAAAGAGGTTTGTCATATCTTTGTGTTTCTGATCTGGAACTCTCTTTTGAGATCTTTTGAGGAAGGAGAGTACACATGAAATGAGGAAGCTTATTAGTGTCTCCACTGTAAGGTTTGGTACCTGAGCACGGAAGTATCTAAGCTTAGGTGCAAAGGAGCACCAGCACGGCTCATGAAATGGGTGGAGGAGAATGGGCCATTTCATCCATAATAAGGTGAACTTCCTGGTTTTAAAATTGGAATTTATCGAGATCTTTTGAGGAAGGAGAGTACACATGAAATGAGGAAGCTTATTAGTGTCTCCACTGTAAGGTTTGGTACCTGAGCACGGAAGTATCTAAGCTTAGGTGCAAAGGAGCACCAGCACGGCTCATGAAATGGGTGGAGGAGAATGGGCCATTTCATCCATAATAAGGTGAACTTCCTGGTTTTAAAATTGGAATTTACCAACAGAGAATAAAGTCACATCAGTCTCCACGTGGCTCACAACCTTTTGGTAGGCAGATCTGAAGCTGTGTACCTTCATGCACAAGGGATGCTCTGTTGCCAAACCTGTAGGAATCACTTAATGTGATGGAAATTGCTGAACATGCAGCTACTGCTTTGAATAAGTGGGCACCACAGGACCACTGGAGATACTTTTAAGTGTCCATATCCCCATCCAGGATTTAATAGAAGCAATTCCTGTGCTGCCTATAGCAAATTCAGGGAGTTTTGGAACTGTTACAGAACCACTTACAACCCACCTATTTATACTCTAGAATCTTGCTAATTTGTCACAGGAGAGAGGATAGTTCTCTCAAAATTAGCCCATTTGGACTTCCCAGGAAAAAGAAAACAGGGTTAAGATTTCCTCCTCCTACTCTGCAGGTTTGGAAGACATAGCTTGATAATGATGAATGAGGTAATGTTAATAAATAGACCAGTAAATTAAACAAGTCTTTGGTATTGCAAAGACTGTTTCCACTTTTGTTACCTTCTGTTTCCTAAGTAGTTCTGGAAAGAGACAAAATCAAGGCTATTAAGAAAAATCCCTTGACTCAGAAAATGCAGGGGAAATGGAGAAACTGAGCCAAAAGAGAAGTGAAAATAAGAGCAGCAAATTTGAGCTCTTCGCTCTCAGGGTTGTTAGTTTTGAGCATTATTCCCAGCACAGGGTCCACCTTCCAAATCCTTGTTTCACTCAGTTGGAATCACTGGTTGCAGTTTTTTCAAAGTGAGCATTTGCTCCAGAGAAATTTGCATTATATGAAGTTTGGAAACATGATCAGAAATTTAATTTAGCAACTCAACTGCTTTTTCAGCCAATCTCTTATCTCCTCCAGAGCTGCAGGCTTAGGAAGAGCAGGTCATGCAGACCTGGAGCAGTGTCCAACACCTCCGTCTTCTCAGACCACTGGGAAGTGGTGGTGGGTATAGGGCCATTGCATGGTGTGCACTGGTGGAATCCCCCAGAAATGCTCTAGCTGTACCACTAGTGTCACTGCTAAGAAGGGGGAAAAGATTAAAATGCACTGGAGAGAAGCTTCTCTGACCACTTACGGTGTCTTTTGCTTAGGGCATATTCTGATGTGAGGAATTAGGGTTTCCTAATGTCCTGAAGAAGGCACTGGGGATTTTTCCAGAAAGCTCCCAATACCACCCCCACCCAGATGCTGTTGAGCAAGGAGCCATCCTCATCGAACCTGAGCCTTCAGAAAGCCTTTGCAAGGAATTCTCCCATATCAGAAAGAGGATTTTTTTTTCTTTTTTTTTTTTCCTTTTCACATTAGATCCAACCAAATGGTGAGCAACAAACACAGGCTTGCTTCCCAGCTGGCAACTTTTCAATTAATCTAGCAAGCATCTTGGGATGCCTGTTGATTAGGGAAAGCAAGGAGCAGAACAGCAGAGACTCCGACAGCCCTGGTAAACACCTGCATCCGAGCCAGAGAGGAATTTCACAACATATAAGGTATCTGCCGAGGCAAAGCCAGGCCCTGCTTAAAGAATTCTAATGTATTCAGCAAGCAAAAAAGAAACTAACACTCAACATAGGACAGCGTTGTGTTATTCTTGGATTGATAAGCAACTCAGCTTTCTTCTTCAAATTCAAGATTTGCTTCACAAGGCTCACTAAACTTTTATGTGAAATGCCACAAAGCTGACAAGCATTTCCAGATGATAGTGAAAAGAACTGCTGTTAATTATTTGTATTACTGGAGGGCCCAGGAGCCACGGTGATAGACCAGGAATGCACAGAGCAGACAAGCTTTTCCCCACATACTTACAGACCAGGAGAACACCGACGCCTGAAGACACAACGGCAACCAAGGAAGCCAGGAGATAACACAGCAGTGGTGTTGGCAGAAGTCAGAAATTTCATACAAATTTTAGCAAAAGAAGGTTTAAGTAGGGAAGGCCAGAAAGGAGAATGGCACAGCCTGTGGGAAGGCCCTTTCCACTGTCTTAACCACACCAGAGAAGTGATAACGGGGACACTTATCCTGAAAAGATCAGGCAGGGTCTTTAAAAGCAAATAGTTGATGCTGGTGGCAGCAAATAAAGGAACCAGCAGAAGGACACAGGGAGAGAAGTTATGGCAAATGACACTGTAGGAAGCACTTTAGCACTGCCAAGTTGGAACCTCTGTTAAAGTCAGAGAAGATCACGCTGTAGGAATTGAGTTGGTGAAGCCCTGATGAGAGTCAGAGGTCTAGTGGAAAGATGCTACACTTCAGGCTGGAGTATGAATCCACTGTAGGGTAGACATTAAGATTTAGAGAAAAGACAGGCAGATGCAGTGCCCAAATTATGGAGCCAAGTGTCAGGGAGAATGCTGGGACTTTCCATCTCGACTGCCAAAGGACGAGTGCTTGTATTATTCTTCGTATGACACTTCCTTTCTGTGCTCTAAGATGAGTAATCTAGATACATGCACTCAGAAAAAAAAAATCATCAAGATTTGCCAATGTGGGCGGAAAAACCTGTCATTATTAAAATGAATCCATTAACTAAGATGCTTTATAAACTCCAGATGATCTCTCTCCTATTATCCTGTAAGAAGATTAAATTTTTTCATTGTTGCTTTTATGCAATTTCTTTGTAAAGGGAAATAGCTCAAGGTTAAATTGAAAAGCCTTTTCCATCCAATAAAGAGGCCGTATTAATTTTCCCTCATCTTAGAGGAAATATATGGCCTTGTGAGATATAAAGGCTGTAAGTGTGCTTCTTTCTAGGCTCCTTGCTGTTCTGTTTAATAATGGAACAGTGCCTCGGCCAGCCATCTGCTTTCCTGCCCTGATCTGGTAGGGAACAAGGCTGCCCACGTCACTTCCAATCAGTTAAGTTCAATCCAAACAGGATAAAAGTTTGCAAAATACATTTTAAATCCTGGGAACAAGCAGTTAAGCACTCTCTTGCAAATTAGGTGTTCAGTGACTCTGATCTTCCTTTTAATTTACTGCCTCCAAGAAAGGAAATAGAAAATAAGAACAATGTTTCATTCCTGGCAGCAGTTTACAGTAAGAATACGGGGAGTTACGCCAACATAGTACAATTAGCAACCATGCTAGAAAGTTAAATTTTGGCTTGTTGTACACAAACTCTGCATTGGATTTAAGCATATATATGTATAACTCACACACACATTTGCACGTATATACACACACATATAACCTCATACCTGATGTTACTGCTGCAATAGAAATGGTGAGAAGTCCCTCCATATTAGGTAACTGGTTCACCTCTACCATCACCTGCGTAATTAGACTTCAGGGCTTCCCAGACTCTTTAATTAACATTTCCCTTTGGCCTTCCCAAGAGCCGATTTCAGAGCAGCATTTCTGCTGGCACATACTGCTGCACTTTCCTACTATGACTATCTATTGCTTAAGGGCCTCTCTCTGCCGTCCAGTCGCTCAGTGCGTGCCCAGTTCTCTGCTCATGTCCTCTCTTCAAAGTGTTTGGCCAATTCCACCACCCTGGCTAACGCTCGGTGCTACGGGACTCTTCCACAAGTGAATTGATGAGTACAGAATGGGCTGCATAATCAGAGTATTGATTTTCACACCAGAAACGTTAGCCAAAGACCACCTTGCAGCACGTGCAGTAGTTCTCTTGAGGGAAATAGCCACAGTTCCAGCACGTGAGGAGAGGCTGAGGGAGCTGGGGGTGTTCAGCCTGGAGAAAAGGAGGCTGAGGGGAGACATTATCGCTCTCTACAACTACCTGAAAGGAGGGTGTAGAGAGGAGGGGGTCAGTCTCTTCTCCCAAGTCACAGGCAATAGGACAAGAAGAAATGGCCTCAGGTTGCACCAAGGAAGGTTTACGATGGATATCAGGAAAAATTTTTACACTGAAAGGGTCATTAAGCCTTGGAATGGGCTGCCCAGGGAAGTGGTTGAGGCACCATCCCTGGAGGTCTTTAAAAGATGGGTTGACATAGAGCTTAGTGACATGGTTTAGTGATGGGTTTTTTTATCTAAGTTATGGTTGGACTAGATGATCTTAAAGGTCCTTTCCAACCTGAACAATTCCATATAATTCTATAAGGAGACTCAGCTCACAGGTACTATATCTCCCATCTTTCCATTGAGTCTTGGAAAATCTGTATGCATGGCAGCCCTCAGCATTGGTGAGCTCAGCAGCCAAGGTGTAACTGGTGGCCAGTAACACACTGAACTCTACCGGCACATCTCGTATGGTTTGGGATATGAACGCAAGCGAATACCCCAGGAGCAGGCGTGGCCTCCAAGGTAATTTCTCTGTTTTAACGTAGAGATGGGCTCACCTCTCCCCGTGGGGAGGCACACACTGCCTCCAGCCCCGCTGTAGGTTTCTGAGCAGTTAGCACCGTGCTGCTCTTGATAGCTTTGAAGGCCGTGACCAGAAGGGCAGAGTACATGCGCTGTGCGTAGTGCATTAATGGCCCGTGGCTGTCACCAGGGACAAATCTCTCCTGCTGCTTTCAGTGGGATGATGAGAGTTTATGTTGGAATGCAGGCTTCCATTAACAGCCAAGGTAAGTGAACATCAGGAAATTATACGAAGCATCAGTTTTATGAGCTGAAAGATTTGTTACTGCCACCCACACAACTAAAGGCATTATTTTAAGAAAGCATTTAAATTCTTTTTAAACCTTATTCTTGATACAGCAAAAGAAAGAATCAACTAGAAACTCCCCCTCCCCCCAATTCTAGTATGAACTCAACTCACTAGCATGCTTTATAGAGGTTATTGATGGATAGCTTAACTCCTAATTGTCTGTTCAAAGCTTCTGCCGTTTTTAAAGTTTACTCCGTGGTGGTGCCTGGGACAAGTGCCTGCCCCCGGGACCCTCAGGACAACAAGTCTCCAGGCCAGGCAGACTGGAGCACCACCCAGACCTGGCACCTTCCACCTGCCCACCAGTGCTCCCAGGACCTCTGCTCCAGCTCCTGCCATCACCCTCCACCTGAAGGGAGCAGAAACAGTCCAAGAGAGTTGCTTGTGTTTTACAGGGGATGTTCACTGCTGGTGGGGTGTGTGTGGAGGAACTGACCAGCAGGTAAGAGGGCACCTGAGACCTCTCTATCCTCCCCTCTACCCCATCACTCTCCTGTATACTGTTTTAAATCCAGTTTGTTATTTATCCACAACACCACAAATAGTCCACACTTGCTCTGCTCAGTTACGAAAATGTATTTTCATTTACCAAACACAAAATCCCAAACCAAAACTTCTAAAATCACCAAGTGAAATAACACAGTTGCCTATCAAATGATTTATAAACATCAGACTCTGAAAACCAAAACCGATTAAAACAAAAAGATTTTGATGCTTGCCATGACTCTGCAGAAGGCCAGAGTTATTTTACTGAACTATTTTTTGTAAGTGTTTGATCTGAACACGTACTAGTCTGGGAAACATGAAAGAGTAACCTGCCATCTGAACTAGTGGGAAAAAAACATTAGACAAAAATTAAGTTGAAAGCCTTTGCATGAACTGCCAAATGTCACAGAAATATTCTTTTTCACTGACAGAACAAATACGGGAATCTTTTGACTAAAGACGTCTTCCAAGACTCCTATCTCCTCAACACAGGAGCTGCCGACTCAGAAGAATTCAGAGTCCGGCTCCTCCTGCCTACAAATCAAACAACTCCTCTGAAATTAGCAGGAATTATTTGCCACCTGACTCTACTTCTTGGTGGGAATCACTGACGTGCTGCTGATTCCATGTACATCGGTCTCGCACAGATACTGTCAACCAGAAGTTGGTCAAGGAGGACCTAGTGTGACACACGATTCCCCAGGCAGACACTTGCTGATTTTGGATTTCCACACAGCACCACCTCTGAGTGCTCTGCCCCCTTCACTGTCCGTCGGTGAAAAGGGAGTTGGTAACTCTGACAGAGCAAGCTGTTCTTAAAAAAGCTGAAAAGGTCTGAGCAAAACATCCCTTGACTTGAATCTCTTACTCACTCAAAGGTGCTCATAAACATTGACTAACTATTTACACAAGTGATGGTGAGTTGTTTGTTTAAATCATTCCTAACCAATCTCTATTGATTTAGAAGCCATTTTCTCCATGATCATACAGAGCTGTGGAGCAAACATTCATTAACGAGTAAGGTAAGAACATACTGCATCTAATCTAAGGTTTAAAACTTCACCCTAAATCAAAACTAAGCCTGACTTGGATCTGTGGGATTTGAAAGAGCTTGGATGGCCCCCGTCACCTCCTGTACATCACCTGCACACACCTCTGGAGTTCAGGGTTTCCAGAGACAAACCCAGCAAAAATGTGGTGTGCGTGAAGGAAAGAAGGCACTTTGTCAGTCTAGAAAAAGAACCTAATTCTGCGACACAGGCAACATATTCCTTTCTGCTCAGCAAAGTTTCAGTAAGTATTCAAACGTCTGGTGCTCTTTCAAATGCAATCTTTTGAGAGAGAGCTCTGCAATTTCTTCTTGTGGAGTCCAAAGGAGGGGAAGGAAGCAGTGCCCGCCCGGCAGCCTGCCTGAGTGCACACAGATAGAGAAGTAGGGGGTTGATGCTTGTCTGCCACAAGTAAAATTAAGTCTTCAATCTTTTTTTGTAATTTGAAACTGAGAAACCCAATCAATAATACTCAGAGTCTTCCTTCTGCTACAAACAAAGAGCACAGGCCAAAAAGTCTGCTGCTATTTTTTTTTCCCCCTCTTCCCCATAGCGATTCTTCTAAAAATTCAATCTAGCAGTTCAAGCTTAATTGCTCACTTTGAGACAATCCAAACCTCTAGGAGCCCTGTCTGACTGAAGGTTTTGAAGCAACTTTGATGTTTTCGTAGCATCACTGCTTGGAGGCACATTTTCAAAAATTTACCCAGACTCTGTCTCTTCATATGCAAACAACTGGACATTAATAATCTAGCAGTAAAACTTAAGACATTTGCATAGTTTGGAAAATAATGAGGCCTCTTACTATTTAAGATATCTGTTCCTATATAAGTTATTAGACTCCAAGGATCCATACATAAAATCAATCTTAATTGTCCAGAACCAGCTATCAGGAGGATTTAGGAATACATCATTCTAATTTATTGCAAGTAACAGAGACACAACAAGTGACAAATACCCCTACCAAAAGCATGTATTATGTTCTGCTCCCAAGCTGCTATTTTTCTAGGATCAGACACATTCTTTTAATGAAAAGCTCCGCGCGTGGGTTATCGGAATGTCTGTCTGAGCCCAACTCAGCAAAGACTTGCTACCAACCCGATTAATGCCTGTGCTTCAGAGCAGCCCTGAACTTGGAGGGGATTCAGAAGTCCCACTGATTTCAGCCGACAGGAAAGCTGTAGCTACACACAGCCATGGCACACAGAGGTACCCCTGAGCCCCCAGAGCCTCCCAAGGGAAGTACAGCTCTGCATTAAGCTCTCTCTGATGCCTCTGGTATGGGTCCAATCGCACAGTGCTTTGCTCAACGAAGCTCAATTGACCTTCCAGTCCTAGGACAGCATTCCCCAACTTCCCTCCTGGCTCTCCATTCCCTTTCTCAGTCCAATTTCCACCATGAATTTTTGACACCACTTTCCGAGCACCGTGACTCCATTCAGGCTCGCAGCCCTTGCCTGTGGGAACAACTGCCTGGATCCATAAGACGACAAAGGTGACCAAGCCTCATTTATTGGTAAATGTTCAAGCCAGAGTATTTAAAAAAATGCCACAGATTTACAGCTGACTCCTGGGCTAACAGCATCTCTGTCTCCTAAATATCAGCAGTGCAGACATGTCTCTGGATGGTGCTGCAAGGCAATAAAGAGTGCCCTGTAGGTCTAGAGCTACTTTTATTTCACCTGATGGGTTAAGAGCACTCATCTGGGACGGAGTGGAAGTTCCAGTACTGTCACTAATCACAAATGAAAGCTCTGCCTTATTTTTTCATCACTTTCATAAGTAAGAGCATAAGGAATTCATTCCAGGAAAGGATGCAAGTCCGTAACTTTTTGTGCAGAAGAACATGCCTCAGTTCCTGGGAAAAAAATGGCAATTGCTCAATATTTTCTACAACTGGCTTTATCAACTCCTCCCTCATTTCTGTGGTAGCAGCAACCGGACTGCCTAGAGAGCTTAAAGCCAGGACTGGGGATTCCTCTGTGGTAGCCAGGGTCCTCAGGACAGATCATATAATACTAATTGTCAGGCTTATATCTTTTGTATATTTAGCCCAAAGTGCTCTGACAAGCAGAGAAGAGTCTTAAGCATATGCTGAAAGCCAAGCACACGCTTCAGTGCACTACAAATAGAGCTAGTTAAGTTTGAAATAACACATTTTGTAAAGCTCTGATCCAGAAAACATACTTCAAAGTTTTGTGCATAAATACTGCACAGATCACCAGTAACTTTAACATCTCCCAGATGCTTCTGTGCACATTTCAGTCATTTCCTCTGCAATTGGTCATTTATATACTGGCACTCCTGTCTTGCAAAATCATGTGCAGAGGTTTTCATTTTCATCATCCCCTGTTCTTGGCTTTAGACAGGGGGCTCGGAGAGTTGAACTGGTGGATAATGAAAGGCTTCAGGATTATTATTTTTTTTAATGGCTGAAGATTAGAAGTTCTAAAACCTATGAAGAGAGAGTTCCCCTTTAGACAACACAAGCATGGATGGTTGCTTTTACCCTGACAAATACACACCTTGTATCATTTAGAAAAAGAAATAATTCTCTACAATCTCAGATAATGTACACTTCTACTCGCCCTGAGAAGACCTTTTGGATCTGTCTGAACACTGTTTCCTAGAAATACATGCCACCTTACAAAACTCTGCTTGAAAAAGAAATAATTCTTTACAATCTCAGATAATGTATACTTCTACTCGCCCTGAGAAGACCTTTTGTATCTGTCTGAACACTGTTTCCTCGAAATACATGCCACCTTACAAAACTCTGCTTTGATGCTGACATTAATTGCATCAGCTTTCTTAAGAGAGTGGTCAGGTTGATTTTTGAATATTACTAATGAAAACTGCTTTTTTTTTTGTCTCTGTTTTTTTCATAGTTCATTAATTCTTTAATTTAATTTTATTTTTTTTAAAGTCTAATCCAAGGCTTTGCTGAAAAGAGCAGGAGCAATAGTATTTGAGATTGCAGACATGGTTAATGCCAGCATCGGCTTATGCTTAACTTCTTTTCATTTTTAACAGTCCTTGCCCTGCAGGTATAAAAAGGGAATTAAAGCCATAAGGCACTGCTTCAGATTTGTTCTCTTAATTAGCTCCTGCCATGGTGGATTAATTCCATCTGCAATGTGTTGCCATCTCTGCAGAAGTTTATCGTAGTGGAATGGGGGATTAATGAGGAGAGTGGATGCCTAGACATCCCAGCTGTCCATAAGCTGGCTGTAATGGGATCAGTGCAGATGGTACCAATGCTCTCCTTAAGTATCACTGAAGGTGAGGAATTCGTTTTCTATAAACCTGCCACATGCAGTTACTCATCCACTGCAGAAAATAAAGTCAGAGCTGCAGATCTGACTTAAAAATAATGGGCAGTGGATCTGATAATCTCAAAAGACTGTCTTACTTTCCTGAAGGAATGGTAGGTTTATTAGCTTTAGCATTTTAAGATGAATGAGAAAGACTAACTGTATTTTCTTGTATTTTGACTACTGCAACTAAATGTAAATACATTTAGAAACGGGAGGATTTCTTTTAAAGCTGGGAAAGCTGCTGCTGGGAACCAGGCAATCCAGCAGTGAACTCTGCACCGAGGTCTTATCCCTAAACGATTGATGCTCTGGGATGGACTGTTAGGGCAATATGGTTTTTTGCCTTAGTGTTTAAAACGGAAGCAACTACGGTCAAGCTACAGTTTGTTCCTATGGAAATAAAATGGCAACATTCCCTGGAGTAATATCTGAACATATTATCTTTCTGTCTCAATACCTGCATTACTTCATTTTACATCTTGATTATTAACAGAGTTAAATGGTTTCCAAGAAAGCAGCAGTTACTCTGTTTAAAAAACACTATTCTGGGGCTCTAGAGATAGGGATTCAACAACTATGACTATTACAGGCTGTGTATAACCATAGGTGTCTTAATTTATCCTGTGGCCTTACCTATAAGTGGAGATAATAGTATTTTCAGTGCCTGTTTTGTCTATTTCAGACAGCCAGCTACTTGGGGCAGGTGCTGCCATTCTCCATGTTCATTTAGTGCTGCACATAATAGAGTTCCAATCTCTGTTGATGCCTCTGTGTGTTATTAAAATACAAAGGATGTCAAACAGAAAAAGACATTTGAGTGCTCAAGTGCCAAGGGAACAATACAGGTACGCAGGCATTTTTCTTCATCCTTATAAACCTGCTGCTAAATGTAAAAAGGTGTCTGTAGCTGTTCCACTACCTATACATAACACAGAGGCACAGACAAAGTTACATTACTGGGTAACACATGCTGGGTGCCTTCCCGAAGAGCCATCATGAAATGACAGCAGTAAGCCTGAGTCCTACTCGCTAATGTAATTTGAAACATTATTATTTTCTTATGTAGCATCTAGTATGTTTCTGGATGAACAATGAAGTTCTGTTCCACTCCTAGGGATTCATTGTTTCTTATCCCCTACGACAGTCTCCTATTTGAGCTTCAGAATCTACAACATTATGTAAAAATCTCTCTAGTACAACAGGAAGGAGGGAGGGAAGAATCCAGGGATGCTGGAACTGTAGATGAGAACACTTCAAAAGAAAACTCTGAGGTCCTATTACTCTGCTGGGAAAGAGCTGGGAAGACAAAGTGGAGGTGACAGCTGATCATTTCAAGGAGAGTGCCCTAAACCCAGGGGATGTAGAATGAGGACAAGAAGGAGAATCAGCACTGGGTCAGGTTGAGGATGTCAGAAATATCAGGAGGAGGATCTTCCAGAGGAGATGTGGCTATGGATAAATCCCTTTTGCCCCACAACCCTCTGCAGGAGGGGAGGGCAGAAGAAGGAATCCAGAAAGAGTCTAAGGGAAACAGCAGCTGAAGGCTGTTGTGGCTCTTGGGAAAGCTGTCAGCTCTCCCCGGTTATCCATGGAATTGGGGGTGACAACTGTTGCCCAGCACAACTCCCAGTGCTCATGGGTTGTCACTACACTGCTGCAGCCTCTCCCCTGCTCGAGGACCACAGGAGCTCCCAGCAGAGCTGTCTGGCACAAAAGCCCTGGAACAAGGCTGGGGCTTTACCCTCTGCCAGGGGAGCTGTGAAACCCTGTGTTTAAGGAGCTGAATAGCAAAGGACCTTACATCAGGCAAAACCTCCCACCACTCGCCCTGTGTCCCACAACCCAAGGTGGCACAGAAGAGGTTAAATAAAACACACATCACTCTGCATGTCTGCACTCAAACCCCAGCAGGTAGGAATATTCAGGGCAGGGTTCTGGTGTACTGCTCTGGGATCTGTATAGGGACAGAATGACAGTAGATGCTCACATTTTCTCCAAAACACAGGTAGCTGAAAAAGCCTCTCTGGGCTACGGTTATGTCTTGTTTGGTCAGATCCTTGTAATTGCACAGAAAACATCATCTCTGCTCCAGGCTTGGCTGGGAAAGGCTGAGAGGGAGGGGGTTGTGCTGTGCTGCTGTCTGGGGGGGTTGGGAGGTACAAGATCTATTCCCCACACACACAGATGTCCCTTCACTCCCTGCAGGAGGGAGCATGAGGGAAGTGCTGAGCTGCTTTTGCGTGGCATTTTCCTCCATGTTCAGCCTGTGACAAAGGAGCTGCTGCAGAGGGGGATGTACGTGATGCTGTGGTTTCCAGGAAGCCAGGGGTGACAGGGACTTGGTGGCTGGGGCGGCCACACGCCCTCTGTGCATCCCCTCTCTGAGCCACCCACTGGGCTCCTGCTACGCCTCTGCTCTGCGCCAATGCAAGGGGCAAAGGCACAGTAGGGCTTTTCCCATGGTAGGGAGAAGCTATGGAAAATACTATGAAATACTTACAACATCCTTTTAAGTCAAACTTGCTCTTTAACTTCCTGAACTTTTTTTCTCATTTCCAACAGTTAAACAAGACAATGGAGTTTGGCGAGTCCAAGAAAAGGAAGGTTTTAAGAAAGGGCTATTGCTAGCCATAGTAGTCACAAACTCCAGTTCCATCAGACTTTTACTTTTTACTGTCACTTACTTTGCAAACATTCCATTGGCTTCAGTGAATAAAAGCAGTAAAACCTGGCCCTTAAAATCTTGCTCTTTCAGGCCTCGCCCCTCCCCACAGGGGGACCCTGCAGCCTCCCAGCCCAAAGCTCACTGGAGTTGGAGAAGATATGTTAGATCCATATTACGACAAAGCCAGATAAGCAGACCAAAGGGACAAGGCTCCCACCACAGAATTCTTCCTGCCTGAGAAGCAGATACCAGATTTTATCCTGTATGTTGTGCTGTATGTCTTGTACAGCGCAGCGTTTTATAATTAAAAGGATAATGTTCACAGCAGAGGAGTGTGCTTGGCAATAAACATTTTCTCTGAGTGATTAAATACCAAAGCAAAATTGAGGTGTTCGAGAACCACTGAGCTGTTTATTGTCTTCCAATGCCATGAACATTACTTCTGCTTTACGACAAAAAGAGGTAGAAACAATAAACCATAATACAAACAAAAGATGATATTCATTGCCTCATGAAATCTTCTTTCTGATATTGCACTGTGTCCCAATAAAGGCAGGGGTTTGCAGAATAAATATTTTGAAGAGAGATCCGAGTGTCCAAAATTTGAGTTTTCAACAACAGCGCTCAGCCCAAGAACTGCTGCTTTGCTGAGAGTGGCCTCTACTTTTCCAAGGGAAAGCTCTCAGGGTGATTCCAGATTTCTCCTGAAAATGTTCAGTTGAGTGAAATGAACATGCTACAACTCCAACAGACCCCACAGCTAGTGTCAGCCTAGCTACTCCATAGGGGCATCCAAATTCAGAGAGTCTTGCCCAACACTTTATGAGAATGGTGGAAATAATGCCCCAGATGTCTCAGGACATCCAATGAGTTAGTCATCATTTACTGTCATCAAATTATTATGCAGAAGCATAAAGAGTAAAATCCTGCTCGCAGAGGAAAAACCAGGAGTGATTGTTGTCTGACACACTGCATTTGGCGCTTCCGAGACTATGGAAAACATCACACACCACAATCTAAGGGCATTCCTTGAGCGCAGCACTGTGGCAATGTATAGCTGTGCAAATGCCAGGGAAAGGGTCTTCATCCTGCTCCCATTCCTCCCTTTCCCTGTCTCCTGCTCTTAACTGCCCCCTCTGTTGTGCTAAATCAATGATTTTGGGGCTCGAAGTGAAGTCCCAGCCTGCACACCCCCTCCTCCTGAACTAATGCCATATGGGGTCAGGAAAGAACGACTGGAGGAAACACGTAAACGACTTTGAGACAAGGTGAAAGGTTGTTCATCCAGCCATACCCTGAGAATTTGTGAGTAATTTAATTTTAGTGAAATTAAGATTTCCATTTTAGTATAGCGAGGTTTTGGGATGGCTTCTTTTTAACATTTAATACTTACTGTAATAATGTAGCGACTGAAAAGGAATAGTTTAAATCAAGACCTGTCATTTATGTGAAGAATAACAGTTCTCAAGTTGAGACACGTTAAATTCAATTTGGTCATTAAGCAAACTGACAGAAAAGTTTGATCAAGAACAGTCTCCTTAATGAGGTGGTTGTAGCTAATTCATTAGAGAAAATGAAGTTGGCAGTAAGGATTTTGCACTTTTCTGACACTTCATACTGTTTCCTGTGAGCAGTTCTGTAGCTGACCCTCTTCCGTAAGGTGTCGAGAACACAAGACCAATATAAAGGTAAATATTCTCATGTGATTTTATATGCTAGAACTCTCCTTTAATATAACAGGCTATTTTAAAGATTAGACCAATGATTTATCCGCTTCTATTCTACATCTATAACAATATATGAGTATGGCTTTGAGGAAACCCAAGCCTTTTGCCTTGATCGATAGAGTCCAAAGCTGCTGGTCTGAAGCCAGTGAGTATCCCACTCCTCTGGGGAAATTCCAACAGTAGCTTCAGTACTTTACTTAATTTATTTGCTCTTACTTTATGAAACAAAAGCCAAAACCCAACAACCAAGAGAACATCCCCAAGCTACAGAACAATAAATTTGTTTGAATGTAATAATCTCTCTTTCACTCAGTTCTACAAATTACATGACAACAAGCTCCGCAATAATAAATTGTTTGGTTTGGTATTGTACATTAATCTTTGTTAGAATTCATAAACAAACTTTAAGTCAACAAGCGTGGGTTTAATTAAAAAATTTCCAACTCTGTACTATTTTACTACCCTTTCCTAGATTAGGTAATAAACCATGGAGTTTATACAATTTTATGTGAAGCAATTTTATTTTTTCTCCTTAAACAGCTTATGTGAAGGGGAACTTCCTCGAAGCAAGACAATGGAGTTTGGCGAGTCCAAGAAAAGGAAGGTTTTAAGAAAGGGCTATTGCTAGCCATAGTAGTCACAAACTCCAGTTCCATCAGACTTTTACTTTTTACTGTCACTTACTTTGCAAACATTCCATTGGCTTCAGTGAATAAAAGCAGTAAAACCTGGCCCTTAAAATCTTGCTCTTTCAGGCCTCGCCCCTCCCCACAGGGGGACCCTGCAGCCTCCCAGCCCAAAGCTCACTGGAGTTGGAGAAGATATGTTAGATCCATATTACGACAAAGCCAGATAAGCAGACCAAAGGGACAAGGCTCCCACCACAGAATTCTTCCTGCCTGAGAAGCAGATACCAGATTTTATCCTGTATGTTGTGCTGTATGTCTTGTACAGCGCAGCGTTTTATAATTAAAAGGATAATGTTCACAGCAGAGGAGTGTGCTTGGCAATAAACATTTTCTCTGAGTGATTAAATACCAAAGCAAAATTGAGGTGTTCGAGAACCACTGAGCTGTTTATTGTCTTCCAATGCCATGAACATTACTTCTGCTTTACGACAAAAAGAGGTAGAAACAATAAACCATAATACAAACAAAAGATTATATTCATTGCCTCATGAAATCTTCTTTCTGATATTGCACTGTGTCCCAATAAAGGCAGGGTTTTGCAGAATAAATATTTTGAAGAGAGATCTGAGTGTCCAAAATTTGAAATTTCAACAGCAGCGCTCAGGCTAAGAACTGCTGCTTTGCTGAGAGTGGCCTTTACTTTTCCAAGGGAAAGCTCTCAGGGTGATTCCAGATTTCTCCTGAAAATGTTCAGTTGAGTGAAATGAACATGCTACAACTCCAACAGACCCCACAGCTAGTGTCAGCCTAGCTACTCCATAGGGGCATCCAAATTCAGAGAGTCTTGCCCAACACTTTATGAGAATGGTGGAAATAATGCCCCAGATGTCTCAGGACATCCAATGAGTTAGTCATCATTTACTGTCATCAAATTATTATGCAGAAGCATAAAGAGTAAAATCCTGCTCGCAGAGGAAAAACTAGGAGTGATTGTTGTCTGACACACTGCATTTGGCGCTTCCGAGACTATGGAAAACATCACACACCACAATCTAAGGGCATTCCTTGAGCGCAGCACTGTGGCAATGTATAGCTGTGCAAATGCCAGGGAAAGGGTCTTCATCCTGCTCCCATTCCTCCCTTTCCCTGTCTCCTGCTCTTAACTGCCCCCTCTGTTGTGCTAAATCAATGATTTTGGGGCTCGAAGTGAAGTCCCAGCCTGCACACCCCCTCCTCCTGAACTAATGCCATATGGGGTCAGGAAAGAACGACTGGAGGAAACACGTAAACGACTTTGAGACAAGGTGAAAGGTTGTTCATCCAGCCATACCCTGAGAATTTGTGAGTAATTTAATTTTAGTGAAATTAAGATTTCCATTTTAGTATAGCGAGGTTTTGGGATGGCTTCTTTTTAACATTTAATACTTACTGTAATAATGTAGCGACTGAAAAGGAATAGTTTAAATCAAGACCTGTCATTTATGTGAAGAATAACAGTTCTCAAGTTGAGACACGTTAAATTCAATTTGGTCATTAAGCAAACTGACAGAAAAGTTTGATCAAGAACAGTCTCCTTAATGAGGTGGTTGTAGCTAATTCATTAGAGAAAATGAAGTTGGCAGTAAGGATTTTGCACTTTTCTGACACTTCATACTGTTTCCTGTGAGCAGTTCTGTAGCTGACCCTCTTCCGTAAGGTGTCGAGAACACAAGACCAATATAAAGGTAAATATTCTCATGTGATTTTATATGCTAGAACTCTCCTTTAATATAACAGGCTATTTTAAAGATTAGACCAATGATTTATCCGCTTCTATTCTACATCTATAACAATATATGAGTATGGCTTTGAGGAAACCCAAGCCTTTTGCCTTGATCGATAGAGTCCAAAGCTGCTGGTCTGAAGCCAGTGAGTATCCCACTCCTCTGGGGAAATTCCAACAGTAGCTTCAGTACTTTACTTAATTTATTTGCTCTTACTTTATGAAACAAAAGCCAAAACCCAACAACCAAGAGAACATCCCCAAGCTACAGAACAATAAATTTGTTTGAATGTAATAATCTCTCTTTCACTCAGTTCTACAAATTACATGACAACAAGCTCCGCAATAATAAATTGTTTGGTTTGGTATTGTACATTAATCTTTGTTAGAATTCATAAACAAACTTTAAGTCAACAAGCGTGGGTTTAATTAAAAAATTTCCAACTCTGTACTATTTTACTACCCTTTCCTAGATTAGGTAATAAACCATGGAGTTTATACAATTTTATGTGAAGCAATTTTATTTTTTCTCCTTAAACAGCTTATGTGAAGGGGAACTTCCTCGAAGCAATTGTGCTTTCCTACAGTCACCCATTCGTCAGCGCGCTGCTTGAACCGCTTTCTACCCCTTAAGGTAAAAGCAGAAAAGGCTGGATTTGATCAGAGTTGGGAGAAGCAAATAAAAGTATCTATTAGTGCTTGAGGCATTATTTGAATTGTACTGAGTTCAGTGGCTCTTAATCTATCGTTTTCAGATCCACGGAGGGCGGTTTCTAATGGTCTTGAACAGACTCAAAGAACAGCTGTGCCCATTGTCAGTGGGCTTAAAATCCTTTTTAGAGGTTCTAACAGAAAAAGGGATTCCTCAAGCCTGAGCTGAGGTGTACAAACTAAAATCCACCGAAGGCAGCTGACAGACTGACAGGCTTTGGATCGAGCCCTTGCAATAAATGTTGTTCAATGTCATAAATTTGCTCGATGTCATCAAGAAGGATGAAGATAGTGAAGAAGACACCTGAATCCCAGGGGCCACACAACCCTGGTAAACACAACCCTGAAGTTCTGGAAAAAATAGCCAAGTCTTTATGACCAGAATTGGTTTAAAAATATTTATCAGTTCCTCAAGCTCAGACAGAAGTCAGAAAGGATGTCTCTAGCAGTAGCACACAAAAGCATTTATGGTATATTTGCATCACCTGGTAGTTCATAACCAGCACAGCTAATTTTGGTGCAACTTCTACCTTAGCTCAAGCTGTGCCTTCAGCCCAATGACCCAATGAATTTAGTTTATTCAAAGGGAGCTCTGCGTTTGGCTTTTGAAAGCCTGCAACACCAACTGCTCAATAACTAATCAGAACACAGATAAATTAAAATTCTGTAAAGCACGTGGTGCCCTGTACAACTCCATTCTTACACCTGCACCCTCTCCATGGTGCAGCTCCCCAGGGAGTGAGGCAGGTTTGCCACCGTGGCCTCCCACAAGCTTTCTGACAGGACTGCTTCAGCCCCTTCCTCCTTGCTCTCCTGTCCTGCCCAGCCCTGGCTGTGGCCCGTCTTCTGCAACATCCAAATAAAACACCTGATGAACTTCTGATCATTGCGTTCTCTGGCCAGTAGACACCATAATTTTGACTCTGCTCTTACATATGTCCTATGTTCCTGAAGGTCTGTTTTTCCTTTTAGGCATAATACAGTATGAAAACAGGCACTGTGATCACTGCTGAGAAAGGACTTTTCTGGAACCAAGGAAATAATTTTACTTGACCAGCCTAAACCACAATGTTTTGGGGTTTGGATTTGGTTTTACTGACTCACAGGGTGTAAAATGCACAAGTAACAAGTTTTACCTGGAGAGAAAAAAGTGCCCACCTTTCAGGTCTGGTCTGCAAAGAGTTCCCTTGGAATTATCCACTTCTTTCCCGTGCTTTCTGTGGGAGAAATCCCTGTTACCAGGTGGTTTGGCTGCATTTACATTTAAATAGGGACTTTTTTTTTTTCAGGTGATTCTTAAGAGACAAACTGTAGCTATTCATGGGTCCTAATGAGAGTGTTAATTTATATAGTTTCTGATGTGCAGCCCTGATTACATCTTGGATAAGGAACATCCTTGACATAACTTGTGAATGCAAGTTCTCAAAGCAGTCTTCTGGGACCACTTCAGAAGGGAAGCAACTCTCCCCAGGAGAATCAGCCACAGCTGAGTGGCATTTCCTTGGGAAGCTGCCAGTAACGGCCTTCTTTCTCCTTTACCTTCTTGGAATAGCAAACATCACTCTCTCCTTATTTACTGTCATCCCTTCATCCTCCTCCCCCCACTTTTCCCTTGTCCTCCTCCCTCCTACAGAACTAAGAGCTAAAAATTGGAAGACAAAGGCAACAAGGTTTATGACATTTTTTCAAACACGAACAAAAAAGTCATCTCCAGAGAGATGCCGTTTATAGTCACACCTGCAGTCTAATAACTGTCAGCCTCAAGAGAGACACATGCTGTAATTGAGCGGCATTGAAATGCCACTGCTACTTCATTATTTTTAATATATGCCTCCCTTCTGTAAACCAACATATCAAAATCATAAGCATTAGGAGCAATACTTAATTTCCAAATGAGTTTTCTTTCCACTAAGAGTGCAGAAAAATCATAGCTGTGTCTGTCAGGTATTTCTGAAATACCACTGGGCTCAAACCAGTGTAAGAGTCCAGCTGGGAAGAGTCCTCTTTTTTTTTTTTCTCTTCAGTTTTAAGCTGTTATTGCTCTATATGACTTGAGCTTCTGTTCCTTCCCTGCATCCCCTAAAGGTTAGCAGCAGCAGCACTTCACTCAGTTGCCTAATTGTGCTTGTGAAGCACTGAGCACTCAGAAATCTGCTGCAGAGCTTTGCAGAAGTGGTTCCCCCAACTCCTGGACTCCAGACTCACCCCACAGCACAACAGAAGCTTCTCCCACCTGCCTGGCCATGGGGAGTTTCCTTTTTCTGTGCTTCAGCCTTACTCACATGTAGCTTAATGTGCATTTAATGTGTGTTACCCTAACTTGTTTATTATAATACATGCACAACATTTCTTCAGGCCCTCAGAAAGCCTTTGGTGCAGAGGGTAAAAGTGGTCTGTACTATTTTGGGCTCTCCCTTTGGTAAGCACTAATGTGAGACCTGATAAAAAAAACGCAAAGAGGTAATTCACACCACCAAATGTTCTTAAAAGTTGCTAAAATCCACTTTACTGTTTTCCTCTTCTCTTCCCCCGACACATAAGCACTGTTTGCAGAGAAGTGTCTCCTTGACCCTTTACTGTTTTCCTCTTCTCTTCCCCCCCCGACACGTAAGCACTGTTTGCAGAGAAGTGTCTCCTTGGACCTTCCCCTGCCCTCCATCCCCGTGTGCATCTCCTCACCCTTAGCAGCTGAATTAACTCAGTAAACATGTACTGATAACACAACATCCAGGTCAGTCCTTCCTACATCACCGGTGGTTTCAAACCCCTCATGTCTCAGACTCCCCCTGTAAAGCACCACAGCTGAACACTGTGGTGCTCACCTGCCAAAAAAGCAAAGACACTCAACACTGACAGCAAAAGTTAAGGTGACATCAGTAATGCCTGCAGCACAGTGCAGTCGCTGGGCCTTTTCTGGAAGGTGTTTACTTCTGTCTGTGCAGGGATCACGTCTGCAGAATCAAAATACGTGTCTGCCCCGTAAGCCCATCAGGTCTGTCACCCTGACCACGGGTGCACTTCTCTGCCCTCACTACTGGGGAACTGTCAGCTCCTGGGCAGCTGCCTGTCCTACAGGAACATTTCCCCCTCTATCTTGCCAGCCTTGTTAAAGCCATCATTTTAAAACGCTGCAGACATGACAGAACTGGGCATTTTGACCTCAAGCCTTCACCTGACCTACAGGTGAATATACAAAGCCCAGGGTAACCCCAGCCTCCCGTGCATCACACTGTACAACAGCTGTCTGGTTTGCAGCACAGGAACCCGTCCACAGGAGGCAGCTACAAGCCTAGTTAATACAGCAGCAGTGGCAAACGGGCTTTTAACTCACACCAACAAATGGTGTAAATCCAGAATATTAAACGCACAAATGTGCTGTTAAAGAGAATAAAAGGCAAATTAAAGTCACAATACCACAAAGTTCTGGGAAGATAGCCAGTAAGAACAGAAAAGTAAGTAAAAGCACTTCCTCCTGCATCCTTCACGCTCGTATGTCATGAGGAGCTATAAAGGCCTGTAGGAGAGCCAGGGATCAAAAATGTGATGAGGTTTTCCTTAGGGAAGTTACTGCATTGAAGCTTCTTTTCCATTGCATCTTTTCATCCATTCAACACCAACGCTTGACAGCCTAAATCTAAATGCTCCAAGCCCACCCATAAAGCTGCTTTTCTGTGGAAAAGCGTAAGACCTACACCGTTTAATCAGTAACTGATTTTCTTCATTTAGCACTGACATTGTGGACAAAGCAAAAGCTCCAACAACATCCAGCTGCACACCCCGGGAAGCCTTCCCCATGGGGACAACGGGGTTGTTCAGTCTTGCTTGCCTGCCCCAAGCTTCCGTATTGTCACCAGCGTGATAGCCAAGGCATATCATGTTGGAAGGTACAGCCAGAACTGGCTGCAGTGTATCAAAGGGGAAAGTTTTCATGTCATAAAATATACTTTAGATAGAGTCACATTGTCTTGCAGGAATATGGTGATGCTGCTCATGTTTTCACCAGGGAATTGTCATGGTGTATAGCTTGACTCTCTCTTACTACTTCAGTAAAACACAAACCTCTTGTTCAGACAGATAAAATTAAGGCTCTTACTGCTTCAGTAAAATGCAAACCTCTTGTTCAGACAGATAAAATTAAGTCGTTCTATACTTGTGAACAGAATTTTGGCAGAATTTTTACTTTATGGAAAAAGTTTCATAATCTGACTCCAAGGAGCCGGAATTCCTCCTGCATGCTGACTGTCAAAGCACGAAAAGACCAAGAAATCTCCTTGGGTTCCTCTTGAAACATGCAGCTGATAACAGAGACCTACATACTTTCCTGTCTACTACCCAACTTCAATATTTCACTTTGATAATCGTGTGAGGTATTTTTACATTTGCCTTTACCAAAAAACTACTTAATGTCTGTTGCAACTACAAAGTTAAATATCCCAATGCTTCCTCCAAAGTTTTCTTTCCATAACTGCCATGAACGTACTTACCCAACCACCACACCAGCCGCTCCATCCCATCCCCAGGAGCTAAATCAGAGCTCTAACCAGCCTGCTGCCCAGGGAAAGGAAGGGAAGGTGGGCACTTGGCTCTGCAGAGGAGCTGGAGGGCTACATCTACTTCAGCACTTTAGTCTGGATGAGGAGAGCACTGTTGAAGCAAACCTCTCAGGGTCTCTGCTTACTCTGCTGGGGTTTGCACCACACAGCTGTCTCAGACTGCACTAAGGGGAGCACTTTAGGTGACACTAAACTGCAAGTTGTGCTCCAGGTGTGCTTTTAATGTGCTCCAGCCTCCAGTGGGCATTCTGTCCATAAAACCTCTGAGAAAATTGGCAGTAACTTCCCTCAACACCAGAACAAATGTGGATGGCTGTTTCTCGGTTTTTGGCTGCTCCCCTGTAGAGCCCCGCTCCTCCTGCGCTGTCCTGCTCACTGGTGCAGAGCAGGACACGAGCAACATAGCTGTTTTTTCTGCCAGTAACACCAGTGAGGAAGCACCTGAAAGACACAGGAGGAACTTTACAACACGAGAGACAGCAAAATAATTTCTGGGTTCAACACTGCCATCCAGAGAAAGAGCAAAGGAGTTGGTTCTGTCTCCCAGTCTGCCAGCCAAGGCGACAGGTTCACTTTGGGAACCACAAGGCAAACAGAATGTGTGGTTTTAGGAAACAAGACAGAGCTCTGACCAAGTCCCAAGCAAGAATGAAAAAAATAAATAAATACAGTGTTTGAAGCATAAATGGAAAAAAATGCAGTCAGGAAGAGATTCCTATTTAGGGGAAAGGATCCTTTCTGACTGCACAGTGTTTGCCTGTAGAGCCCCGCTCCTCCTGCGCTGTCCTGCTCACTGGTGCAGAGCAGGACACGAGCAACATAGCTGTTTTTTCTGCCAGTAACACCAGTGAGGAAGCACCTGAAAGACACAGGAGGAACTTTACAACACGAGAGACAGCAAAATAATTTCTGGGTTCAACACTGCCATCCAGAGAAAGAGCAAAGGAGTTGGTTCTGTCTCCCAGTCTGCCAGCCAAGGCGACAGGTTCACTTTGGGAACCACAAGGCAAACAGAATGTGTGGTTTTAGGAAACAAGACAGAGCTCTGACCAAGTCCCAAGCAAGAATGAAAAAAATAAATAAATACAGTGTTTGAAGCATAAATGGACAAAAATGCAGCCAGGAAGAGATTCCTATTTAGGGGAATTAGAAAGGATCCTTTCTGACTGCACAGTGTTTGCTGAGTGGATGCCTCAGGATGTGTTGCCAGGAATCACGTTCTTCCCCTTGTCCCTTCCATTTAATTTTATCTAGAAATGCAGTTAAATGCTATAGAGTGCTCCTCTTCACTACACACTCATTGTCAGAAAGAAAGACATGCTCTATTTTACCTACAATCTATAGTAGAAGCAAAGGCTTTCTAAGTCCAAGTTCTCACTGTTACAATCCACAGGCTGTTCCTACAAAGAATTAAACCCAGCATTTTGCTTTCCCTCTTTAACTGCAATTTCAGACCTGGAATATGAAAACTCCACTCGGGGTGATGCTGCAACACTGAGCCAAGGCAGGGCAGGGCCAGTTCTCTGTTGCTTCCAGCTCCTGTTGAGAAGGATGTGCACTCTTAGCTCCCAGGGAGCGCATCTCTCATCTCACCATCCAGTTTTTCACAGCAGCATTGTTTGTCACATAGAAGCTGAACAGCCTGCAAGATCTGAAGTTGCTACATCGCTTTAGGGAATTAGCTGCCATTTTGCATTACATTATCACCTTAAAATGACTTTAAAATGTCAGTTTCCTTGTTAAACCACAAAATGTAATTTTACTTTTGGTTTCCTTACAAAATTATTTGATTCCCAGAGTCATGGGATATGTCCTACCACTGCTGCCTGGAGACTCTTCCAGAGACAATCCTCACAAGCTCAAGGCTGCTTCTACCTGGTGGCACAGCAGCATTATTATTTTAGCAATGGATGGCTTTGTGTATTTTATAAATTCCATTCAGATGGCAAAATTCACAAAGAAAATCCATTTAATTGGAGATCTAAATTAACAGAAGCGACAATGTAAATAAACAGCAAATAGTTCAAGGAGAAGGGAGAATACTTGGCTCTTGGTCAGCAAGCTGGAAGCCTTGGGACTTACCATCACACACTAGACCCAGAGTATGGGGGCTGACTGTTCTGTGAGCTAGCAATCTGTAAGCCCTGGGACTTACCATCACACACTGGACTCCAGAGTATGGGGGCTGACTGTTCTGTGAGCAATGCATTTGCAACTGCCAAAAGGCACATGTGAAGAAAAACCACCTCAACTCTGTGTGGATGAGGCCCGGAAAAGAATCAGGGTTCAGTTACTGTCCCCCAGTATTTTGGTTGTGCCAAAGCAAGGGGAAGTCTAGGACTCAGATGAGAATTATGTTGTGGGTTTTTTTAATCAAAACTTTTGATGAAGAAGTTGGCTTATAAATTTTGACTTTTACAATAGAGTAGTGCTCATAAACGCATAACCTTCTGACATTTTTGCTACTGACAATTAGGTAGGCAGGGACAGAAGAGAGAACTCGAGTTTTACAGTTTGGATTTTCAGTGAAAAACTAAAAAAAAACTTTTAGGAGAGACTCCAGAAGAAAAAGCACTGTTAAAAAGCTATCAACAGCCATTTTGAAGCCAGTTTTGTCAGTGGATGCTTAATCACAGAGAGAATCATAGAATTGTCTAGGTTAGAAGGGACCTTTCAGATCATCAAGTCCAACCATCAACCCAACCCTGACAAAAAACCATCACTAAACCATGTCTCTAAGCACTATGTCAACCCGTCTTTTAAACACCTCCAGGGATGGTGCCTCAACCACTTCCCTGGGCAGCCCATTCCAGTGTTTTATAACCCTTTCAGTGTAAACATTTTTCCTAATACCATACTGAAACCATACTGAAGAACCTACCAAATTGAACCTATATCAGAAGGAACCCTGCATGAACCCTGAAGAAAGAAGAAAAGAAATGTGTAGCCCCAAAGGACTTACTGCAGATCTAATTCTTTCCAACTTTGCTGCCGAACCTTCAAGACTAAGGAGAGATTTAGTAAAACCAGGGATAACTAACTGGTTTTTAAGCACATGAGATGGCTAGGCTTTTCCCCAGAGGGTGTTAATGAATAATTTGACCTGCTGACAGACCAAATGAGAGTTTATTGCTTTAGGTTGTAACCACAGTAATTGTAATTAAGTGGTAGCCTGGGAGAGAGTCCGTTAGCAGCGTCCTGCTAAGGCAAAGCAGAAATTTCATGTTTAAACAGATGATTAAACTTGTCATAACTTTCTCATCTTGCACTCAGAGTGGTAATTTTAACCAGTACTCGAGACATTTTGCCAAGTTATGTTGATTATGGGCATGGCACAATTGCAAATGCACAGCACCGAATGAACTATTGCATTATTTACGCTATAGAAGCACCTGGAGAGTCCAGCCAAGATAAGACACTACAGGAATTCACAGGCCTGACAAATGCCCAGTCTAAAAAAAACCTCAGAGAAAGGGGCAGGAGTGACCCTCTAGGTCACAGAGAACACCTTGAGCAAGTATCCTCCTAACTGACACAGCCTGCCTATTCCAATCATCACATGCTGCCCTTCAATGATGAGTCACTGACAAGCAGGAGGATTCCCATCTTCCCACTTGTGTTATTGTTTCCTTATAAACACCTCTCTATTTAGAACACAGTAGTCAACACACTCACAGATAACAAACAGTCCCTGTAGTGTTCTTGTGCTTCTTTGCCTTTCTGAAACAGTTTGTGTGGTTGCTATGACTTTTTAGAATTTGCCACAGAGCATTTCTCAGCCGTATGACTGTTCCTTTTCAGGCGAGGTGCTGGTTTCCGCCTGCCAAATGCAGCTCCTTGCCTGACCTGGCACCAGAAATTACCTACCTGACCTCCTGCCAGTGGTCTTGCAGGATCAACTCCCAAATCTTCAGTCTCTTCATAGTGACTTGGATCAAACTGAAGTGTCAGGGTTCAGAGCCAGTGGCTGACTCAGCTGTACCCACGCAGAACCACCACGCCATGCTCAGACACGTTACTCCCAAGGGGCTGGACTGCTGTTTTTATTTGGGGCTTCATTGCCTTTCCCAAAGGGTCAGTCTAGAAGGATAACACACACCAGGTGGAACTAGGTCTACAAGAAAGAAGAACTGTTTGGTGTAAATTTGAGTTTAGTGCAACGTAGTAGCTTTTAGTGGTCATTAGGGCTCAGGTGAGCACTCTTAGAATTAGAAGCAAAACCCACGGTTGCAGGGGCTGGTGAGTCAGGAGAAGAAATGTGTTTAGACAGTTCATTTGAGTTTGTTTTAAAAATTATATCCTCTGGGGCTGCCTCTAGCAACTAACTGGTTGTTTTAGGAGCTGCAGTTTTACTGATGGCACTTAATGTCCCAGTCCTAAAGGAAAAGAATACAAATTGCATACAGTTTTGGCCAGACAGACCAAATTCAAGTATGACTTCGATCCTACTCAGCGTGATTCTTCAAAAATGATGCAGTTAATCAGTTTGTGTCAAAACCCAAACAAAACAAACAAGAAAAAAAACCCCAAACACATCCCAAAACACAGACTACTCATCATGGCTGTGTATGAGGACAATTACCCAAGCCAGCAAAGCCACATAGGTATAAACCAATACGAGATGACAAATGGTTTGGCACAGAAACAATTAAAACGTTCTTTGTGATCATCCCTATTCATCACTAACTGCATAAATGGACTTAGGCTCCCTGTCCTACAGCTACATGTGACATAACGAGAGAGGTTCACTTTCACACTTATTCACAATATTGAGCCCTGGAAGTGTCCATTGGCATGTTTCACAAAAGGTAAATATAAGCCAAATAAGAAATCAATTCACTGTGTAACATTTCTGTTAAAGAAAGAAAGAAAGAAACAAAAAAAAAAAAAAAAAAAAAAAAAAAAAAAAAGAGTGCCAGCTAGTAAATCAGCTAGGGTACCAGAAACATCAATTCATAAAAGAAGGTGGAAAGAAAAACATAAAAGGATAATCCTTTGAAATGATAAAGGTTTTGTGTAATGCTTAATTTTAATCAATATACGGGACTAGACAAGGATCATCCTCACAAAGGATGACATAAAAGGATTAACGACTTCCAACCAGCACAAAACTGCAGAGACATGTTTATTACAGTTTGGAATTGTTTCTTCTCCAATTATGATATTAAAATTCAATTTAGTTGAATAGAGGTACAGGTAGAAAAGGGGGTAGATTTTATTTTTTTCCTATTGTTTTTAAGTTGCAAAGTTAAGATGAAAAGTAAGAGATTTAATGTTAATGCAGAGCTGTAGAAAGGGTAAGATCCCATAAAAGTTACAAGATCGTTCTTAATAGAGGGTGACCCAATTATTTATGTTGAACAGCTGAAGGAAACAACTGCAAGTATTTTTCCTTCTCCTTTCAGCTTTCAGTTCTTAGGGTTCACTTTTCAAGTTTCCAACCAGGCAAGGCCAGCCACGCTTTCAAATGAAAGCTGAGACTCATGTGATCGTATGGTTGTGCCAATGGGGACTCTATGGAAAAAAGGATCAAAAGGTGCAACTGAAGTGATGATATTGTCCAACTTACAGGCTGCATAGTAAGGAGGAAGCAACCTATAAGGTGACCAGAGAGAGGCAGACATAGCTCTTAGAGAAACGGTTTAGTGATGGCTTTTATCTGAGTTAGGTTGATGGTTGGACTAAGTGCAACCAAAGTGCTGATATTGTCCAACTTACAGGCTGCATAGCAAGGAGGAAACAACCTACAAGGTGACCAGAGAGAGGTAGACATAGTTCTTAGAGACATGTTTTAGTGATGGTTTTTATCCGAGTTAGGTTGATGGTTGGACTAGATGATCTTCAAGGTCCTTTCCAACCTAGACATTTCTATAATTTTTTAACAGCAACAAAACAGATGGAGAACACTTTTGATTATAACAGCAACAAAACAGATGGAGAACACTTTTGAATTTGCTAAGACTGGGGAAAAAAGGATTTGTTTCTCTTTTTGAATTTAATGTAAATAAATAAATGACAACTGATTTTGCTCTCAACTCCACATTGTCATTTTCAAATCAAACCACATAACCTGATTATCTGCTTAAGGACTCCAGCTTGTCACCTATCTCTAGGACCAGTTTCACCAACTAAGTTATTTTCTTGTCAGATTTCCGTCCTTGGAACTCCTTTATTCAATGCTGATTTCCCTAAATTAAAAGGCATTAATCAGTAACAGCCAAGAGGTTACGTTGGATGCTCAATAACCGACTCTTTCTGGGCAGAAAGGGGAAAATCCAACAGCAGCTTTCAGCAATCTGAAATACCTTCCAGAGCCCACCTTTCAGATATACTTGGAATTAATGCACAAGCTAAGAAATCCTGAAAGAGTAAAGTGGACTAAGTCCTTGACTTTGATCAGGTGGCTGCTTTTGCACACAAAGCTGGGGATACTGTCCCAATATAAAGTGCTTTGGAGAAGAAAAAAAAAAAAAAAAAAAAAGAGTCAGGCTCCATTGAGCTTTTACTTCAAAACAGGAGGTGTCCATAGTTTTACGGTATTTTCCCTTCTGAGAGTCTAAAAGAATAAGCTATTAACATCAACAAGTGCACAACTAAGCCTCAGCTATTATGTCTAGACTTAATTACAAGAAAGGTGTATTGCAATAGTTTCCTAACACGCTAGCTCTCCCTGTTGCCTTTGGTGGTGATAACGCAGATTCACTTCACGGGAATAGCTTTATAAGGCATTGGAAGCACTTTGGATTCTCCTATGGGGAACCTCCCAACACAGCACTCGCTGTAAGACACTTATTAAGCAAGTCCGAGGAGGGACAGCAATACACTGTGGTGCCAGGGTATCAAGAGATCCTGTGCATATTGTGAATTTCACCTTTGCACACTCGCCAGGGCTCAGACTGGACCTCCCTTCTTCCCAAGTAGTACCAAAATACTTTCTCCACACTCAGATCCTCACCTGGACCACACAGACATACCCAACTCTGCTAGCCCTCTCCATCATCTATTACTTTCTGCAGACCTCAGAATTAAACTGTCCTAATGCATTTTTCATTCTTTCCCTCTGTGGAAAGTAAAATACTTTTCTTACTTATTTCTTCATTATTTTATCTTTCTTTATGGAAGGCGGATTCCCCAGCCGTTCTTGCGTGCTGTAATCACTTCTCTTGTTCCAACGTACTGTCTCTCATCTCCTTGCCTCTTTCCAGTATTTTGCTCCTCTCCCCTTCATTCTCATTCTGTCTTTTTGTTTCCTACCGTCTCTGTTCCCAAGCCCCACTCCCAGTCTCAAGCAGAAGGGTATAATTTCTCAGTTTCCTGTTCTTCTATTAGTTATGCCACTGATGAATCATCCTAATTGCAAAGAAGAATATACTCCCCATCATTTGTGAATTTGGTTTACAAATCTGATTGAGTGATAGGAATAAATATTACATAAAATGAATATGTAGAAATTAGCTAGCCGCTATGCACAGCACTAGGGCTGCTCACACAGACAGAGAATATCCAGCAGGAAATCACAGGGTAGATATCCCGGTGCACTGCTTAAGAGCATCAGCCATGGATCACAGTGAAAATGTAATTTGTTTCCACAGATAACTATTGAAATTGTCTGCTATTTCTACAAATGCAGATATGAAAGTCTTTAAGAGATCTGTCAGGTGTTTAACAGAAATGACAATAACAAACAGGAGAAAGAACTGCTCCGTGCATGTGACACTGTTAAAATCACAAGTAGGCTAAGGACAGCTTTCTCACACACCAACTAAACAAGCATCAGAGAAATGATACATTAAATGATAAATATTGATGTATGTTGGAAATAAACATGCAAACATCCCCAGTAAGTCGAAGACGGTGGCACAGGTGGTTCAGATTTCAACATCAAAGCCAGGAGTCCCACGTCCCACCAGGCAAACTCCATTCACTCTGCTAAAATGAGGGAAACGCCATTTGCTGTTCCTTCCAGGGACATTGTTAATTAATTAATTCTTAATTAAGTTTGCAAAATACAAATATCCTTAATTGAAAGACACTGTAAAAGGGAAATTATTGTTAGGAGGATCAGAACTCTTGCCTGGGGAAAACCTCTGGGTGTACTTTCTCATTAATGCTAATGGAAATTAACAGCTTAATGCAAGCCAAGCTGAAAATAAGATACTTTACATTTGCATCTTAACTACATTTGCTTCATTACTTATTTAGGACCACTGATACATGTAGGAAGGTGAGTGTCAGCACTCTGAGCCATAGTTTTTAAGTGGTCCTATATGCACAAATACATCTGAGCCAAAAAATATATGCAATTGTGAGGACAGTACTTTCCTTAGAGCAATACCCACGGCAGTATGTGAGAACATGCCTTCCTAAATGGACACTCCAAGCCAGCAGACAAGAGAAAATAACCAGGGAAGGCCAGAGACTACGTCCAGGAAAAAGATTTGGAGACTGTTGAGAAAGGAAAAAAGGGAGAGGAGCACACGTGGCCCCTACATTAACACCAGGCCAAAATGACAATTCTGGAAGCTTTTGCTGCACCCTGGACACTCCTGGGTATGTTTAAGACTCAGAGTTTGGCCAAACACCAACATTTTTTTTTTGCTTTGATCACATCCAATTGCCTGCTCAGTCTCAACAGCCCAAGCAGTTTGGCACCTGGCTTGTGACTTGTCAGACACAGAGCTGGCACCTCCTGCCTTGCGCTCCTGTGACACCGACCCTGGTGGAGAGGGTCTCACACACCCAGGGACATAGGAAGCAGTTGCAACAACCATGTCAAAACACCAGCAGAAGACAGAGAAGGACAAGTTTTTGCAGTATCACATGGAGGGAGCTATGTTACCTGATGAAACTGCTCAGGAGAGAAGTAAAATCCACTCCTTTCAGGGGATCAGACACTTCATGCTACAAACATGTGGGTTCAGCCTGACATTTCCCATACCAAGTGGAGGAGACGGGGCATAAGGAACCTTCCCACCCCAAATCTCAGGTCAGCGTCCCAGTGCTGGACTAAGGTGGCAGATTCTGTCTTGGCCTTTCCTATAGCCCTAATATGTTACGGCATTATATAGAAGAGCCTCAAGAGAGAGAAGTGAAATAGCCCCATGCCAGGACACCGTACAGCCCTACGTGCCTTCCAACTCCTACCTGAAGACACAAGATCACACGATACGCAGATGTCCTTGGGTGACAGCAGCTGAAAGTCTGTATTCCTTGTGCCAGTCTGAGCTCTGTTTAGATTTTGCACATCCAGTTACCCTTATCCTTGTTAGCCAACTCCCTTCTTATGCCCTCTGTTCAAGGGCACTGCCTGGTTCTCGTACCACAGCAATCAAATACAGCACCACCAATTAAAGAGCCGAAGCCACCATTAAGCATGAAGATACTCATTTCCCTTATGCTAAGGTGTTGCTTCTGTACAGTGAGACCATGAACACTAAGAGAACGACAAAATTTATGGGAGCATTGTGCTGAACACTAAGAATAAACCAAGAATCTCAAGAGAAGCCTTCAGAGCTTTCCTTCCACGAATCACACACTTTTAGACTTACTTAACAAAAATATTTGAGCATGATTAAATCTTCAACCACTGTCAGGGCCTTTTATTTTCCCTACTACAATGCAGTAATCCACGACATATTTTTTGGTGGAATTACCTGTAGTGTAGGTTCCATTCTATTTTCATTCCAAAGAATGAAATTCCAAAGTTGTGCATAACAGGAATCGGGGGAGTTTAGAATAATGTCCTCCTTGTCTAAGAACTTCTGTGGCTATTCAAGGGTTAATGTCTTCTGCATTTTCAATTACGATAGTGATAAAAGCTGCATAAGACAGAGCAGCATATATATTTTACTAATGAATAATTCCAGGAAAGTCACATTTTTCTAAGAATGATTTGCCACACCAACTTATGCCTTTCCCCTTAATTAATCTGTCCGAAACAGATGTCATTTGTTTTGATGAAGATGATAATCACCAGATTTTGCAGACTAAGACAGACACTGATAATTGCAAAAAGAATCACTCGTGCAGCCTCACTCAAATGCACAGTTATCTGTTATTCACTAAGAAAATATATGTCAAGCAAGCTGTGTACAACACTGTGGAACAGAGACACTGTTAAACACAACTTCTTCCATTAACAATCCTCTGAACCCCCTAAACACCATGCTGGGTCACAACAACTGCTGGAGGCTGACCCCAGGTGCTGTAGGTCAGTGTGGTTCCCTGACCCTGAAAGAACAATGACACCAATTTATTCTAGAGTACAGTAAAGTTTGGGACAAATCTGCAGGAGACCTCCACGGGACACAGAGCAGGCTGGAGCATGGGTTTCTGCAAAGAATTAAGAGATCATTTATCCTGGCCACATCTTGTTTATTCCTTCCCAAACCCTGGAGCAGGCATAAAGACATGGTGTGCAGGGCAATAAGTTTGCTTCTTGCCTCCCCAAAATAAGAAAACTGGTTGGTAACAGGTAAACCTGGCGTATGTGAGAACATGCCTTCCTAAATGGACACTCCAAGCCAGCAGACAAGAGAAAATAACCAGGGAAGGCCAGAGACTACGTCCAGGAAAAAGATTTGGAGACTGTTGAGAAAGGAAAAAAGGGAGAGGAGCACACGTGGCCCCTACATTAACACCAGGCCAAAATGACAATTCTGGTAGCTTTTGCTGCACCCTGGACACTCCTGGGTATGTTTAAGACTCAGAGTTTGGCCAAACACCAACATTTTTTTTTTTGCTTTGATCACATCCAATTGCCTGCTCAGTCTCAACAGCCCAAGCAGTTTGGCACCTGGCTTGTGACTTGTCAGACACAGAGCTGGCACCTCCTGCCTTGCGCTCCTGTGACACCGACCCTGGTGGAGAGGGTCTCACACACCCAGGGACATAGGAAGCAGTTGCAACAACCATGTCAAAACACCAGCAGAAGACAGAGAAGGACAAGTTTTTGCAGTATCACATGGAGGGAGCTATGTTACCTGATGAAACTGCTCAGGAGAGAAGTAAAATCCACTCCTTTCAGGGGATCAGACACTTCATGCTACAAACATGTGGGTTCAGCCTGACATTTCCCATACCAAGTGGAGGAGACGGGGCATAAGGAACCTTCCCACCCCAAATCTCAGGTCAGCGTCCCAGTGCTGGACTAAGGTGGCAGATTCTGTCTTGGCCTTTCCTATAGCCCTAATATGTTACGGCATTATATAGAAGAGCCTCAAGAGAGAGAAGTGAAATAGCCCCATGCCAGGACACCGTACAGCCCTACGTGCCTTCCAACTCCTACCTGAAGACACAAGATCACACGATACGCAGATGTCCTTGGGTGACAGCAGCTGAAAGTCTGTATTCCTTGTGCCAGTCTGAGCTCTGTTTAGATTTTGCACATCCAGTTACCCTTATCCTTGTTAGCCAACTCCCTTCTTATGCCCTCTGTTCAAGGGCACTGCCTGGTTCTCGTACCACAGCAATCAAATACAGCACCACCAATTAAAGAGCCGAAGCCACCATTAAGCATGAAGATACTCATTTCCCTTATGCTAAGGTGTTGCTTCTGTACAGTGAGACCATGAACACTAAGAGAACGACAAAATTTATGGGAGCATTGTGCTGAACACTAAGAATAAACCAAGAATCTCAAGAGAAGCCTTCAGAGCTTTCCTTCCACGAATCACACACTTTTAGACTTACTTAACAATAATATTTGAGCATGATTAAATCTTCAACCACTGTCAGGGCCTTTTATTTTCCCTACTACAATGCAGTAATCCACGACATATTTTTTGGTGGAATTACCTGTAGTGTAGGTTCCATTCTATTTTCATTCCAAAGAATGAAATTCCAAAGTTGTGCATAACAGGAATCGGGGGAGTTTAGAATAATGTCCTCCTTGTCTAAGAACTTCTGTGGCTATTCAAGGGTTAATGTCTTCTGCATTTTCAATTACGATAGTGATAAAAGCTGCATAAGACAGAGCAGCATATATATTTTACTAATGAATAATTCCAGGAAAGTCACATTTTTCTAAGAATGATTTGCCACACCAACTTATGCCTTTCCCCTTAATTAATCTGTCCGAAACAGATGTCATTTGTTTTGATGAAGATGATAATCACCAGATTTTGCAGACTAAGACAGACACTGATAATTGCAAAAAGAATCACTCGTGCAGCCTCACTCAAATGCACAGTTATCTGTTATTCACTAAGAAAATATATGTCAAGCAAGCTGTGTACAACACTGTGGAACAGAGACACTGTTAAACACAACTTCTTCCATTAACAATCCTCTGAACCCCCTAAACACCATGCTGGGTCACAACAACTGCTGGAGGCTGACCCCAGGTGCTGTAGGTCAGTGTGGTTCCCTGACCCTGAAAGAACAATGACACCAATTTATTCTAGAGTACAGTAAAGTTTGGGACAAATCTGCAGGAGACCTCCACAGGACACAGAGCAGGCTGGAGCATGGGTTTCTGCAAAGAATTAAGAGATCATTTATCCTGGCCACATCTTGTTTATTCCTTCCCAAACCCTGGAGCAGGCATAAAGACATGGTGTGCAGGGCAATAAGCTTGCTTCTTGCCTCCCCAAAATAAGAAAACTGGTTGGTAACAGGTAAACCTGGGGCTCTTCCCCCACATGTCAGCTCCTGGGAGAGAGTCCCCGATTACTCCCACTATCAGCCAGCTCTGTGTGCCTTGTACCTCTTACACCACACAATGACAGTCACAATAAAGGGCTGCAAGGTGTCCCCCTGTCACACAGAGTGAGACTCATTTTAAATAACGCCAAAGGAAAAGAGCTTTTAGCCTGGTTTTGGCTCCCCTGCCTCTCCCTAAGTCCACATTACGGTACCTGCAGCTTGGGAGAGCATAAATCCATTGACTCCCCAGGGTTGTAGAGCCAGAGGAATCGTTCCTGCAAGCATCCCTAGGTGCCAGCTGGACACCCCCATAAGCAAGCACTTCCACATGACATATTGACATGGTCTCTTGATATACTACTACTGGGATTTGTCCTTCCCCCCCATCACCCTCCTGCAGCAGCAAACAGCTGCAGAACTCTAAGCAGAGTGAAATATCATCTGTCATCACACTGACCTTTCAGTTCTTGCCCTCTTTCTTGCATTAAATCATGCTCTGCAATTTTGTCCAAATTCTTTTGGGAAACATTTTTGTTTGTAAGCCAGTTCGTGAGTTCACTTCCCACACTCGGACAGAGATTCATATCCTGTGATGACACCACAGTAAAACAGAGAACAAAATGAGACTTTTTCAAACCCATTTAGATTTATCCATCTTTGTGCCCAAACAGATGGCAAAAACGAGCTGGATTGTGCAAACTGACTTCTACTACTTGAAATTTTGTGTCTCCTTTCTGAGGAGCACAAGGGTTGGCAGTATCCAATTAAAGCTTCCTCCTCTTGTTTAAATAAGCCAAAGCTCTATTCAGATAACTATTATGGCTTTCTTGTTTACACCGTTCTTCATAAAAAAGGTGGTTTTATAAATTGCTGTGGTATGGGTATGAAATGGCTACATTCAAAACAAATATTCCCTGCCACCCTAAGTCTGCACAAGTTGCCCTTATCAAGTATTATTATTTTTAAAATCTTTGTCACATTAGCCTAGAAATGGTGTCAGGGAAATATTTGGAGACAGGAAGTTTACCATATGAGATTATGGTGGTTAAAAGACCATTATTTTTATGAAGCCACTCCATATCATAAAAAATGAACAAAAGCACCCAAAGGAAAGCCTACCTAAACAGAAGCTTAGCATTTTATAGGGATTTACTTTGCCAAGCTACAGCTTTATTTTACATATTAAAACAACTGTTCCTGCTACATATTGAAAACAAACAAAGCAACAAAAACCCAAAGCCCACAGCTCTCCAAGACCAAGGATTAGCTACCTGCCTACAATCACTCTTGAGTCTAAACCACATGAGCTGATTTGGAGAGATCTCTTTCCTGAAAATCTGCTTAACAATTAAGTCACTTTCCAAATCAGCATCTGTATTTAAGAGTGGTGCTTGACTTGTTTCTGTGTAAAACCAGCCACAAAATGCAGCCCTCTCCACTGAACCTTCCACATGGAAAGCTGTCGAGACTGCAGAAACCTATGTCCCACAGGAGACCCACTCTCCTGAGGCAGAGGATGAAGGCCAAAGACAGATGGAATTGCCACTCCACCCACCAGTAGTCCTTCCTTATCGCGTATCTATTGCTTGCTGTGAAAAAGAGAAGAGGCTGCAAAATTGCCTCTGCCTTTCCCTTCCCTACCACCATTACACGTAGCCCAGTGGTGGCTGAGCCTCTTCAGGACGCAGTGTAGCTCATCGCTCTTTACAACAGCTCCCAGGCAGATCTGATGGATTTTCTCCTGGGTAGAGCCCCGTGCCCAGCCTGGAAAGCATTACATTGAATCCTGAACTGGCATCCAGCAGCAGCTGAGGAACAGCAACCCACACAGGGCAGCATTGAGCCAGAGAAACAGGGATGGGGAGCCACAAGCAGGTGTTACACAGCCAGTTGCCTTTACTAAAGCTGGCTGCACATACAATCACTAGAAACCAACTGAGGACCAAGGGAGAAACCTCTCTTGCCCAAGTGTGAATGAACAAAGAGCAGACTCCTGAGCCTTCTCCTGGAGAGCACAGAGCAGAGGTGCTTAAGTGAGAACAGCTAATTATTTGACAGATGGAGGGACTGTCTGCTGGTGCACAAAAGACTGTTTGTTCTACATGACTGGTCCAAAAATATCTCAGTCTTTCTCTTTTGGGAAAAAAATCAGAACAATTAGAGAGATGTAGTCTGCAACTAGCATACCCTTTTTAAAAACAATCACTGAAGATGCAGACAAGAAGAAAAGTCACCCAGTACTTCAAAAGCACCTCAAAATACAATAAAGAAAACACATGGGTAGCCCTCTCCCTTTCCCAATATCTCATCACAAATCAAAGAAAGCACTCAAAATTATGGAGGTGAAAAAAGCTGAAAACTCAGACAGGTTTTTCCTACCTGGAGCATCTTCAAGAACATCATAAGTGCGCTGCTCAGCAAGGGAAGGTGAACCAAGGACAACAAGAAGGCAGGCACAGGGCAGCATCCTCTGCAGCACAGGGCACAGTCCCACCACACTGAAGGGAGCAGAGGAGGCCCAGCAGCAGCAGTCAGCCTGCAGGGAGAAGGCAGGTCCGAGGTCAAGTGAGGAAGTCAATTTAGCAAGATGAAGCTGGGATCAGTAAGGTTTGAGGCTGAGCAAGGGTCTGTGCTTAAATAGATCTCCCAAGCCCCCACCAAGGCATGTCCCCAGGTTACAGCTGCACCTTATTAGAGCTGGCCTTGATTAGAGACAGCCAAAGCCTGAGGGTGGGGAAGAGTTTGTTGCTCATTAAGACAGTTATGAAAAGAGCAAGGGGTGATGATGTGGACACTGCTCAGGAAGACAAAAGAGAAGACATGCTGGTGTAAGTCAGTGAAACCAGCATGAATTGTTTTGATCCTGAAAAAGAAGAGAAGCAATCTCCTTCCCTCTTCCTACTCCTTTGGAAGCCAGACTTCTGAGAAGAGATAATTAGAAAGTGAGTTTTAACCATGTAAACCTTTGCATATTTTCTCTGTTTGAGAGAAAACTGCTATCAGGAACAGTGGTGGAGAAGCTGCAGTGTGCCCAGATGAGCCCCATCACTCCTCCATGCTGACAGCCCCTCAAGGCGGAAGTTGCAAACACGGTATTTTAGATAATGAATCAGTGTAGTTTACTCTTGTCCCTCTTCCCCTGCCAGCGCTCCAAATCCCCACACTGCTACAGCAAAGCAAAAACTACCCCGTCCCCAGTCTGCTTCCAACAGCAGCTCCCCTTGGCAGGCACCAGCGGCACGGCAGGCTGCAGCACGCTGTCACCAGCAGCAAGTGGCAGGTCTGTACCTGGCTTGATATTTGGCCTTATTTCACATGAAGGTTCTGCACCAGGTTTGCGAAGGATTCAGAAATGCAATAATGTTTAAAAACTGATTAGCTGCTAAGAGTCCCACAGCTTGATCATAACCACAGCAGGTAACCATCTATAACACTTTTTCCTGATCACCTTTTAATGGTCTATAAACACACACTACTCACATTATAAAAACATTAGACAATTCTTTCTCATTTATTAACTTATTATAAATGGAAATCTTGCATAAAAAGGAACTCTGTACTTATTCAAGTCTGCAAGTTTGATTTTCACTTTGCTTTTCTAACCACCACTTATTTTAATAAAAGGGACATTATCTATTTTGCCTCATTTCTTTTGCACGTAGAGAAATGTTCAGCTCTACCCTCCTCCCTTCCTGTAAAGCAGGGTACAGCACAGCACACCGGGGACGCCACTCGCTGAGGGAATTGTTCTTTCTTGCTGCTTTCCCTGCAGAGAGAAACCAGCTGGTCCCAGAGGTCTGTGTTGGGAGCCAGCTGGAAAAGGCAGGCAGAGGGCTGCAGGCAAGGACAAGAATCTGCTGAAAATGTAATAAAGTCCAAGGCTGCACCTTGCAGACTACAAAATCTCCACTCGGTGGGGATTTGGGGGCAGGTGGTGGCAGTTGAAGTTCTCAAAGTGAGCTGAGGCACAGAGAGTATCAGGTTAGCTTTAGTGGTCCTGGTTTCTTGTAGGTCCTCCAGAGTTTCCACATTTGCTGGAGAATCTGAGGATCCATATCCAGCCTGAAATCACTCCTATTCCATGAGGATAGACAAGGACTACCCCCAGTGTCCCTGATGATATTCCATGGTGAAATACCCTCCCTCAGCCCTCTTCACTCAATTTCCACCTTTCTAGCCTGGTACCCGATTAAACACCAATTTTCCTGCTCAACAAAGGTGGCTTCCTTTGCCACCATTAAAAGTAAAAAGACTTCTATAGCGAAGAGATACCACTCTACAGGCCCTTGATCTGACTGCTCCCAAGTGGAATTTTTGGACAATAGTTCCTTCAATCACTTTCATCCCAGCCTTTTCAAGTTCCCTCACATCTACCTTTTAAAAATCCAATAATTTTGTGCTGCTGCCTTTGAAAGTTTCTTCACGCATACCTCAAACAAATCCAATGGTATAATGACCATTTTCCCTCAGATGAAGGCTGTATCTTTTGTCACTTAGTGCTCATTTCCAACCACTACAGCTTCTGATCTTATTGATCGCTGAAGAAAAAGCAGCAAGAAAAACAGTCCTGAAATAACCACCAGAAACGTTCATCCTTCCCCAGTCATTCTGTAATTCTCATTCTAGTCAATAGCAGGGTCGTTAAAACCCTCCCATGATGACTGTGCCAGGCTCTTTATGAACCTGCAAAACCACTGGGTGCTCTGCCCTCACTTTCCATCCTGCGGGTCTATTATAAGCTCCCCTTATCTTTTTCTATAATTTTTATTTTTTCTCTTCCAGTTCTCTTTATCAGAGCAGCCAAGTCTGCCTAATCTGTTTTTACTGTAGACCTACTCCCAGGCTCATGCATTGCTATTACCCCTTCTATTGGATCTTCTGTTTTCCACAGGCTTCCACAGGTTTAGGGCAGTGAGGAATGTGACCTCCCACCTGTGACTGTGTGTGCAACGCAATGGAAATGTGCTTTTGCTGGGTTGTTTTCCCTCCAGTTGCACACACTGAAATTACTGCTATCATTGTAACAAATCCTTTATCACTATAAGACAGAAAATACTTTAAATGCTTTAAGAAGTAGCCTACACTGTACAGAAGTTGAAGCACGCCCTGAAAGAAGGTTGGTTGTTCTTCTCCAGTGTGACTACTCATACAAAGCTCCTAAGGAATATGCTGGGACCCATTCTCACACACGGCCAAAGGGAACTCACAGCATGACCTAAACTACTTCAAGTGTACCAAATCATTTACGTTTGAAGTCTGATACTTTTATACTGACCAACCAGTATCCTTTCAGGAAAAGAACCTCTGCTGATGTCATGGAGTTCACTGAAAGAGTAAATTGTTACTTCAGGTCAGTAGGCCCATCAAATTTTCGCTCACTGATCAATTCCTGAGAATGTTTGTGTTGGTTTGCTTGTGTTTAAAACATAACATAAAGAGAAAAGCAAACCTTGAATATTTTTTGCTCTTTGTGAGAAAGAGATATGTAAATTATATAATTTCAGGTTAATGATTAAGATTCATAATTGTTTTCTATTACAGAAAATCAGACTTTCTTTTCTTATCTTCAAAGATAAAGTAAAAACTGCTTTAATAATGAAATCCACTTTTCATTTGTATCCTGATTCTTCTGCATTCTCATTAACAAGTCATAATTTAAGAATTGGGAGCGATTAATGGCTGGCTACACCACATAATGCTCTTAAGGAACAATGGTACAAATCAGAAGGTTTAGACGTTCCCCTCATTCCACGTTACACACATTGACCTGCACTGAAACTAATACACTTCATCCAAATTCAGGAGGAAGCAGGATGTGGCGCCAAAAACCCCACTGAAAAAGCCCAGAAATACAATGAAATAAAAATTAAAAAGAAAAGCAGACACAGTGTTAAGATTTAATGGCAATTAAATCTTAATTTAAGGACTGCCTGGGAAGGACTCGTGTCTCAGCCATCGTGGTTTCTACCTGCCCCAGAGGAGGAGCAGCAGCAATTGGTGCCTGCCAAATAGGGAGTTATTTCCCCATGTTTCCAGCTAACCTGGGTGTGCTGAGGGAGATGGCATAAGGGTTCAAATGCTCCTCTCCTGCTTCTTACCCTCCACGGCACCTCACTGTCCACTTCTCTGACAAGAAAGTAGTGGACTCGGGGGACAATTTTCTCTCTTCCCCTCTCACCCTTGTGATAAGGCCACTCGCTGTGGATGTGTGTCACGGGGAAGCAAAGGGACATCTTCTCGTCCCCTATTGTCTGACTCAGCTGAATTTCTCCTTGATGAATAAAGAAGTTTGATGGAAAGCTGGGTTTCCAGGTTTTCAACCTGTATTTTTTTGAAAGGGCAAATTAAAGGGTTCTAATACTCTTCTATCCACTTTGCAAACAGGCCATCAGTGCAAAATGCTGATGTGGTGTGTGCTCTCAACAGATTGCATCTGGCACTCTGCACGGAAGCTCAGCTATTGATCTTTCCCTCTTCCCAGCTCTCACTTCTTAGTGGAGGGATGGGATGACAGAGGTGCTTTGTTAATGACACACAGAACAAAGACACAGCAGCTGCCATATCTGACAGACAGTGCTTAAAGCCTTCCTCTCATGGTTCCCAGGTCTAGGTGAGCTCCTGCCTCTTTGCATGGTGTCTAACAGAGAAATAAACTGAAAGAGAGGAAGGAGCACTGAAATACTGACTCCACAGCTGTCTATCTCATGGGCATAACAGTGACCCTGACTCAGCAGAGTACCCTGGAGCACGCAGGGAGAAGCCTCTCCCCACAGAATCTGAGATGTGCAGAAGTAGCCACAATCACCTTTCCCAGTTCTTCAAGGTTATTTTGATGACGCCTTATCATTTGACCTTAGGATCAAATTATAACAACTTATAATGCAATTTACAGATGCAGGTCCTAAAATGCAGCAGCAGCACATTTGAGCCTGTGCTGCAGAGGGGCTCTCTAGGTGCCTCCAACACTGCACAAAGTCACACGTATGCTCAGCTTTTCCTTAAGGCTGCAAAACCAGCCTTAAGCCCGAACCCAAACTTGTAGAAGTGGGGCCTGTGACTGAGTGAATCGCTCAGCTTTTCCTTAAGGCTGCAAAACCTTAAGCCCGAACCCAAATTTGTAGAAGTGGGGCCTGTGACTGAGTGAATACAGTGATCAGTTCCAAAAAATCCATATGACACGCACCCACCGCTGAATCCATGGGGGTGGGGAGCTGGGTGTGGTGAGGGTGGCCAGGTCAGGGCTATATTTTGCTGCATTGCTTTTTTTAAAGCTTGGTAATAAGGAAGGAAGGGCTAGGTTATTATATACATATTTATCATGCAACCAAACATACTGCAGGTGTTCCTAGTTGCACTGCGCACAGCTGTGTACAGCACTTTGACATTCCACAGCACTTGTTTTGTTTGCCATATTCTTTATTTCTGCTGACCATCATCCTAAGAAAACTACAGATGATTTCTTATCTCCTTACTTTCCAACACCAGAAGTGTTCTCCTTTCTCCCTAATACTCGGACTACATATAAACTTTCCAAGTTTAAACACCAAGCTCAAGAATTTTCCAGATGCCCTCCCTGTTAAAAGTTCACCCACATGGAGGGTGGAAGGAGGCAGATCAGAGCTGAATCCAGTGCTGCATTGCAATAATGCACTGAAGAAGCTCACCTTGATTTGCAAAATACTGGTGGTGATAGCTGGTAAAAATTGGGAGTTAGATATTTACTGTGTTAAGGATTTACAGAGCCAAGAAACACAAGCAGATTGGTAATGGCTGAGAACACTGATCACAGGGGGAGTATTAACTCACTATTTGGGCTCCCTAGACAATAAGCAATGACTAAGTCCTTTGCTCAGGAGACATTGATTCAGCTTTTGTTAATTTAATTTTCTGGGAATTAAGAAAAGGACGAATTTTTTGTTTAGTTTTCATTTAGCTCCCACAGTTGCTGGCATTCTACAACTAATTTTACAGGAATAGGGTAGACAACTGTCTTCAAGATCTGCTGCTGTGTACTAATTGGTGACTTAGTGTCCCCCACCACCTCCCCAAAGAAATGAAGAGAAACGACGTCTTGAAGTATTGCCTTAGTGCCTCCTTAAAAGTGCTGCTAGCTAGGAGATGAAAAGACAACTTGATTAGCATCCCCTGAGATTCTGCAAACAGGCACACAGCACCTCAGACACACTGATGAGGATGAGCCAAGTTTGAGTATCATTACAGTGAGAAGCATCCTATCCTCCTAATTCAAGTGGGTAAAGGGGATTCATTCAGATGATCAGCTCATTTACTACTGCATCTGCCTGGCTTCACACTACCCTTCACATCACCAATTCCACAGCCAAGAACGACTATTGCAGTCATGGAGATGTTTGCTCCAGCATAACACAGGCCTTATTGTTTGCTCAATTCTTGTCTGAAGCAGTTAATTCCTTGGACTACAACACTCAGCCTTAATCTTCAAATTGCCAGCAGTGAAGAGTCTAAGCACACTTTTTAGAAAGATTTTTCTGGGTATTAATTATTTCTACTGCTAAATATTTATCAGCCGTGATTTACTTCAACATTTTTAACATGTCCAGCTACATCCACTAAATCTTGGGTTCTCTCATACAGTTACTGCTTGAAATGGAGTCTGTTACTAAGACTGGATCCTCATGCAGCCACTCATAAAGGGACATCATCCTCCTTTTCCTCATTTCACTCAAAAGCTCCAGTTTCCAAAGTTACAATAAAATGGCACAATTTGCAGTCCTTTCAGTGATGATTCAATGCTGTCTCCCCCATCCTCCCTTTCCCCTCCAGAACAAAGCCCTGGAGGCAGCAGAGGAGCGACCCCTGCTCATGATGGGGAGCAGGTAGTGGCAATGGCCTGAGAGAGATGTCCAAAGAGAAGTGAGGAATCTAGCACATCCAAAATGCCACTGTGGCTCTCACCTTGTCAACGTAGGCCCCACGTCTGGTGCTCATCCCTTAGACCTATGTCAGCCCAACACTCTGGATTTACCCCCCGTTCAGACTCCTCCTGCCAGTGCAGGCCCATAGCCCAGCAGAGGGCTGGCTCTGGAGGCTGTGCCTGCCTGCTCCAGCCAGCAAGGAAATTCCTGGGACTTGAACAGGGAAGAGAACTTTTTATCTTTTTGGGATTCCCAAACATTAAGCAATTATGTTAAATTTTTAAATTTGGGGAAGGCGAGGAACAAACAGAAAGCCTTTGTCCACATTCAAATTGGTATGCTGCCTTTGGTCCTAGGCACAGAAATCCACATTTTGCCATGTTAGAACACGTCTCTATCTCTTACACCCGCAACAGTGATCTGGCTTTTTAATTATTCATGAGTCCAGAGCTGCCGTGACATCTGCAGGCTTTGTTCAGTACCTTCAGGTTGTCTCTCAGGTCACTGAAAAAATATTGCAGGATCTCCCTGCAAGCACACCAGCATGGTAATGACTTAGCTGCTCTTCAAGTTCAACACCTATCAGCCAGAAATAAAACTTAATAGGAATGAAGGTCATCTTGTATTGTTTCTCAGTCAAAATATTCCAAGGTACCAAGCAAAACTACATTATACAAACACCATTAATTCAATCAAGTGAGTTTATAATACTATCAAAAAGCTAATCTCACAGGATCCATTTTTCCAAAAGCCAATACCAAGCAGTATTAATTAAAGAACCTACAGATTTTAACAGTTTATTACGAGATTCATGTATTAGTCCTCCTTTTGTTTTGCCTGAGTCTGATATCAAGTTGACTTATGTTTACCTGAATTCTATTTACATGAATCAAACCATTTCCACTTTTCAAATTCTGGAAATTTAACTTCCCTTTAGTGCCTTGAAACACTCCCAGGGTTACAGGAGCTTTGAAAAACAAAACAACAACAAAAAAACCCAAACAACCCCCCCCATAACATCAGTCCTTGGCCAACTCTTTTACAACTACACAATGCAAGTTAATCTACATTTGCCAAACTCAAGAAGTGTAACTTCTGTTATCTGAGGTTTAACACACTCTTCATTGTGAGAGATGAAAGTGTCGCATTCTCATGTGACAGGGATACATCATCTTGCCTTTCCTCAACAAGAAGATAGAAACATCTCCTGAAAATGGCCTCTTTTATGCTTTCACAGGCAGTGTTACCGTTTCCTAGGAATAGACTGTTGCAACTGCTACATATTTCTTGTGTTTTAATAGACCTTCAGTGCTCCCTTTCCCCCTACGAGGTCTTCTGATTGTCTTGCTGATGACTTAGGTTTCAACTTTTGTTTCTCCTCCTCTCCCTGAATTTCCAGTTACTGCTTTACGACCCAGCATGTTCTTATTTTTCCATTTATGTGTCAGACACTTTAAAACTTCTTTCCTTTCTAGTTGCCTTACAGTCCCTCTAAATCAGGCTCCTGGTTTCCCAGTGACAGGGGTTCTCTTTTTGACTGTGACATTTTGGGGAGCTCGTAAGAAGAGCTAAAGCAGTTCCAAACCCCTTACGTGCCGTGCAATTTTACTTCCAGCTCCTTACCACTATTCCTCAAAATGATCTGCAATGCCATGAAACAGGTAATGTTAAACCATCCAGGGAATATCCTCCTGTTTCAGACTTGCAGAAGAGAAGTGCAATCCAATCACAGTTACTTACACTGAAAATACCTGTTTTACAATCACCCCGGTTTTACAAGCGTCTCCCCGCTGGATGTCAGACTTTCTGATTTTCATTCTGTCAGTTCAAATAGTCAGAAGTGGCAAAAGTGTCTTAGCACCAGCAGCATGAGCACCACTCAGACTCAAGCCTGCCAGGAGTACACAGTCTTTTTTCACCGCCAAAATGACAGATGGCTGCTTGAGAAACTGGCCAACTTGTTTCCTAATGCTGGCGGGTGGGCTAGAGCAGCCATTAACTAGTAGTCTGTCTCCTGCTCCCTCTGTTAGGATATTGATTTACTAGCATTTACAATAATTTCTTTTGAGGTCTTGATGACTCACTAACAGGGAGGGTAATTTCCATACCGAGGACTGCTCCTCCTTCCCTTTTGCCCATTAAGTCCTTTCTAAACAGAAAAAGGATGGGCGTCTCAGCAGCCAAAGTCACCTGGGAGTAATGTGTCTTGTGTACCACTCCACAGCCAGGAACTCAGGTAGAGATCAGCAATTGGATTACATGCAGACCTGAGCAACAGGGAATTTTCAAGAAGCCTGAAGAGACCCAATTCAATTACACAGGGTATCTAAGTCACTCAGGCTCTCTTAAAAGTCTCCAGCTTATCGCACAGTGAAGGAGCACAATATCTGCCCCCAGAGGGGTATGTGAAGCAGAGGAGGAAACCCCCACTCCACAAGTGGAGCGGGCAAGAAGCCTGCACAGTCTCAGTGCCAGCATCCTGTAAGGTCCTCATCCATGACAGGGATTCCCCCTGGTCCCACTGCACTGCCCGTGTTCTTCAGGGTACAGATCAACTCTCTCCTCTGGGAATCTCATTAATTTTACAGGCTGGGTGAAGGCGGGAGACCTGGACCTGTCATGGCAGCCCTTCCCCCATTCATGGAAATACCCTATTCTGTGGTGTTTACATGCCACAAATGGGCCGGGCAGATTTACAGAGAGACAGGGAACACATGGTAGCAGTTGTTCCTACAGTAAGCTTGTGCTTCCTCTGCATGTTACAGAGGGGTTTGCCCAGCACACACACAGAAACAGGAAGATCTGCTCAGCTCATGCAAGGACAAGGCTGACGGACAAGGGGTGGGTTCCTCGAGCTGTTAACATAGTTCTCAGTGGAGAAACTCCATATCCAGTATCCTTTCAAGGGGGTTCTCCATCTGATGTTATCTCACTTCTTTTGCTGATTACCTTTGGTTTCATTCCCTACAGTCAACACTAATCTTTACACCTGTGACCAGAATGATCCTGCCTGGTCCCTTTGTGCAACAGAAACCTCCTGTCCAACCCCTTCTAAGAGTCCCTGCAGCCTCTGAGGCAGGGAAGGGTTTAGAGTCACACACTAATCCAGGTTGGAAGAACCTCCTCCTTCAAAGCAGGATCCAATGAGATCAGATGAGGTTGCTTAGTACTTTACCAAAACTGGGCTTGAGAACCTCCAAAAATGGAGATGCTCCATCCACCCTGGACAACAGGTTCCAATGCCTGACTGTCCTTGTGGAGGAAAAGTTCCTCCTCGTATCCAGACGGACCCTCTCCTGTTTCAGTTCATGCCTGTTGTCTCTTGCCTGCCATGCACAACTGACCTGATGGTGGGGGGGGAGCTATAAGATTCAAAGTGAGATAAGGGATGGCAGGAAGAAGACAGAAGACTCAGGGGATTGGGAAAAGTCTCCATAACGGCAAACTTCCTATAGTTAGTCCCCTCCAGCACCCTGTGCTTGCAGTACAGGGGTACTGGTGTCACTGCACTGCTCTCATGGCAGCAGGAAAAAAAAATGCCTCACACAAACACAGAGGCACAGCCTTGATAAAGCCTGACTCAGAAGGGAGCCATATTCTCATTCTACAAGCAACCTATTAAACGTATCTGCTTCTTCATTTACTCCACGCATATTGACAAACACATTTTCACAATTCCCTTTGAAGAGACATGAATCTTTTTCTCCACATAAACACTAAGCACCATTTTAGAGCCTCTCCCACTGAGCATCGTTTTCCTATAAACCCATTAGCAGCCACGACTGCAGCAAAGCAGCAGAAGCTGACGATGCGAAGGAGCGACAGTGAAAGGATCCAAAGGGGGTCGCTACCTCTTCAGAGACGCCCCAGTGTTAGATTTTTCACTTTGACATTGCACTTTATAATCTTCTTCAAAGATTACTATACACATGTACACACTTATTTATAACTGCATCCATTAATCACTGCTAACGGCGGCACGCAGCTCCCATCCCCAGCACGTACGGCTCTCTCTGTGCCCGATGGCTGTGAAGCAGCGGGAAGCAGCCTTCCAGTTAAACAAGTGATGGCTGTAATATGTAACATGACAAAGTAGTGCTAGACAGGCCATTTAAAGTCACATTTAACATTTTAGTTAGCCTTACCCCAGGTGGCAAATGCTCATTTACATTATTCATAGTAATGGTCAAATTTAAAGAGGAATGACAAAACTAGGAAGAAAAATAGGCTTTGTTCTGTAAAACACAAAGACAGCTAAAAGGAATTTTTTTCAGGGTGTGTATATTTCTCTCCGTTACCATAATTGACAGCTTGGGGGTGCAGCTCCAGTGTGAGACAACACCCACAGCCTGAGCTAACGGCAGGGAGCAGCTCAGAGCCAGACCTTCCCATACTTCTGAATCTCTCACTGATCCACCTCTAACCTCTGAATATCCTTCAGAGGATCTGAAGGCTCTGGTATCCAACAGGGGCAACCAGAAATGGTGGCTGCTGGTCCTCTAGGAACCTCAGTCCATTTCACAGTGACCTCTGACTCCTGGCCCACCCCAGGCTTCATCAGTGAGCTTTGATCAGCACTCCAGCACCTTTGTGGCACAGCTGAAGAGAGCTGGGGACATTGAACATGGTGCTTAGCACTGCACCCTGCACTAAAGTCCCTGGTGCTAATTACCCATCCAACAGGCCTCGGTGGCCTGGGACAGGCTGGATCCATGGGCTGAGACCAATGGTATGAGGTTCAACAAGGCCAAGTGCCAGGTCCTGCATTTGGGTCACAACAACTCCCTGCAGCGCTACAGGCTTGGAGAACAGTGGCTGGAGCTGCCTGGCAGAAAAGGATCTGGGGGTGTTGGTCAACCGTCGGCTGAATGTGAGCCACCAGTGTGCCCAGGTGGCCAAGAAGGCCAAGAGCATCCTGGCCTGTATCAGAAACAGTATGGCCAGCAGGCCGAGGGAAGTGATTGTCTCCCTGTACTCGGCTCTGGTGAGGCTGTACCGAAAATACTGTGTCCAGTTTGGGGCTCCTCACTACAGGAGGGACACTGAGGTGCTGGAGCGGGTCCAGAGAAGGGCAGTGAAGCTGGTGAGGGGTCTGGAGAACAAGTCTTGTGAGGAGAGGCTGAGGGAACTGGGGTTGTTCACCCTGGAGAAAAGGAGGCTGAGGGGAGATCTTCTCGCTCTCTACAACTCCCTGAAAGGAGGGTGTAGAGAAGTGGGGGTCGGTCTCTTCTCCCAAGTCACAGGCAATAGGACGTAAGGAAATGGCCTCAAGTTGCACCAGGGGAGGTTTAGGATGGATATTAAGAAAAATTTCTTCACCGAAAGGGTGAAGCACTGGAACAGGCTGCCCAGGGAAATGGTTGAGTCACCATCCCTGGAGGTATTCAAAAGATGTTTAGATGTGGCACTGAGGGACATGGTTTAGTAGTAACGTGGCAGTGCTAGGTTAATGGTTGGACTTGGTGATCTTAAAGGTCTTTTCCAACCTAAGCTATTCTATGGTTCTATTGTTGGCTCTATCCAAAATCATTTTCATGGTCACAGCCTGATCTGCAATAGAGAAAAATGTCCACTCCCAAACCATCGTATCATCAAGTTCAGCAGAGGCAAACAGATTTTTCCACTTCCTCCTGCTGAGCTGCACAATTTTCAGAGTACTGAAAGGCTGACGCATGTAGGTAATGGGAAATTACCAAAAATTCAATTACAACTGTGTACCACAGCACTTTTTAGACCTGCTGGCTAAGCACCTTACCAGCAGTGAGGATGAAATATGTCTGATGACATGATTTATTGACTTTACACTGGGTTTTGGATCAAGAAATATATTCATCAAATGTTAGTTTATAAGGATAATATTCATATGCACAGACCTTCTTCATGATGACTTCCCCTTTCTTAATTAGGTTCTTCTGTTTTGTCCCAGAACTACTGAGTTGAGTCTTCTGTAATTAGCAAGAAGCACAGTACATGTATGGGGTTTACTCTCCTAAACATTACCTAAGCTACACCATAAGTTTTATTACAATGGAACAGCAAACATCAGACATTGCACTGTTTGGGGGGAAAAAAAAAAAAAAAGTAATTTTGGAAAAGAACAACAAACAAGATCTAAGAGAACAATATTCTGTAGATTATGAAAATGTGTTTGACTGTACAAACCCAGCTGAAAGCTATCAAGCACTGCCAACATACCCAAACCAATTACTGATAAAGCTACTATGAAGTATGGATTAGTAAGAACTTGGAGAAACCATTTTGGCATGAAAGCTCTCCTCACTCTTTCTCTTTCAAAGCTTGCCAAGGAAATGAACCTAGAGAGATGTAATTAAAGGCAACAGAAAAAAAATGTTCTAGGAAAAAACCCAACCATCCAACCAAACAAGAAGCCATATTTAAATCTGTTTTGTCAAACTTTTTACAAAGTCATTTTTCCCTCCTCTCTCCTCCAGACTGGTTTCACAGATAAACAGCTGAAATTAATGTAGCGATATCAGTGTCTTTTCAGACTTTTATTTCATTTCAGGTCCAAAAGACAAAAGGGTTCACAAGAGTTTCTGCTCCAAAGGATATTCATTTGCCAGTCTGCATCCTTGATAAAGAACCTTATGAATCTTGTAATAATTTTCGTGCATTTAAAAAACATGGAAAATATAATTCTGCGCTAACAGGTGACCATAGAGTGGTTCTTAAAGCCTCTGGATATTGGAAATCCAGATGGTCCCCTGGCCAGATGTAAGCATAGTAGATGATGTCTTATTATTTGCTAAGGATAAAAAACAGTATCTTGGAGCATTTGAAACATTAAGACCCTGGACTACTGTAACAGCCTTTCAACCTAGCAATATATGATTTACTCGCTGATAAATTCTTATGTGAATCATAGTAGAGCAAAAGGAGGAGAGTAATCATAATGTTCTGGTGATCGGATTTGCTCTCTTTTTTACCTACAAATACAGACAAGCTGTAGAAATACCTACAAATCTGTACAAAACTTCCAGGACTGTTGTACTGTATAAACTGTTGGTCCTGAAAGACGTCCCCTATGGTAGGACTACAGTTGGATAGTCCAAAAGCATTAATATATAATTCTTTAATCTTTGTTTTCTACAAGAAGGGATGAGTAGAAGTTACTGAGAAACAGTTACAGCTCCTCATGTCTTTTATTAATAATTATATTATGTATGTCATGTATCAAGGTGATACCCCACTGGAATTGCAAGGCTGAAGCTTTCCATTCACTACCTGAAGAGCCTTTTTTGGTACATATCAGTACATCAGTGACTCATTCTGTACAAACCACTATCTTGGCTAGTGGGACCAAATTAAGTCCATTTCAAATGGCCCAGAACTGATGGTTTTCATTGACTGAGATGGAGAAACTCAATTTATATTGTCATACTGCATTGAATTTGCGTTGAAATGAGGGAAGCAAATTTTCTCTTTCGGAAGACACAGAAAAAAAATCGGGTTTCTGGGTGGCTGAGGTTGCAACAAGTCATTCTGTCTGCAAGACTTGCCTGGAATGTCAGACTGAACAGCTAGGAGATGATCAATAAGGGCAGAAGGGAAGAGAGAAGCAGGCAATAATAGTAAAAATGTGGTTTCCATGCCAATAGGACAAGCTGAGAGTGAAAAAGGAGAAGGTTAAGTCAGAGGAAGAGCAAATTTGGTACCTGTGATTTCTTTAACTGCTTCTGTTAGAGTATAAAGGCCTGATTGCCTAATTTCTCACATCCTTGAATAGCACAATAGTATTAAAAGACATGCTGGAAAATACAACAAATGACTTAAAATGCTGCGAGCAATCAAGTCAATATGCCCTTCGTGTCGCTTGGTCCTAGCTTCCCAGCAATCCCCGAACACAGAAAACACATGGACCCAGCCCCGAGGCTCCTGGCCGGGCACATTCCTCACCAGAAGGACAAACACACACCGCTGTGTTCACTACATCTCAGGGGCTCCCAGTGTCCACGCTCAGGAGCAGCTTTTCCATCCAAGCTCACTAAAGTGAGACTTCCCTAACAGCCTTTGCATGCACTGGTATCAACAGTGACAAGGAGAGAGGCTGGTTCACAGGGAGCAGGGAAAGGAGAGCTCAGAACCAGGCAGAGATGGGGTTTGCTGTAATGAAGGGGCAGAGTCCTCCATACGATTGCTGGCAGCGAGGTTCTGGCTGCAGGCCTGCTGTCCTGTCTCACCTGATAACAGGCGATATAAGTTTCCTCAGCAGGGGCCATTAGAGCAAGCTTAGTGGGCTATTGAACATCAGTGTTAGATACCTCGCCTGCTGCGTGCCTAACGGATAGCAGTCAAAATCTGCTAATTATTACAAACATCTGTCTGTTGAGCACTTTAAACACAGCATGGTGCCTCTGGAGCAGATGCAAATTCTGTCTAGAGCTGGCAAATGCAAATAAAGCGCTGGAGAGGATACCTAGGGTGAGAAAATGTACTGCTGCTTGGCTGCCTTCTCCTCCAGCAAAAGAGCACACGCGCTTTGCTTTCACTCATGAAAGTTAGATATTTGCTGTAGGACAGTGGGGGGCATCACGCAGAGGCAGCACACATGGATGTAACTGCAGGCATTACATGGAGATGGAAAAGCTAGAAGGCGAGTGACTTTTTCTTCTTTAACAAGTCCACATCCTCCTGCAGGTTTTTCCCTCCCGTTTGTTCACTAAGAAAACACAAAGGTGAAACTCCACTGCCCCACATCAACCTGCAGGCTGGTGCCTGAACCCAGCTCAAATATTATTGGCAAAAGTGCTGCCCTGCTGAACACACTAGAATGTAAATTATGGGTTGGGAGATCAGATGTACTCTGGATTGGGCAAGAGCTGCTCACTACAGGCAGCTTAGTTCACATCGTGTCACTGTCATCTGGGAGGTCTCTTCAGGCATAAACTGTCATTCTTTTTCTGCATTTACAGTCACAGAATCATTTCCAGAATTCTAAATGAATACTGATCCTTTAAAAAAGGGGAAAAAATACTTAATTATATTTGCCTTCTTAGTACCGTAAACATTTCTTAAGTAGATATGTTTAAAACTCTACAAAGTGAATGCTCAAATGTCACAAGCAAAACTAAATGTAATTGCTTTGTTCTGGTTTTAATAGAGTGAATCAGAATAACATTGATTGCCTGCTCTCATTTCAAAACAATTTTGTGATATATCAGCATTAGAGTCAAGTAGACATTTCACAGTAAAGCACTTCTCCAGCTGAAAAATGATTTAATGAGGATAAATTTTCCATAGAAATAAATTTATTTTGACTTTGTGTTGTAATGTGGATTTACTTTTTAATAAAATGTAGAGATCTGATAACATTAACTTTCTAAATTCAATTTCAATATTTTGATTCAAGCTTTCTTTTAATTTTTTGTATTTTTTTGGTATTAAAAAAATGTGTTAGAAATCCAATCCAAAATTAATAGCTTTGATTAAAATGCATGAACTGTTGTGACCCCCAGCTCTTTTAAATTGTCACTGCATTAGAAGCCCAGTGAGGACTGAAAGTAAAAACTGACATTTTGGCATTTTGCACAAAACAGATTCACACGTGGATGCAATGGAGGAGACAGCATTAGGTAGATAACATTATAAAAGTGGTAGCACTTTGGTCTTTCTTCAGTGAATACTTCAGACAGCTAATCAAATACTCAAATTTAAGCAAGTGCTTACGTGCTTTGTTGAGGAGAGTGATTTGAGCACATTCTGAAGGTTAATCATGTACTTCACATGCTTTGCTGAATTTATTCGTGTGGGTCTGATCCAAAGCCCTTGAAGTCAATAGGATTTTTTTCTCAGTGAATTTGTGTATCAGACTTTAGAAGCAGCAGCTAATTTTTCTCTCTTCAAAAATCTTTTTCTTTGTAAAGAATATTTTAAAACTGTCTAGCATGAACTATTAGTATAGTACAAAATATTAGCATAGCAATTATTGTGTTTAAAAAGGAATACAATATCATTCCTTCATATTTTTCATGTTAGGCATCTGTTGGCTTTTTTTAATTAAAATTATCTGCACTCAGAATGTCCATAGAGGATAAGGAGCAATTGAGTCAAAATGATAAGTTATGGAATGTAAATTTTAATTAAAAAAATCACTCCGTTCACAAATCCAGCAAGTAATTTTGTAACAAAATCTATCTGCTATTAAACAAGCCCGTTACGTGTTGGTTCCCTATAGGCCTCAGAAACTTCCCAGAGAGTATCACACAGCCCTTCCTCGATGTAATGAATGGTCATTTCAGCAGGACACGCAGGTACTCGGGGCAGAGAGATGAAGAGCGGCTGCTTCTTGATGTTAATGGTGCTTATGTTAATGACAATGTACTGTGCACAAGAAATATGGAGAAGTCAGGTTTCAATTTACGAGAGCAGAAAGGTTAGTGTGCCCCATTAATCTGTGACAGGGAGCCGGTGACACCAACAGTAGAAGCGCCCTATGGAGAAGAGTAATAGCACATATTATGGGAATGTGAAAGTCATCTTCAGTCTGGAAAGGATTCTGACGGCAACGTTTTGTGATCTGAGTTTTTGATACCACATCACTACATCTGACAGACATAATAAATCCCCTTGGTTATTAAGCGAGTACAGGCAGTTAACCATAAGTAGCTGACATTTACATGGAAAACAAACCTGGTCAACAGGTATTACAATGACATACCTACAGCCATGAGTGCTCCTCAAGCTATCATACCTGGTAAATCCTAGTGTAGAAAGAACACAGGAACCTTACCAGTACCAAACACCCAAGCACTCAGTACCAAACTCCAGGGCCCCATCCCTGGAGATACTCAAGGAGAGGCTCGACGAGGCCCTGGGCAACCTGGTCTAGTTGGGGGTGTCCCTGCTGACTGCGGCGGGAGTCGGACTAGACGACCTTGAAGGTCCCTTCCGACCCAGATGATTCTATGATTCTATACACTTCAAGATGCTATAGAAAAAAGCCACTTTAATGGACTTTTACAGTGCAGAAACTGCACAGAACATACTCTTAGTGCATTTGTGATGACTGACATATGAGCGAGTTTGAGGAACGTTGCCAAGACTACACGATCAACACAAGGACATATGAATGAGCTGCTAGAGGAATAGATTCTCTGTGCAGACCTCTTCACCCTGCAGGTGATGTCATTTTCTCAGGCAGGAGAGTAAAAGTGCTCAATGGCTTTCAGAACACGTTCAAGCAGGTACCTCAGCCTGCTCAGCACTGGTTTGACTCTATGCTCCCAAAAGGCACTTGTCAAGGTAATTCTGCTCCCATTTAAGTCAACATGGAGAGCTTGGAAAGTGCCAGGTACAAGAAAGAAAACTCCTGGAAGTCTAGTTGAGGTAAGAAATCAATCAAAAATGCAGAATAAAATACCTACAAGTGCAGTAGTTACAGTGATGCTGTAGCACAAATCGTCAGGTTTATATTTGCAGTTGCACAAGGACAAAACTAAGAGAATCCCCAGCTGCAAAAACCACAACTGAATACAGACACAGAGAACAATGCAAGATTTTGTGCCTCAGGAATCCCAGAAGCCCTAGGCAATACCATAAGGATAATAAATTGAACAGATTTGAAATCCAAAAAAGGACCCATGTGATGTCTAACCTGTCCTTCAACAGCATAAAAATTTATCTAGTGAAATTTTAACAGTAACAAATGAAATATTCCTGCATTTACACATTGTACTGGTGACCACTCAGGAACTTGTGACTTGACATCCAAGTGTCAAATGGATTTTACAGCAAGCGATTCTTAGTCCCTGGAAGGATACAAAAGGTACAGAAGAGAGGCAAAGCACTGTAGGTGTAACCCTAGTCACCTCTTCAGGGGAAAAAAGTAAAAAGGTATTTGTATTGAATGGTATATTCAAAAAAAACCACACCAAAACCGCCCCCTCCCTGCCAACCCACTGTGAAGCATTCTTCAGGAGCCATGAGAACAGGAAAATGCCAAACCTTACAGTGCCAGGCTTCTTTGAAATAGTTTTGACATACACAGTCCAGTTTCCTGCAGAAAAGATGAGAAGCTTTTTACCTGTGCTTTCTGGTGCTCCTGAGCCCTTCAGTGCACACACCTGCTTTCTACAGTTTTCTTCCCTACCCTCTCAGAGCACCAAGGAAAAACACTCACTCATCACCACTGCTGAATCCGAGTATTACCCAGCAGCAGCCAGAGAGCAGCTCAAACCACCACTGTTTTGCCAAATTTCAAATTCTTTGAAATTTATTAGCCATTTGATAGCCATGAATGGATATTTAAAGTGCACTACAACAGTGGTTGTTGTACACACAAGCTAAATACTGCTGCAAAGACTGACATTTAATGAACATCACCCCAAATTTCTGGCCAGCTGCCCTAATGACTGATAGAGGTTGCTTATGTCCTACTTGAATGAACTCTTATTTTATCCGAGCTCGAGAAGTCTAAATCAGCCATGTGATAACGTGTTTGAATGGTGTCACAGACCTGTCTGAACTGGAGGCTTTTAGAATATATTCCTGCTGTTTTTTCCCTAAATACACAAAATAAATGCACAGGAAATAACAGAACTTCATAGAGATTAAAACAGTGTCTTGTTGCTAGCTTGTTCCCTCTCCACCACAACCAAAATTAATGCAATACTAATGAACAATGTAGTAGCATCTCCTTCACGATTGCATACTCCTCTCATACACAAAAAGAAATTTTTAGGACTATATGCAACATACACACGTTGACTCCTGCCAAAGCAGGATCAAATCTCCTCCACAATGGGCACAATGGACAGCTGTAAAATATGGCATTTGCAACACCTGTAATTTGGTTTTTATTGTGGCATTTTGAGTTGCATTTAATTTAGAACTAAGATTCTACGTGGACATTAGAGCAGCAAAAACTGTCAACTTAGTGTGACTTGTAAATTATTGTTTTATGCTAGCAAATAAAAGTTGTTCTTCATTAATTGCTTCCTTCTCTTCCTTTAAAACAATGGTTGTATTGTGCTCAGACACAGATACCATCATGTAGTGAAATAAGGGCCACTCAAAGATGAAAGGCAATAAGGAAGGAGAAAGAAAATGAAAAATTACATTCTTTAATACTTCATAACTTAGGTACATCTAAAAGCCCTAATGTGCAATTCTGATCTCCCAACTCCCTAACCCATTCCCTCACAGGTGAGGGACGTGAGGACGTGCTCTCAGCTGCCCAATACAGACCAGCTGTCCCATACAGACCAGTTTGAGAGACTCTAAGAGAAAGGATAAGTGGACCCCAGGTTATATGTTCCTATCTGATTCTGCCTCGAAGGCAGATAAGCTGCAATCAGAGCTCCATTTCAGTGAACTTGTAGTGGGAAGGAAAAATTATTTCAGCACCAGAAAATCCAGAACCGCTCCACAGATACTAATTCAAAACTGTCGCCCGCCCAGATGAATGCTTAGGAGAAATAAAATTAAGCTCTGAGCTTGCAGGTAATCACATTACACATTACCAGAAAGCTGTTGCTTGCTTGGATTTCATTCAAACACACCAGCTTCACTCTCATGATTTATGGAACTGCAGAAATCTCTACTGATTTTTTTTTCCCCCCTCTTAGCTCTCCGGTTTAAATATAACACAGTAAGTTAAGCTGAAAAACTGGGAAGGCAATTTACTTCGCTAATATGAAAACAAATAAAAAAAAATCAATTTTCTGTGCCTTAGAAGAAAAAAGAAAATCGAACTGTTCTTCTATCTTAAATGCTAACTGAAACCATCCCTTCCAGGTAGAAACTATTGGTAAGACGAGCCTAAGTTTCTCATCTGACTTTGGCAAAGCAGAATCATTGTCATTCCCGGCAGAAATCACAAAACACAGAAGCACAAAGACATTATACGAAAAGTCTAACATGTCAGATTGTTTTATTGAATAGTAAAGCCCACCAAAAGCAATTGCTGCAAAGACAAAACTAGCCAGTTATGGCAAGAAAACTTAATTAATTTCCTAGGGAAGTTCTTCCTGCCTCACCCATAAGGAGTTTGCCCTACAAGGCACCCTGGAACCGTAAGAGTGGAGCAAAGGGTTACCAGAACAAATGCAAGTATTTCCCCAGTGCTTGGTGTAAACTTCAGAGCAGCACAAGGCATCCTGGCATCGAGATACTTACTGAGTCTCTACACAACCACAACTTGGAAAGGTCATTCGTTTATCTAAGAATCAAAAACTGGGGCCGTAAATTACCCCTTGGTTTTTATCTGCTAAGTGAAATTTAGTTGTGACTAGACACAATGCTACATAACCATCAGATATGCCAAAGTGCCCTAGGGCCTCGGGTACATTATACGCTTGCCGTTGCCATGGAAATAATGATTCTGATTTAAGAAGTGATAGGCAGCAACCTGTCACGGTGTCATTCCTGGACGTCCCAAGGGAACCTTGGCAATGAACGCGAGGCTGAAACACCTCATTGCGATTCCTCTGAAATCCCTATCTCCAGGAAGACTTTGCTGGTATTTTAAGGCCCCGACACAGAATTCTGATGCAATCATGACACTTGTTTTCTGGTGCTTTTTGTACTATCATTCTGTACAGCTTACTGCAGGATTTACTACCACTGTTGACTCAAAAACAAAACTTGCATTATACACTGGATAAAACCTGTAACCCTGGGCCTGGAAGGTGCAGCCACAGAACAGACCTACTTAGAACAGAGATGGTTGATCTCTGCTTTGAAGTGCTCAACAGTGTTCAACACTGCTCAACAGTGACCATATAGTCAAGATGAGAGACTCCACAGTTCTACAAAACTGAAAACAGAGTGACTATGGTGGGATTCTTCTGTTTGTCATGTTTTAAGATGTTCATTTTTCATAGTGCAGAATTTTGCCTTTCTGCATTCAAATGTGAAATTGTGAACGCATGGGCTTTGCCACAGTAAAAGTTCACCAACTCTCAAAGGTTTGTCCAATTGCGTATGGAGAAGTTTTGTTTCCTCTAAAGACAGTGCAAGTTGCATGCAAGCCCTATTTGAGAATGCATCGTTACCAGTTCTTGAAAATATTTTGTTTATAATTTTCATATCATCATCCCCTTGATCCTCGCCAGAATCTTGAAGAGCTTCCCAATTGTTTCCCAATTAAACATATCACCTCATGCAAGGCTCACTATGGGAACTGCTGACCATGCTACCCAGAGAGTCAAAAAACTCCCCATTCAGGAGCAACACCATTTATTGACAGTTCAGAATCTGTGCTCCAGGGGCTATTCTCCCTTTCAAGCATATGGCGTGTTACATGTAAAAATTCCAGTCCTCATCAGCTGAAGGTATAAGCAAAATTTGTTCCTGTTATATCCCTAATAAAGGCTTCATTTCTAACTCCTTGAAAAATGAGTAAAATACTATGAATGGTTATGCTTTTCAGCCTATTTGACTTCTCTTTCACTGGACTCTATTCATCAGTTTCACTGATGCTATTGTAGCTGAAATCACATCAACACTTTCCAGGAATTCATTAGATAATGCCAGGCCAGACTCTCAGCTAAAGAAAAAAATGCCCTCATATTTCTGCTTCATTCTATTTTACAAAAGATCGCTTTAATGATACAGGAAAGGACAGACACACGCATAAACCATTTTTCCAGGCTCAGACCACCAATATGCAGCTTCCACTTACTTCCCCCTAGAGGCAAAGGAACCCAGCAACTCACTGGACAAGCCTTTCATCCTGAGCTTAGTGGGTTTCTTTGCACCAGAAACTCCTCTTGGCCTTCCTTCAGCCAGCATCTTGTCTCTGATGGGAGGCCACATTCCACCTCCTAAGGAACATTTTCTTTACAACTTTCAGAGTCTTTCAAAAAGAGGTTTGATGTTAAGGTTTCCAATGCAGTGTTAACCCAGTTGGCCAGTTCCTCTATCTTTATTCACTGGATGTTTCTTGAAAGAAATCTTCAACTGCTGTAAAACCATAGAATACCCTGACTACAACGGAACTTTGCCATTTAGTATCCACTGAAGATTTGACCTGTCTGGAAAGGATAGATTTTAAATCAACTTAAGGGGGGGAAAAAAAAATCACTGGTGAAGTATTTCTCCTTTTCTCCAACGTCATGCACTCTGGAGGAAAAACCTTTAAGTACAGAACTGTAGCACAGTGTTAAAATATCTTATCTGTCCAGCAATTCAATAGCCTGTAAAACTACCAGGGAAGAAAATACCGAAAGCACAATTCCAGCCAGGTTTTCCCACTACTCCAGTACTTTCCAATTAACATCCAATCTGCTGTTTACATGCACAGAAGACAGAAGTTCATTTCATGCGCTTATCTCAAATAATAGCCTCAATGGCAGAGTACAATGGTATTTGATTCCAGTGCTTTCATCTTCGGTCGTTCATTGTCCCCTCTGCCAAGAACACAATTTGGCTCAACCTACTTACTTGAGGAAAAAGGAAAAAAAAAAACCACCTGCTGGTATGCTCTATAGCAATAACTATTTTCTGTTGATATCAAGGACGTTTAAAGTCATGTTTATTTTTAATCATAATAAAAAATTGCCTTCATTTTTCATTTAACTTTTCTTTGGTGCGTGCATGAAATTTTGATTCACTTTCTTTGCATTCTTGTGGCATCTTTCCAAAACGCACAGGGTTTAAGGGCTTTGCACTCAACTATTTATTTGCTGAAATAAAAGCAGAGGAAAGGACAATGCAATATTATTCCAACCTGGGAACAAAGAGGGAACTAAACAGTGAAGCAAAACATCACTATTTACCTTCTCATCCACTACCCTTCCAACCCCAGGCAAGGAAACATGCTTGCCCCAGCTCCTTAAGAGCACAGCCTGCTTTCCCCAGGACACGGTTCCAGCTGCTCTGGCCTCTGTGTTAGAAGAGGAAGAACCATGGTTTTCTCCAGGGGATACAGAACAGCCATCACACAGAGACAGAAAGGATGCAGCACTACCATTTTTTCCCCCTCCTACTGCAAATAGGCTCACTAAAATCAATGAGGATAGCCACAAACTGAGCTACCAGTGAAGATGAGTAAGAGACAGAATCCAACTTTATTCATTTTATTTCATGTTTTGGAATCAAACTGTCATTTTGATGATTGCTACCATGCACTACAAGTCACTTATTTCACCACAGCTTGTTTTCTTTGCAAACTGCACGCTGCTCCTTTTTGTGTGACTTGGTACTTTCCCCTTTCTACCCTGTGGCTTTTACTGTATGCTGCCAGGTAGTTCAGACCGATGGCTGTGGGACTTCTGGCCAGATTGTGGTTTTATGCACCATTTCTACAGCAAGCAACCATGGTCTGCACTACTCTTCCCATAGCAGCGTTACATTCCTTCCCCACAGTGTCAGACACCCCATCTCTGCCCCAAAGAGGATGTTTCACAGTCTGGTCAGGGACTGTGAACCATAATACTCATAAGAGCAGTAAAAAAGAAAACAGACCAAAGATGCATTTGAGATGCAGGCAGTCGAACACGTGAACTCCCTGCAGGAGCACAAGAATCTGTATTGCCAGATTCCAGGAGCAGCTTCTTCAGAAATGGTCATTCCTTTAGAAGTAGAATAGGCATCCTTTTCTTATCAATGCAACCTTTGAACTTAATTAAACCCTCAATTATCATCTCTTAATAAAATAGTAAATTCCTAATACAAGCTTCTGAGCTCAATTTGATTCCTAAGCTAGAACAAGTACACAAGATACACAGCTCTGAGGTAAAAGGTGCTCCGATCACTAATGTCCAAACCTAATACAATATTTCCACCAGACTGCAGTCCTTGAAGAAGGCTTTTAAAATATCTTCAAATGCCTTCAAAAAGATAACAGCACTCTCCACTTTAACCCTTCAAAAAGGCAGTGCCCTCACCTGCTCCACTCCCTACCACAGCACATTTTTAAGGTGAGACCCAGTCCTCTGCGCTGACATAGCGAGCACTGCTTGAAGTAAACCATTGCTTTTAATGAGGTTAGGCAGCGTTGAAAAGACCGAGCCATAAAAAAAAATTGAGTGTACCATCTGTACAGTGTCACACAATCCCACATGGAGGCAAAAATTCATAAAGAACTCTGGGGAAAAAAAAAAAAAAAAAGGCATTACCCTGAAAAATTGGCAGCTCTACTGCAGTGTCCGGTCTTCTATATCTTTTAACCCATCGTTGGACAACTATAAACTTGTTTTTTGCTGATACTACGTATGTTATGAATCTTAAAGTAAGAGAGCTTAAAACTGTATTTAAGACTGGTGTTAGGCGGGGAATAAAATGTACTGACTAAAGGTATAAAAGAATTAAATTTTTTTTTCTTTTTTGACTGAGTAATTTATAATACTTAAGACCATTTTTATCCTTTCTTCAGAGTGAAAAACATTATGTGATTAAGAATATTTTGAAAAAGAAGAAAAATTGTAAATTCCAACTATAAAATCCCTTTTGTGGGCCCCCTCATAAATAAATGTAATGTAAACATTTTATTTTGTTTTTACTAATCTCCAGTTTTTTAATAATAAAACATAATGCAATTACTTTGTTTAAATTATTGACGCAGATGCTCCAGGTTATAAGAGAAAGACCAAGTAAAAAAAACTCAGCACTGACAATGTAGTCACTGGATTCTTTCCTGAAAGAAAAACATTTGTCGAGTATCTGTCTGAAGATTTCAATTTGTCATGCAAGTGCAAGAATTGTTATCTATGATACATGGTATTTTTTAGTCTCTGGTGTGCATACTGACAAGATAGTTTAAGAGTTGATATAAAATGTATTTTAATTCTATGAACTCTGGCAGCCTACTGAATTATTTATATGATGTCATTTACTTACTACATTTGAGTTTGACAAGTCCAGATTTAGTATCACACATAAACCTTACGTTTTGATATTATACTATCATGGCTTTGCTACACTTCTAAGAACTCCAAATGGAATAAATGTGCTTCAGATCTGAATCTGTGAAGCAGAAGGAGTTGCTACAGCCCTGTGGTATTCCACTTCTGGTTAGTTCACTGAAAAGTGTGCACACATATTTAAAAAAAACAAAAACCACTCAGTTGGTAAAAGCTTGGCACAATCACAACTTGCACTATTCCCTGATCTTCAAGAAGATTTCTTTGTTCTGATTTTTCACATACCTAATATTTGGGAGACTCTGATGTGTGCTGCTTTTGTTCTGATTTTTCACACACCTAATATTTGGGAGACTCTGATGTGTGCTGCTTTGGGTTGCAGTTGTTCAGCCACTGCATCCAGGTGATTTGGACTAAAGTTCCAGTCCTCACCTTTGTTGGGCCAAATGAGCAAAAAACCCACAAAATGTTCATTTTGTGGAGCAAAATGAAAATATTCAGCAGGATAGTCTGCTGAAATGGAACTGATATTCCTCTGACAAACAGCAACTGAGAAAAAGGCAAAGGAAGGACTCTAGCCCTGACTTTAAACTGTGATTGCAGTCTCAAACATAGCATGCATCTGGGAAAAAGAATACTCATGAACCATTACATTTAATGCTCAGCCTAACATAGACTTGCAAATAATGTGTTAACACCAGAATGTCAAGGTATCTGCTACTCCTGTGCTAAAAATGCTTTCACTATTACGGACAAAGCAGCTCAGTATTTCCAGTATTGTTGCAGATTTAAAAAAAACCTCATTCATCATCTAGCCAGGCTTAATTGGTACCAGCAGAGATACACAATTTGTAAGTTTGGGCTCTAATTCAAAGAAAGCAAACACAGAGATGCTAATTTTAAACATATTTTTAAGTGCAATTCTGAAGTGCCTTTACTCTTCTATAACAGCAGCAGTATCGAAGGACATCCCGCCAACCTTGGCTCTAAATGACTCTATTAAATGCAGGCACATATATATTACCAGCGTGTCGCTCAGCCAGATTTTGTGAATTATCACAAAAGAGGAAAAGGAGGTCCACAAGGGCTCACAAAACACTCAAAATAATTTAATTTAATCCCATGAGCAACACAGATGATTTCCCAAATGCAGCACTAAACACCGAGCAGGTTCAAAATCAAAGTTAAACAAGGTAATTATTAACCACGTTTCTAGCCCAACTTCCTGACACCACTGGTCTACAATGGTTTTTTTATACAGTCTGTATCATCTTATTTCTCTTTTCTGATGAGAGAGCACATGTAACTAAACAACAATAGAGACAATTTCATATGACCTTTTCAGACCAAGCCCATCATTCAAAGAACCTACAATCGCAAAGAATTCAAAAATACTAAAGTACTACCTCTTGCACTGGGCTACCACTATCCATAATTCTGAATAATTTGATTTTGTAAATCTTGTAACATTCACTATCCATTCACTTCATTTATCCACCTAATCTGTTTATTTTTACAGTGTGTTTTCACTGTGGAGCTAACTACCACTGGGCAATCTGAGAACTTGGATTAGTTTAGCTGACATGTATACAGCCACATAGAAAAGTGAGATGAGAGCACCAGTGCTGGAACAGAGTCTATCCTACCTGCAAAAAGGCATGAAAGGAGTAACCAAGGTCTAGTGCCCACCTGCAGCCTTATCAGTTGTCTTGGACTTAAAGATCAAAATCATTTAAGAAAGTGTTGTAGAATTTGTGTACAGACAGAAACAACAGCCTCTAAAGAGCCTAAAGAATACACGGTTCATAAATATCTCATCTTCAAAGCTGTATCACATGTAGTTGCATTTGTTGGGTAATAATTAGAACACAATTAAATAGGGCACCAAAGGAATCTCTGTAATTTTACTTATGATAGAATCTTGGAGGACTTTTTTCCCTCTGTAAGAGATGTTAAGGCTATTTATCACGCTGGTAGCAATATGGTAGTTTTCTACAGGTGTACATGGAACTAAACTGAACTTGTGTTTTCTAGGTATGACTTTAAAATTAATCTATTCAGATTTGGGTTTATTTCTATCAAAAATTTTCAGGCACCAAATCCATCACTGCTTTCCTGAATGAGTTAAAAATCTAAATTCACTCACAGTGGGAAGTGCTATTTAATTCCTAAGCAGCACTAGTAAGTAACGACATCAAGATCTGAACAGAGCATATGTACATGAACCTTACCCTAAGTGCAGTCACATTTTTACAGCCTGAATTTCTACCAGGTTTTCTTTCCTCTTCCATTTTATATTTTGAAATTATGCTCTGAATTAGCTCTTTCATTTATCTTTCCTGTTCCAAACAAAGGGATCGAATTTATGTCATAGAGTTGTTTTGAAAACACTTCTCTGGTCTGAGGTTTAGAACATGTAACTCGGTATTTACTGAAGTGACCTGACTCAGACTTAATATATGCATGGAGCTTACACTTTCAAACCCAAATATTTGCTATAGTTTGCTACAAAACTGTTCTAAAATAATAGAAGTATTTTCTCAGCAACAGATGTTTGGCTTAAAATAGATATAAATTAATCAGGTCCAATCCAGAAATGGTGACTACAGGATAATGTGCAGAAGTTTGGTGTATCATGTATTTCCACTGCTCTTAACCTACCTTTATTTTTTTATTTAGTTTCTCTGTTACTGCTTCAAAATCCAGAATCCATGTTTGGCATAACATATTTTTAAAGACTTAGAATTCAATTAAAACTCTTAGAAATCAAATCAGTTCAGATCTCTATGTAATAGTGAAAGGTTGATGTATCAGCACCAGCTCTGCTGCTCAGCTGCTGTGAAGAAAAGCTTTGTCCCATTTCCTAACACTTCTGGGGTTGAAAGAGCAGCATTGTTTCACATTTAAGCATGTAGGACATGACAACCAGTCCAAAGTAGTTAAGTTCACACTTCAAAAATTCCCTCACAGAGCTCTCACTACATTCCTTAGGTTATCCTTAACTGGTTTTCCCAGAAGTATGCCGCTTAAAGAAAAAAATGTTTTCAAGTCTGAAAGGCTGCAGGCTTGATGCTTGTTTCCTCAAGCAGATGCATCAAGATCTTACCATCTAGGCAGTCCGTGCTTAGAGTACACTGAAGCTTCTACAAGGTTTAAATGCAGTTTCCTTAAAATACATGCCAACATTAAGACACTGAACAAAATAATACCCCATTACGTTGCATTTCTTTCTACAATGACTGAACGCCTTGATGGCCATCAATGTTTAATCTGCCAATGGTTACACTGTAAATAAATAGAATGAAGCTGAAAGAGATGTCAAAAGAAAGGAAACCTTGTAAACAAAGAACAAATGTGGATGTGCCTTTGGGGACAGAGATCTCTGTGGTACTACTTATGGCTGGGGAGTACTGAAGTAAAGACAGGAAGGTTAGTTGTTAAACATTTGTTTACTGAGTTTTTCAGCATCTGCATCAAGATACCTAAGCAATAGGTCTTTAGCATAAACATTTCTAAAAGTTTAGAGTTATGAGGAATAAATAAAAAGGCATATGAAAAGCTGATACTTTTTTGCATCTCACCGACTTGCAAAACACACCACTGATTTTAGAAATTTAAGTACCTACATACATTTCTTCTAAATGACTGTTTTTAAGCCAAGCCTTTTCAGGACATTACATAAATCCCTGAAACCAGAGGTTTATAATGAAAACACTATCAGACTCTTAACTAAAGCACTGTGATTGCTGCAGCTACAAGAAAGAATTTTATCTACTTTATATTCCTCTCAGAATGAAATAACCATCTCTCAGAAAATCCATGTAGAAAAGGTTGTAAAAAGAAATTCTGTGAAAAGAATTCCAAAGGTTGGAATGAAGAATTAAAGAGAAAATGAAGGAATTCCTGTAAGAAAGTTTCTGTAGGAAAGATCAAAGTGCAGAAGGGCTTACCTCTATCTGTGCAATAGGGTGTATCACTTGTGCTTCTTGCTCTTGGATCCAACACCACCACCACAGCCAGCAGTTTTATACGGGATCATCTGTGAATGAATGAAAAGGAAAGCTGTTTTGAAGGAGCTGTGTGGGTCAAATGATGCTGTACAGGTTATACAAAGCAAGAGAATAAAGGACATGTGAAAGGCTGGGCCCGGCTTTCTCTGCTTTCCCTCCTCAGTGTCTCTGAGGGCAGGCTCAGTGAGGTGTCCCTGCTGTACGTTTCTAGAGATGCAGGTGACCAGGGAAGGCTGAGAAGCCTGCTCTAATGTGTAGGATACACACCCCTTGTGTCTCCTGAAGGACACCATGCTCCTGTCATCCTACGATCCACATTTCACTTGACTTCAGGTGAGCAAAGCCAATGTGCTAATGAGGCAGCCAGAAAGAGCTGTGAAAAGCTTCTGCAGGACCAGTGAGGTGAGTCGTTCCATGGTGCAGTCAAAGCAGCAGCAGAACTTGTTTGAATTTGTGGCTACAAACACACAAGGGAGAAGGGAGGACTGGGACTACCCCCTCAGGCAGCACAACCCACCGTATCAAGCTTTGCTGTAGCACTGAGTGGCAGTACTGGCAGAAGATGTGAACTGGTGACCAACCAGATAATACACATACACTGTAGCAAGAAATGGCAGATTCCCTCCTTAATGCAAAACTAGTAACTGAGCTTTGGACAGGGACTGTGCAATGAGATGCATCATCTACAAATGAGGGCTGCCATTACAGCAGCAGGAATCTACAATTAACAGGGGGTTGATTTCTAGACCCAGTCTTGATATTACAGAGAAATCTTGGGACCTGAAGAAACTGCATATCAAAGATGGGCAAAATTAGATGGGCTGAACTGTAGAATCAAGCAAAAAAAGGGGGAGGCCGTACCTTCCAACATGAACCAGAAAAGCCATGAAATTCTCTGAAAACATGGGCAGCCCCTCCACAGAGTCTCCATTTAACTTTGCCAGCAGCAGAGCTTACTAAACAGAACTGGGTTAGTTATGGTTGGAACCTGTTGGAGGGAATGAGGCAAGCAGGGGAAGCAGAAGCCTGAATGGTTTCTGGTGGGATGTCAAGAGCCAGGAAAACCAGATACTGCCAAGAGCCTGGGTAAAAATCACAGGCAGAACCACAGTCTTGGACAGGCACAACCATGTCTGATGGGCCTGCTGGTACCTTGTCATTGCTGGAACGCAGAAGTTTCCCTTAGACTACCCGTCAGCTGCAAACTGGCTATCACCAAAGTTGTACTGCAAATTCTTTACTGCTTTCCATATTAATGGTCTAGTGCAGAGTTTGTGGCCCTTTCTCCAGGCTGTGGGTGACGTAGCTTGTTTCTTTATTAAAGAAGCTGTAAGAACTGTTTGGAGATGTAATCAAGGTAAAGCAGGCTCCCTGTCCAGTTTCTCACTAGCATGATTTCCTCTCCTCTGTGCTGCTATTTATTTTAGCAACATTGTTCAGCTCACTACCAGATTTTGCAATCTAATGATGAGACAGCTGAAAAGGTCAATTAGAAAAACATATCCTAATATCAAATTCCGTTCCATAAAATCACTCATTCATAAAACAGTGTGAAAGAGGATGATCATTATTATAAATTGTGCATTCAGCTAATTGTAAATTCCCAGTTGTCAGCTACATTTGTGGCTTTGCCAAAAGATCTGTGTAGGAAGAGCCGTAGCGGTGCCAGAAGGCAACATACTGCTTGGAGCACAAACTCCTCCTCACCCTTCCTTTTCGGCAGACAAGTCCTTGTTTGCCATGGTGTACAGCTCAAAAACCCCTGTTAGAGGAAACCTCTGCTCTGCTGCAGCTCTCAGTCCTCTATCACCCACCTCTAACCGGTGAGACTATCCAGATCCATGGAGTCATTGCAATATCAACTTGAGAACTTCTGATTTTCTAGCAGTTTTGAGACAGGATGTTCTTTCAAGTAGTGTAACCACCTACTTGTAGGTCCTGTTTTAGACCTTTCCTTTTTAAAGCACTTATTAAAGCCCAGCATCCCAAACTCTTCCAAAGACTTTTAGATGGAAGCTAAAATCCAAACTGCCAATCCTTCAGACTTTTGTACCTGTTACCTCCTGATAACTTGCCCGAGTTCAATTGTATTTGCCATCAAAAAATACCACCAACACGAGAAGGACAGAGTGTAACACCATTCAAAAAGACCTGGAGGTAGAAGAAAAGCAGGTGATCAGAAAGAACTGTGAATTTCAGAGTAATGTGAGAGTCTGTCCAAACCAATTGTGAGGGTCATACAAGGTGTACAAGTGAAAGACTTCTCCACTCTGGAAAGCAGCTCTTGGTAAGTCAGAGCTTCAACAAGCACAGACGATTTTTTTTTCTTTCTAGATTAATACCTAACTTCTGCACCCAAGGAGAATAAATACCTAGCACAGATGCAGACTTTGAAGAGGATGTAATTAAGCATTACTGTTGTCACTGTAAGAAAGGTGAGGGATCAGGCCTCAATGGGAGCCCTGTCCTGTGAAGTGGCCTTTGTAGGAGCAGGTCTGAGCTCTGGGAGATCCAGGGGAAAGCAGACTCATTAGACAGAAGTTAGCATAGATTCTCTACATTAAAAAAAGGTCTCAAAGTCACACCAGCATTCATTTAATTGTGGGGTGGGTGGTTTGGTTGGTTTTCTTTTAAGATAAAATAGATGGATTGTCTTTCTTCCCAAGATAAATTGTTTGGGATATGAATTTCATTGATTAAGTTAATTAAAAGTTCATATAATCATAGAGTAAGGTAATTCTGGCTGCATTTGCACTTTATAAATAGTTGGTAATTTGTCAGCCTTTGTTGTTTGTTGTTTATATTTTCAGTGGAATCCTTATAGATGTTAAAGCTTAAAGATCTCAGAGAATTTTTTTATCAGCCTTTTCACAGAATTTTAAGCGCTTTTGTAGTTCGAAAGACTTAGGGCATATTTGACAGCTGTCCAACTTAGTAACAGAAATTATTAGACTGTGCAGAAAAAAACTATTTTTTTTTTTTTGGGCACAGCCAGAGTTTATTGTGATATTTATTGTGATTGAGTCATCATTTACAGAGTTTGGGGGAAAATAAAGGATGATGTTCATTTGGGCAGTATCAACAGTTAATGTGACACTAAAGCTGCTGAAGCCACTAACAGGATCTGACTTAGAGTCAGCAGGAACCATTTTTCTTCCCCAAAGACTTCCTCGTGGTGCAACTTGAACAGCCATATACAGTTATTCAGGTGCGAATTTTACAGTTTCAAACTACTGACTTGCCTTCCTCCATACATACACAAACTGAGGAGCAAAAAAGAAAGAAATATTGTGCAGCAAACTTCAGGGAAAAAGAAGAAACAACACCTGTAAAGAGCATATGGATGAAAGAATGCATGTGTATACACATGAAGGGAAGGGAAAGAAGTCTAATGAGTGTTAAGCTCATCACTGCAAAGCCACAGCAAGTTTTTGTTTATTTTGTTATAGAATGGATTACTTAGTAAAGAGTATATATGCCTAGTACTGTTCAACTGCATCACTACCTCCCTGGGGGGCTCCTGTTTACTTAGAAGAAACTACACAAACCTTTAGATTTGCACAACACTTGCAGTAGTAAACTTTTTCACCTTATTGGCATAGGGCTCCAGTTTCAGAACTACTGGACATTGCCTACCCTCTCTCCAGATGATGACATTTTTACTGATCAGCTCACAAAACAGCTGCACAGCTCGCGAGAAGCAAACCACTTCATAGATAGGACTTGATCTTCAGCATTGAGGAAATAACACATGATATCAAACAGACTAATGTATTGACACAGTATAGAAAAACAACATTGCTCTTTATGGCCCACAACTTCAATACAGGTGCAGACTAAAAGAGTTCTCTTGCAGCTCCACAGCGAGAGACCTCAGGTGTGAGGCAGGACGATGTCTAACTCCTGCTCTCTTTCATTTCCAACTACCTGCTTGCAGCTCACTCGCTTGATCCTCACAGATCAGACAAAACCCCACATCTGTTTGTACAAGTACAGACGAACTTTTCAGAGCATACATTTTCAGCATGCAGATAGCTCTTGGCATGCTCAGATTTTGCATGCATAATTTGAATCTTCTTTCTTAGTGCTTCGTGCGCTCAAAAGTGAGATCATAGAGCAAGGACAGAACGTGAGCCTACCACTGATTGCCACAAGGCAAAGGGAACAATTAGTCCTTCCACTGCTCAGGGTCAGGTTTTGCCCCTAATGAGCCTTGAGCATTTAACACATCAGTCCCTTCCTTACTACTGTTTCCCCATCACAGAGGCCAGTTCTGAGTCCTCCCTCACCTACCTCTTCACAGGCTCCCACTCCAAACCAACACTGCCTTCCACAGCCAGAGTGGGAAATCCCTTTGCTTTAAGTCTCTCTACATTAAATGAGCTCAGCTCTTCTTTCTCCTTATTTGAGTATAGATTTTTATAGCCATGTTCCAAGAGACTTCCAGACCTTTGGGGAGTTTGGTTGCCAGATTGTGTACCTGACAGCTCTTTCTTATGAGATAACGAGGGGAGGTCTAACCCTCAGCAGAGCCCTTAAAGCAGGCTTTTGTTTTGAAGAAAGACCGTAAGAGAGCAGAGATGGTCCATATTGACTGCCCAGATCAAGTGTGGACAGATGCATTACGGCTTCATCACCAGAAGAGAACAGGTCTCTGCTGCAGCTAAGCAAAGAGATAGGGTTTCTTTGTATGTAGCAAAATCATCATGGATAAAGGGGTGAAGATTAATTTAAGTTTTCAATGCAGCTCAACAGTTTTTAGGGAGTAACTGTCTCACAGGAGGCAATTCCCAACATGCTTATCTAAGTTTAAATAAAAAGGAATAGAAAACAGAGTAAAATAAACAAAAAGCAAAGTGCATCAGAATTTCCAGTTCATCTTTGATTAAATGCTTGCTTCCCAACCTTCTAGAGTAGAAAAACTCTTTCAACAACAGGGCTTTTTCACCCTGCTTCTCTTAACTGCTGTCCTTAAATATTTGTGGCCCTAGAAATGCTCCATCTCTTCAGAGGATATATCAGTTCAGCTTCCACATTTTTCCTCTCTGTTTTGCTTCAGAATATTAAACCCATTCATGAGCTTCCAATAAAAAGTCACAGGAAACGAGAAAATTTAGTTAAAAGGGCATCATATCCTGCCTCTTGTGCCCCAACAGAAGTTCAGTCACCTTGCACCACCCCTAAACAATGCGCCAAACCTGTCCTTGGTAGTATCTGCTGATTTTGAGTCCACATTATATATCACTGCTTAAACATATTTACCGTTAAACACTGCTTTTTCTTCCAATGTCTTTTAACTTCCTTCTACTTCCAATGAACATTGAAAACAACCTTACTCATCTTTCTATTAGGTTTCCCCTTAGTCTTTAAACACGCCAAATTCATTTATTCTTTTCTTATAGAACCTATATTGGTTTTTAGATTTAAAAATTACTCTCCTTCATAAATCTGATTAACCCTCTACCAAGTACCTTTAAATCCAGCAACACAAAAATTAAGTACATTTTAATCCAGCAACAACCTTTAAATCCAGAACAGCAAAATGTTTGAGAGTTCAGATAATTGCATTTACTTCCAAAACCCAAGAGCAACATGACAGCACAAACTGCAAAATATACATTGAGCACATATTAGAGGACAGTGGGACACGCAGACCACAAGCTAGTGAGTAGGAGAACTTCCCTGCACCAACCTCCCCTGAGCTTCTGGAATTAAAGTGTTTATATTTCCATACCAGGTCTCCATTGCTCCAGGATTCAGGCCTGCTCACATCATTCCAGTCCACAGAAAACTCAGCCAGAGACTATTCAGTGCTCTGCTCCTGGTACTCAGGTAGAAGCCCTGCAGATCAGTTTACTTTTCTATTCTCAGTAAATCGTAACCTGGCCATGACGAGCCATTTCTTCTGAGAGCCAAGTAAAGAGCTTCAGCAGAAAAATTGCTCAATTCAGTCTGTCAAACTGAATTTGAAAGCAGGCTGCCCTGCTGGTGCCTGTTCAGTTTCTAGGAGGCTACATTGTCTGCACATTTTAGTTTTTGTGGCACTTGACCTTCCTTGTCTTTTCCTATTTCTGCTCCTTCTGAGCCCACCCTGAGAAAATCCATTGAGACATGCCAACAGAATGGACCCCTTTATACAGTCACTGCTTTAATAACAACAGAGGATCTCATTAAAAAGGTGAACAGTTATGTCTATGCCTTAACCTTCACTTCAATTTTTGGAAAAGCCATGAATCTATCTATACACCTGTGCATGTATAGGACTTGGCCTTTTATAAAACCTTGCTCTAGAACATGCTGAAAATTGGTTCCCTGGATGAAAAGGATGTGGCTGCAGAAAATCTTTTATTTAATAAATCAGACGGTTAACAGCAGGAAATTCATTGAAAAACAATTTTAAAAAAATTCTTCTCCCATCAGAGCAACACAAATCTAATAAAAAGTCTACAGTTACACCAACTTACCTACAAGAAAAAATTACTGTTGTCATACAACATGATGTAGTAGTTATAGAAAATAGTTATAACTATTTTCTTTTCTATAGTGATGACTGAAGTTAATGGTTGCACTTTGACTCCCAGCTCAACTTCTGTCATATCACACAGGCAAACTCTTTGGGAACTTCTCTTCCCCAACTATATAAAGTTAGAAATAAACAGTCTAGGTTGAACTGACTGCGTGACTCTTTGCAACACTAACACCATGGAGTGAAAAACAGACATCTCCTTTCAAAACAGGAGGCAAAGATTGCCACACAGAAGCTAAACAGTTGGCATCAAAATCAATGATATTTCTGCTGGTTTTAAAGTGCCTTTTTCCAGACCTAGTGAGAACACTTCTTGCCTCAAGCAAACGACAGTCACACCCCTAGTTTCACCCTGACTCCTTATAACAGCAGTAGTTCTGCTGCAGTCATTCAAGGGGAGAACATGGCAATTACTACAGACAGCATCAATACTGGACCTTTGAAACAAATGATGCCTAAATGCAGTTCAGAGAACTACCAGCAACTACAGAGGTAGCCATCAACATCTCAATACAAGAAGGACATGGACCTGATGGAGAGGGTCCAGAGGAGGGCCACGAGGATGATCAGGGGGATGGAGCACCTCTGCTACAAGGACAGGCTGAAGGAACTGGAGTTGTTCAGCCTGGAGAAGAGGAGGCTCCGGGGTGACCTAATAGCAGCCTTCCAGTACCTGAAGGGAGCCTACAGGAAGGCTGGGGAGAACCTGTTTAGAAAGGCCTGCAGTGACAGGACGAGGGGAAATGGCTTCAAGCTGGAGGGGAACAGATTTAGATTGGAGATTAGAAGGGGGTTCTTTACTGTGAGGGTAGTGGAGCACTGGAACAGGTTGCCCAGGGAGGGGGTTGAGGCCCCATCCCTGGAGATATTCAAGGAGAGGCTCGACGAGGCCCTGGGCAACCTGGTCTAGTTGGGGGTGTCCCTGCTGACTGTGGGGAGGTCGGACTAGATGACCCTTGGAGGTCCCTTCTGGGCAATTCTATGATTCTATGATTCTATCTCCAAAGGGAAGAGTACTTATGGGCAAAGGTGGTGTGGTAAAAGGAAAGGCTACATGGTGTGAATGGAACTGTCAGAGCTGTCACACTGTGCGTGATTCATTCAAGACTAAATTTTAGCTAAAAAATGGACAAAATAGACAAAATTTTTGAAACCTTCTGGAAAAACACATCCATAACATTTTCAGATGCCTATTTTGGCTACTGAAGACCTAAAAGAGAGAGGGCTGCACAGCATTTACAGCATTAATACATGACAGGAATAACATAACAACCATCAAACGTACATCAGAGATTTATGGAAATGGAATATTTAAGACAATGATACTTGGCTGAGAAAATGCAAGACTGGAATAGAGGAATATTTTATTAAAGTAGATTGAATTAGCTATTTCAGATAACCTACAAATAACATTAGTATACATCAAGGGCTCCCAGTGAATCTGGTGGATGTTGGGCAAGTTTTGCACTTCAGAAAGGTCACTCTGCCATCTAATGCTACACATACAGGACAGTCAGAAAAATTCACTGTATCAAATTTAAGATAGAATCCAAGGTCTAGAAGAACTGAGTGTATGGCTCCTGAAGCCTCCAGAGTATGGAATGGCATAGTTTCCATAGAGAATAAACATCCTGTAACAGTATTTTAAACAAGCAAAGAAAGATTAAGAAGAAAGATCTCATCTCCCAATATCGGCATCCATCCCCTCATTTTGAAATGTCTGAAATAGTACTGAGTTTCCTCAGTATTTAATGTAATATGCCTATGTCCAGTCTAGCTTCTTTACAAAATGCCAGTGTACCTTTGGCACAGGGAAGACAGACCCAAGTCTGTTTTCAAAGATCCCATCCAAGCCATAAACGTATCAGGGTTGTACTCTGATACGAGAAATCACCACAGCTATGCCAGGCAGCCATGAAAAGCAGATCCTCAAGGTGGTCTAAGGACATCAGAGACAGAGAAAAAATCCATTATTAGGAAAAGACAAAAATGGTTTAATATAATTCTATTTTCCTTATTCCTGCTGGTTGAAGGATCCACATGTGTCTTTTAGAAGTGCCTTACATAATCTCACCAACAATTCATTACCAGAGTCCTGAGGATATAGCCCAACAGGCTTTTACAAAAGAAGGGGAGAGTGAAATTTGAAATCCATTTGCTTTTCTTGATGGAAAAAGTATCAGCTTATTCCGACATCGCTGTTAATGCTGAAAAGAGTCATCTGCTCTACTTGATGAAAGCAGAAAAATCAGCAAGTTTAGGGCCTCGCCAGAAATACTGTGACAAGTGTTTCTGTCAAAACTCAAGTTAGCAATAGCATATAATCCATAAGAATGGCCTTTGTGGCAAAGATTAATTGGTGTGGGTTCTTTGGAAAGATGGCAGCGTGTATTCAAAACATTCCCTGCTGGATTTAAACATAGGTGCCTGGTGACCCACGGTAGCAAGGCATACCACAGAAGAGAGAGGGGAAGCCCAGAAAACTCAGTTTTAGAAAAATAAAGCAGGGCCCAGAAAGAGAAAGAATTGCAATGCACGAAGTCACATCTCTGTTTCTGTTTCCTGGGACCAAACACTCTCGGGTGTGCTTCGCCCTATTATGTATTTAATTCCTCAGCTGGGAAGTCTGCTGGCCAAATCCCACACGCTGGCAACAGATGTCTTCTTTAAGAAGAGGGAATAACTGTCAGCCTCAAAGGGATAGGTTCATCCATAAGCCGCCTTTACAATTTCTGTTGCTTGCACAAAGGGACTTTTATTCCCCTTAGACACTTGTGGCCACAGTCACAGAATCCCACTTCTGTCTTAAGTCACCCTTTGCACAGGACACCGGACCAGGAGGGAGCCAGAGCTCTGCAAGTGCTGCTAAAACATCTTAACCAAGTTGCTGGAACGTGAGCTTCATGTCTCTGTACAGTGACAGGATATTCATCTTCTCGGTGAAGTGTTTTAAGAGCCGATGAAAAGTGAGGTGTAGTACCTTGGTATCTCCAACATTTGTGCACAATTAAGAACTAAAACTGCTGAAGAGCAGAACTGCACAGCACTCTCCCCATCGAGAGGCTCTTCAGCTACACTCTTCACAATACAAAAAAAAAAAAGGAAAAAAGGAAAAAATTAACCAACTAAAAACACTTCCCATGGCCATCAGTTCAGAGGTAACCACTGTCACTACAGATGACATCCCAAAATAATGCAAACCCAAGCTAGTAAATTCTAAAGCTACATACAATATCAAAACAGATTTTCCTTTCCTTTCTGGTATGTTATTCATTAGCATTGTAAACCTTCTGAGGAACATGATTGAGTCTTGGAAGTACACTTAATACTACCTTCCTTAAGATGCTACTGTTACTGAGGAGGATTGGGGCTGCCTCAGGATCAATTCCTGAAAGCACACCTATTATTATAATAGCCTCTTAATGCCTAGTTACTAACAGGCTGGATGTTCTCATGAGAAAGCATGTTGATTAATTATCTTAGAAAAGGCAATGCAATGGAAATTTGATTCCACTCTTCCCCACCCTCAGACTGCAACAGGGAATAATAATTTTCTAAAATGATCCTGCAGTGTGCCATTCTTCAATCTCCATCCATAGCTTAGATTATGCTTTTTTCTTTTCTTACTTAAGATGGCTGAAAAAACTGACGTTAAGAACATATGACAGACAGTGGAACTGTCTCCACTGCAAACAGTACTACAACATTTTCTCATTATTTCAATTTGTTGCTTGGTAGGTTGTTACTGTCTTTAGGGATATATTGCAATATAATGTTCTTCATCTCCCAAAACTGGTTAATTCTCCTCATGAAGAAGGGAACTCTTACAGTCTGCTACTCTGAGCAGATGAGGAAAAAAAGGGGTGATGGTAGGGAACAACTTGGCTCTATCGTTTGGCATAATTTTCTCTCCTGAAGTATATTAGAAAATCAGCCCAGCTGCCTAAATACTTTGAAATACATACATATATATTTAGACGTATAGCAAAAATATTGCAGAAGGTGTCCAGATGCCAAGCCCTCCAACAAAAGCGTGGTCCCACAGGTACAGATGAAGGAGGATTACACGGGACTGTATTTTGCATTATCTTGTATGGGTTCAAACACATGGAGCTACTTTGATAGATAGGGCTGAAAACACATCTGATACCTATTGCCTAGATGATGGCTTGGCACTGTCTCAGTCCTCTTCTCTGGCAGACTCATGTTGGACAGAACATCATGGGAGATACTAGAAATGTCATCAAATCTCCCCATCTTCTGTTCAACCTCTCCCTGAATCTCTCAGAAAACTGTGAGATTAATTACCTTTACCAGGCACAAAAATAGGAGTTTAATTTAAGCATCTTCTCACCTGCGAAGGGATATGTTCTGTCAGATGGAGACGGTATAGGAATAGAGTTGATGGGGTTTAGTAGATGAATCCACAGCCACTGGAGAATGATATACAGAACAGAACAATTTCATAAAAATTTTAAGAAATAAATACAACAGTCAAAACACGGCAGGAGGATCAGCAAAGAGCAACAGCCTAGAGAAGCTGTGCCTCGCCTGGGATGTTAACATTGTCACTCGAAATAAACTCGGAGCTACTGTCTTCTGACAGCTCTGCTACAGCAAACAGCAGAGAAGGTGGAACAAATGAACAAAACCATCTTCTTGTACTATCTCCTCATCCACTGAGTGGAAGAAAAAGTAAACTGAGTCAATTGCTGGGGTGAAAGAAACAGCTAGAGGAATTCCACCTTCAGGAAAGAAAAAAGGAAAAAACCAACCCACTGTCTAACTTCATCAACAGTTTCCCACTCAATAATCCCCCTGGGATAGTAGCTCAGCAGCTTTTCTTGTAAATAAATTTCTTGATCTCACTAAATATCATGCTTTAACTCTTGTTTTACAAGAATCAGCTGCAATGTTCAAGGTGTTGCGAGTGATGCATGTTGTGCCAAAGATAAAAAAGTTGTGATGCGTTACAATGACAAAGGCCATGCTCAGTGTGAAGTACTGATCAGTGGGATCTACTGGCAATCTATTAGTACAGTGTATTTTCTGTCCTGGCAGAAAGTTGTTAGAGTTTCTCATGAAAGGATGCAGACTTACCAGCCACTCTGCTGACTGGTAACTGGCATAAGCCAGTTTTTTACTCCAGTGAGGAGCAAAGAACTTGTTATGCCATAAAATACGGAAGGAACAGAAAGATTCCTTTCCTCCTCTTCCACTAGAAATGGCTCCCTACCTACTAAAAAGAATGCCATTTCTAGTAGCAATCCATCACTAGATAACATGTCAATGATGCACTGTGTTGGCACAAGTTCACTCACACATGCTGAATTTGTGTGGCACACCATGGTAGCACCAGGGCTTCACATCATCACATCACTGAGGAGTTTCATAGGGAATGGGAGGGACCTCTCACAGCTGACATTCTCCCCCCAGAGTTCAAAAAAAAAAAAAAAGAAAAAAAAGTTATGGAAAATGTCTCCAAGCCCCTGGTTTTACAGAGAAACTTCTAAATGAGCAGGAAAGGATATTCTGACATCCACCTCCCTCCTAGACACCCCATCTGAAAATATTAAATGCTGTAGTGCTGCTTAAAGCCCTGGAAAACAGAAAAGAACTTAGTAATTTGAGGGAGATTTGCTTTTTTCCCATGCTAAGGATATAATTTGTTCTGAAGGTATCAGCTCACAAGGGTATCAAGATCGCCCCAAGAGTATCAAGATTTTGTAGAATAAACAAAGTCTGCATCAAACAGAAACAGTCTCTGAAATTTAGAACAAATTATTCCCAAACGTAACAGAACTCGGATGTGTCATGCTTCTCCCAATTAAACCTTTCTGAAATCTATGCAAAGTTAAAAATTAAGACAGTTTAGAATTACTGCTATTTTTGTCCCAATTATTTAGAAGTGGACATTACTTCATAGTCGGAACTGATAAAAAGTGTTCTACTGTACAGTATTTCATGTTGAATTGCTCGCTTTTATAATGCAATTTTTTATGGTTTTTAATGGTAATGTGGTCACAGCCCTCTGCTGCACAAAAAGAAGGAGAGACAGAGGAAAGGAGAAAGGAAGAGGGGGCCAAAAAGTACTTTATAGCAGTTTGGTAGAAGATCACAAGCACTGAGTAACTCAAATTCAGACTTCAGTAGCTGGGGAGTACCGAAATGACAGAGTTTAGGAAATCTGAGTACTCCAACTCTGCATTTAAAAAAAGTAGTAAGGGTGGATCTTTTGCATTTAGTATTTAAAAGTCCTGCACAAGAATGAGAACTTGGAGGAAAACTGCATCATATCTCCATAAAAAGATACTTAAATGTCACATTATGCACAGCCGTTCTAAGAAGCTGATAAAATCTTTCATATCTTTGAGACACTGCAGAAACTCCCTACAATTAATATGAAGAACTGTCAATGCCCTTCTACTGTGCTGTACTTTGAATATTTTTTGGAGAAACGTTTAGGGACTTTGAGGTTGCATTGGTAGAACATGTATCTGGGTTTCTAAAAATCTCCCTTTGCACTTGGTACCGAAGAATTATTTGAAAGCAACTGGTGTTTCCTGGTACTTTGCCCGCTCCAGTATGGCTTACTCTAACATAAATGGCAGAGACATTGCTAAGTACAACTGGGCTGAGTGCACAGCCATGAAAAATTAGCAGTGCTGCATGATCCACTCCTGCTCTGAAACAATCCTACTCCTGCAGCGCAGCACTGCCCATACTCACAATAGGTTGTGTTGAACTCGTGTCAGGTGAAATACCACAGCAATTCGCAATTCTTCTGTGAAATGTACATACCAAGTACTGCTTGTCTGAGCACTACTAACCCTCTTTCATGCTTGGATCCCTAACCAGAGGCCTGGCCACAGAACAGTACAGCAATACAGATGCCAAATTGCTGCCAAGGAGGGGAGGGGGGGAAAAAAGAAAAAAAAAAACAGAACAAGCCAGAATGCTGTTGCATTTAATCTCTTTTTCCTGTGGATTCCCAAGAGGTAGTTACATACCCACTATGCTTTCAAAAGCAATTGATGCAACGTTAAGTTTTCTGCTCCCACCAGTCCTTTCCAACGGAGAACTGCAGGAGGGCAGGATACTGCTGTGCATCGAGATACAAATCAGTGCATCCAAACGATGGCAGTCCCGTCCTGACTGACGCAAGAATGTAGATCCCATGAATGACTGAAATGGACTCTCTCCAGGGCACAGCTCCTCATCATTTCTAAATCCTAACTAACGAATAACTAATACAATATGGATTCTGCTGTGGTATCTTGCAACGTATTGTTTGGGTTGCCTGAAATATGGTGAATAGGATTATCTGACTGTTGCTTTCCTGGGTCTCTCACAAAAATGATGTTTCTCAAGAGGCTCTTTCAAATAGTCACATTTCCAATAATGTGATGGCAGTCCCGTCCTGACTGACACAAGAATGTAAACCCAGATCCCATGAATGACTGAAATGGACTCACTCCAGCGCACAGCTCCTCATCATTTCTAAATCCTAACCGATGGCAGTCCCGTCCTGACTGACGCAAGAATGTAGATCCCATGAATGACTGAAATGGACTCTCTCCAGGGCACAGCTCCTCATCATTTCTAAATCCTAACTAACGAATAACTAATACAATATGGATTCTGCTGTGGTATCTTGCAACGTATTGTTTGGGTTGCCTGAAATATGGTGAATAGGATTATCTGACTGTTGCTTTCCTGGGTCTCTCACAAAAATGATGTTTCTCAAGAGGCTCTTTCAAATAGTCACATTTCCAATAATGCACAAGAGTTGAAGTTGCCACATTTTCCCCTCAAATGGCTATCAGCATACCTGTGCTACTCCATCAGGCACCAATGATAAGGATGTATGAACAAATTGTTTGAACTGATCCCTCTCCTTACCTCACTTCAATCAGGAGAAAGCAGAGGAGGAGAGAAACAGTTAAATTTGTACCCTGTTGCAAAGTCTTATATCTCTGTTATTCACAGTGGCATTCGGGCTTCCACAACAGCAGCCTCTTTTTTCCACCTATCCTGCCAGAAAGTTCTAGAAGATGTCCCTAGTTAAAGGCAGCAAAGCAGGAAATCACAGGAACACTTGGTTTTCTCCTGAGTCAGAAGGTGGGAAAGGCAAATTTACAATGGGATGGCAGCCAAGCAACAAGAAACTACAAATGAAAACTGAGGAAAAAGGTATTTCAAATTAAATGTCACCTGTTACAAATATGGTCCCCTGCTGCAAGTACCTCCTCTTGGTACCATAGCTCAAACAGCACAACCATAAAAGAGGTAGATTACAGTCCAGGGCCCAAAAGCTTTCGTCTATCTGATGATGGTGACCCCTGCTTTCCAGCTACTGCTAAGCACTAGAAATAATAACTACACCAAATGCTTTTCTCAAAGTAACTTTGCCAATTACTGTACCTTTCAGAAGGTGGTGAGAGAAATGCATGGCAGCACAGGCTGCCCAGTCACATTTAAAGAGTGCCTGCAACAGAGAACCACCCTATTACTATACACACTAAAAACGACTCTTTTCCCTACCAGAAACTTGTACCCCTCAATCACTTTCATATCTTGTTTTACTTCAAAAACTGAGTATTTCCCTATAAAGTGAAACTAGAAAATGAATGAACACAGCATGAGCAACGTGTGATCTCTCTAGCTTAACAACAAAGTTACTCTTAATTCACCGGCTCCTTTTTGCTGGACACTAATTGTCTGTCATTCCTTCAAGTAATCATATTCACATTGTTTACAAGCATCTTCAACAACTGGGCATATCCTTACTAATGAGTAACTTAACTATTTTCTCCAATACAGTTCAAGAAGTCACAGGCAGGTTTCAGTGGTAACTGACACAAACCAAATTCTCCCATCAGCTACAACCCCTGACTGCAGCTGCAGAGTAAAAAGGCTGACTTGCATTGCTAAAAGGCTTTAATCTGTGACACAGATGATTAACATTCATTATTATGCATGCATAATTATAATATAAATGTTCAAATAGCTGCAACACAAGCAGATACATACAAATGTGACCATAACAAAGGCAAAAGGTATATTTCTGTTTATTTGGATTTGGCAAATTTATGTAAGGTGTACTGATCTTGCAGGATGTTTGCAGAATAGTCTGCTGCAGATTCCACTGCTGATCTCTGAAGTGAGTAACAAGCCACTATTGCTAAATTTAGAAGCAGGGACTCATATTTTTGTGACATATTTTGTCAATAACCCAGAGAAGAGAAGTATTTATAGCTGTGTGTTTCAGGCAAGTTCATAATTTAAAACAAAATCACAAAAAAAAAAAAGCAGACTAACACTTTACCAATAAGAACACTGTTGGTTTTGAGCACGGAAGATAGATATGGGTACAAAGAAAGACATCTTTAGGTATCTGTAGGCACACTGGGCTTCAGTCACAAAAAACCCCCCCAGAACCTAAGTATTTGTCCTCAGAACATCTTTTGATGTTATATTCAGGTCATATTCCACAAGTTATCCAACCTGATGTGGTTCAGAGACCTCCCAGAAGACAATGACATACTGTAAGTGAAAGATGGACAGCACTGGACACATGCATTGGTTACCTCTTCCCCTGCAGAAGCTCCCCTGGAAAAGGACACAACTTTCTCCTACTCCGACCAGAAGCAAAATTTGTTATACAATAGTGTCCTGTATTTGAAGGTTAGAGGAGAATACATTTTTACTTATTCAATCAAACTGTGTGAAAGGGAATTTAGGGAAAAGAGAGGCTGTGTATGAACATCTATCTTCTGTCATTAACATTTAAGATTTCAGTAAGTACACAAACCATAAATTGCCTGAGGTCCAAAGAATCTGCTTCTAAAGTCTAGTTGTGCAAGGTAACAGTTGATCCATGAGCAACGTTGGTATTCCAGATTTTTTTGTTATTCACAAAATGACATATTGACACAAGCTGCATTCTAGTTCTGATTGTATCTAATCTGGAAGGATATTAGAAACAATTTTGGGTTGTGCTTCTGAAATTTCTATTACTTCTGGTAATAAATCTCATTGTCCTTGTCTTTACTACAATGTCCACACATGACAAATGAACACAGATTGTTCAGAGAGATTTGCCAGCCCGGAGCTTTCACACCTGCTCACCTCAGATCCCTAATTTGCTGCACACATCGCAAAGAGCTGTTCTGGATGGGCAGGGATATAGGGGAGAAGCTCTCAAGCAGCAGCTCTGAACCAGGGAGAAACAATACAGCTACCACAGATGGTGCCCACCTCCACCACCAGCACAGGCAGCTCTCCTGTGTGTGGATAAGAGAGGAGAGGTAACGCCCCAACATACCTGTCACCTACCTAGGAGCAATGGCAATGCTCCAAACAAAAAAAAAGCTACAATTCTTACCTTGAAAGCAGACAATGAAGCAAAAAAAGGTCTTTAAATATCAGCACCAACACCTCAAATCATCCACAACCTCATTAAGGTTTCAGATCCACAACCTCATTAAGGTTTCAGCTTCTAGTTTGGGAACGGTTGCTTTAAGGCACTTGAGACAAGGGACATACTTGGTGTTTGCTGCTGGTTTGGAAGAGAGGTGCAAGACCACGAGGTCACTCTGTTGGGTGACCACAGCCATCTCTATTCAACCATTAGAGCTGGTGGCACCTACAAGGTCTCATGTCACAGTTACCCAGGCTCTACATTGCCCTTGCTATCCTGCTTTGCACCCACCAAGTCCTCCTTGATTGCCATGGCAATTTCATGTCCATTTCTTTCCACTGCCTGGTTCTCTTCAGATACAGTGTGGTGTCAATCCTGGGTGCACACTGTGCACTGTACTCAAAAATGTTTTGGAAACGAAGTGAATAATAGTGAAACCTGGCAATAATACAAAGCCATCTGGGATATTAAAGACCAAATGTTGTAAAAAGACCTCCCAAGATAGAACAAATATGAAAACAATTAGGAAATGAAACTATATGTAATGAAAAGTGAACTTATACACATGACAGAAAAGAATCCTAACTTCACATACATGATTAAGGACTCAGAGTCATTACCACCTCTTAGTACCTTTAGGTAATCAGACTAAATTAGGAAAAGGCAATCTCAAAACCAAACAAACCAGGATTTGCTCCTTGAACACTCCTTCAACACTCTCAAGCATAGCATTCCCTGATACACGACACTGCAAATGCCATAAAGCAAAACTATCTGAATATATCCACAGAAAAGCAATCTAATTTGGATTATAAAAAACAGAAATATCATCTGGTTCCGGAAGACCCTGAGTGTGAAACTGCAGGAGGCTGGGAGACTATTCAGTGAAAGGCTGAACAGCACATCATTGCCATGTTTTCACATTATCCTACAGACTTCAGCCACGGGTGAGAGAGACTTTGGCTCAACCTCCTAAAGCCACCTATACCTTTATCCTGAGTAGTCCAGCTGAACAAACCTAAGGCTCTCTTCCTCACTCTTCCCTCCTTTATGTCTCTCTCCCCCTCTACCTTTCTGCAGTGAAAGCTGTCAAAGGCACATGTCCAATAGGTTCTGGCCAAGAAAATTTCCAAATAATTATGGTGATTTCAGCTAGGACGGAGTTAACTTTTTTTGTAAGCAGGTGGTGTAGTGCCATGTTCTGGATTTGGGATGGGAATAGGGCGATAGCACATGGATGGGTTTAGTTTGTTGCTGAGCAGTTGAGGCCTTTTCTGCTCCTCACATTGGCCCACAGGAAGTTGGGAGGAGACACAGACAGGACAGCTGAACCCAACTGACAGATTGCCATGGCAATTTCATGTCCATTTCTTTCCACTGCCTGGTTCTCTTCAGATACAGTGTGGTGTCAATCCTGGGTGCACACTGTGCACTGTACTCAAAAATGTTTTGGAAACGAAGTGAATAATAGTGAAACCTGGCAATAATACAAAGCCATCTGGGATATTAAAGACCAAATGTTGTAAAAAGACCTCCCAAGATAGAACAAATATGAAAACAATTAGGAAATGAAACTATATGTAATGAAAAGTGAACTTATACACATGACAGAAAAGAATCCTAACTTCACATACATGATTAAGGACTCAGAGTCATTACCACCTCTTAGTACCTTTAGGTAATCAGACTAAATTAGGAAAAGGCAATCTCAAAACCAAACAAACCAGGATTTGCTCCTTGAACACTCCTTCAACACTCTCAAGCATAGCATTCCCTGATACACGACACTGGAAATGCCATAAAGCAAAACTATCTGAATATATCCACAGAAAAGCAATCTAATTTGGATTATAAAAAACAGAAATATCATCTGGTTCCGGAAGACCCTGAGTGTGAAACTGCAGGAGGCTGGGAGACTATTCAGTGAAAGGCTGAACAGCACATCATTGCCATGTTTTCACATTATCCTACAGACTTCAGCCACGGGTGAGAGAGACTTTGGCTCAACCTCCTAAAGCCACCTATACCTTTATCCTGAGTAGTCCAGCTGAACAAACCTAAGGCTCTCTTCCTCACTCTTCCCTCCTTTATGTCTCTCTCCCCCTCTACCTTTCTGCAGTGAAAGCTGTCAAAGGCACATGTCCAATAGGTTCTGGCCAAGAAAATTTCCAAATAATTATGGTGATTTCAGCTAGGACGGAGTTAACTTTTTTTGTAAGCAGGTGGTGTAGTGCCATGTTCTGGATTTGGGATGGGAATAGGGCGATAGCACATGGATGGGTTTAGTTTGTTGCTGAGCAGTTGAGGCCTTTTCTGCTCCTCACATTGGCCCACAGGAAGTTGGGAGGAGACACAGACAGGACAGCTGAACCCAACTGACAAAAGGGTCATGTCCATGTCATATGACATCATAATCAGCCTACAAAGCTGGGGGAAGAAGGAGGAAGGGGGGGTACATTCAGAGTTACAGTGTTTGTCTTCCCAAGTAACCATTATGTGTGACAGAGCCCTGCTTTCCTGGCTGAACATCTGCCTTCCCCATGGGAAGCACTGAATGAATTCCTTGTTTTGCTTCCCCTGCGTGTGCAGCTTTTGCTCTACCTATTAAACTCTCTTTATCTCAGCCTGCGAGTTTTTCCCCACTTCTACTCTTCTGATTCTCTCCCCTATCCAAGATGGGGGCAGTGAGTGAGCAGCTCCATGGTTCTAGCTGCCAGCTGGGGTTAAACCACAAGAGTGAGTTACAATTCCTAACCAATAAAAGCCATTAACTATATAAGGCTCTTTCACAGCCACTCCTCTCTCCTCTCTGCAGGAGGTTTTGTAAATGTGTCCGTAAAGCCACCTCTCATATTTTGCTTACTTACAGAAAGAAACAATCTTTCATTTTCATTTTCCAATTATCTATTTTCTGCGGCCTGTTAGTAACTATACTAAGACACATTCAGCCAAGAACATCTAGTTAATGCATGGATGCAAGTTTTAAAACTGGCATTGCTGTAAGTGGTATTTCACAGGCATTGCTCATCCAAGCAATGGCATAGGAAAAGAGCAGGCTTACCCTTTTCTTGAGGAAGCGGCCTTAGTTTAAAGATAAGTGTTATTTTCCAAAAGATAACCCTGGGACAATAAAAGGCAAGTTATTAAAGGAGTAGGCAGAGCTTCAGCTGTGCATTTCCTGCTGTTATTATCACAAGTCACATGGTTGAATCCCTGCATAGTGCTTTGAAAATACAACTGTTAACATGTTTCTATAGAAAAGGTATAGAGAAGGGGATCTCATAGCCAGCTGTCGCATTTCTCAAAGTCTGAAGGAATCTGTTAATGATTAAGCTCCACCCTGAGCTGCAAAAAAAGCAAGAAATTCTGACTCATGATAGTAGGTCTAGAACAATTTTTGAGACCAATCTTTTTGTTCTACTTTTAACAGCTAGATCAGACTTACGATTCCTGAGAAGAGTTTATCAGATTAATGAAACTGTGTTGATTAGGGCTAAATAATGTTTTTTTATGTCCGATTGCTTGGGAGGGGACACTGCAGAAGCAATACATCTCTTAGAGGTACACACATTCTCTAACTCCCTGTTCCACCCTGCACAAAGATCACCCCCAGGGCTCCATGATTTGAATCAAGGAGTTACTCTTCTTCATGGCAGCCCCCATTAGCAGGCCAGGGAGGAACAGCAGGACCACAATCACTTCTTGTTAGCCCTGTCCTTCAGTGAGGAAGCTCTCCCCATTAGCAGGCCAGGAAGAACAGCAGGACCACAATCACTTGTTGTTAGCCCTGTCCTTCAGTGAGGAAGCTCATAAGAAATGGAGAAAACAGCTTATGCAAGCAATGAAAAGGTAGTATTTTTGTAAGCAACCTTTTAGTTTATCTCATATCTGCTGCAGGAATAACCAGCCCTGCAACACAAATGGGACATACCTAATACGCTCCGAGTCATTACTCTGATATCGAAAGGCACAATAAACTCTTTGAAAGCAAAATAATGCACAATGATGCCACATTTGACAGAATACTGCTGCCCATTCTCCAACAGCCACTTGGCTTTAAAGTGAAAAGGCAATATAAAGTAACAAATGTCATGGAGTACCTTCGAAACCGTTGTAACCATGTTTAATAGGATAACCTAGGTTAGTATGCAGTCATTATCTTACCTAATACTACCAGGAATTAAAAATAAATGGTAAGAAATGTACCTAGTTAAGCTTTGTCCTCCTATAAGCCCACTGCAGGAGCACAAAGGACACAGCAAACGCAGGAATTGTGGATTTGTCTGATCTTGTAAACTTTACTCTTCAGTGGCTAATAGCAAATTTTTACCCACTCTTTCCTTACGGAAAGTTCCTTATAGGATGTTTATTTCCCTACACTCCAGGAATCAGCAGCTGAGGGATTTCTAGAAGCTGTATCCAGCCCCTCAGGCTTCTTGTTACTGATGGAAACCATCATCCCTGAACTTGTCAGTTATTTTTCTAAATGCATTTCCAGTCTCCTCTATAGCCTCTGGCAACATTCCCCAACTATTGCTACGCAATGTATGAAGAAATACCTCCTCTTGGTTTGTTTCAAACATGCTCATTTTACTGCATCAGAGGCGCTTTCTGATTTCCGCACTGTAAGAAACATAATCTCCCCATTCACCACCTCCACAGCATTGTGACAATGGAGACCTCTGTCCTAACTTCATCCCCACACTTCTTCAGCTGTCTCTGTCCATATGGCCTCTCTTAAAACATACTGCGTTCCGTGTTTCTGACGAGGTCTTTGCAGTTTCAATTTGCAGTTGCAATTCTCAGAAGATTAATGTTTTACCTGTGAGTAAGAGGCCAGTGACGCCAGGAGGCAACATTACTCTCACACATACATAAGGTTAAGCTGTATTTGCTTCCCAAGACTAGACAGTGCTTATTAGACAAGATTGGATACCAAGATTAGACAAATTTATTTTAGCAAACAGGAGAACATTAACTCACCTGAAGGCATCTAGCTGCCATTCAGATGCCAGACAGTGGGAACAGTTAAGCTGCCGACCTCCACTAAGATGAAGTAGGATTGCTTTTTTTTTTTTAGAATAACTGTATCATTGGAAATCCTGGAACTGTGCAGCTCTGTCAAAGGGGAATTCAATGCAGGACCAGGGCCAAATTCTTGTTATTACCTAGGAAAAAGAAGAAACAGGGTATTTAGAAACAACTTTGCTTTTAAGTTTAGCATAAGTCAGTAGCAGCTCTTTCAAAATTAATGCGTAGTTTTCTTTAATAGACTGCTTGAAAGGGCTGTACAGTTTCCAGTAATGGAGGTTATTAAGAGCAGTTCAGAAATGGAGTCCCAATGGTGTTTACATTCAAGCAAACACCTCAGCTTCTCTGTCCCAAATCTCCCAGTATCAGACAGAAGTTCCTCGAAAACAGGCATCTTACAGAGAAATGGAAAAGATTTCTTCCAGCTCCATGAATATGCAACACAGGGAAATTATAGGCACTATAAACTATAATGAGGAGTGAACTCATGACAGTTCTAGCACGGAACTTAAAGAGCATTGTTTGGAAGGAAAATGCTTCTCGAATAGTTGGTGTCTAACACATTGCAGATGTAAAAAAATTAAACGCCAACAATATTCAATCAAGTCCGCAAGAAAAACTCTTGCTATTTGCAGAGAGACTGGATAGCCAGTATTTTTACTGCATCAGTGATTCCTATGCATTGTGCAAAAATATAGAAATACAAAATGAAGTACACAGTACGGTAGTACTGAAGTGGTAAACTAGTGCCTTAATAGTAATGTAAAGCCATAAAAGTGATTGTTCACATTTAATGGTAGAATTTGTTACCTCACAATTCATTGAAATGAAAGCGCAGAAAAAAGCAAAAAGAAAAATTTCACTTGGCATCTTAACTCAGCTTGGTTGTACCACTGATTTAAGCAGAAGGCTGTCATGGCTAGTGAGAATTTTATAGGAAACTGACCTGGTGTTATTCCTTCAAGACAAAAATAACCAAAGGCATTGTATCCAAGTGTGATAGCCATCAGTTCTCCCTCCCAAACCGCACTCAAACAAGCAGCAACATGAGCTGCATTAAATTTCAGATACATCCATAATAGGAACATGGTATATGAACACTGTTTACATAAGTATATTAAAGACTGCATACAATTTGCATTAATGAATATAATTTTACAAACACAGTCAAACTTTAATATTTACCAGTGCAAATAGCTCCACAAAAATTAGGTGCATCTGCAAAGCAGCTCCTTCACTGAAAAAAATATTTGGAGTTTACACGTTCTTCTCAAATTAAAATATAAATTCACAGAGAGTAAGTATTACTTCAATGGCTGGCTTAATCTGCCAGTGCTGGGTTTCTGCTGAAATTTTGGTATCTTCACGGACATAAGCAGACAAGCTGAACGAGTCTGACAATGGCTGGAGGAAAATCATACCTACTCTATGCATTCACTGATGGTGATTACTTGGGACCTAGTGGCTGGATTCCTTGAAGCAGTTTATGACAGTAGGAGAGAGTGCTCTAAATCTATCAAGGCCCAAGCACCCAAACTCTGTGAAACCCAGTAAAGTCTGTAGTGACAGTGCCTGAAGACCTTCCTGCCCTGGTAATAGGCCCTTCTGTCTCTGCAGGTCACGGCAGTTGAAATGAAGGCAGTTCTGTGCTGCCTGTACACAGAGAACTTGGACCACCTTTCGACGACAGACCTGAACAGAGCCCACTTGAAGGCTCTTGATAGCATACAGAAGATAAACATTTAACTTTAAATAAAACTTACTAGCTGAATTGGGCATGACAAATTTTGTGCTTTTAAAAGATCATTTTGTAGAATTTGTTATTTTTTGTTTGTTTTTATTTTGTTATTACAGTTACTTCAGCTGTGATTCTGCTCTATTTCATTTGGTTTTGCCTCCAAATTTATTTAATTATCGATCTATAGGCGGTTTTTCAGAATATTTTTCTGAATCAAGAAATCCATAAAGGTTTTAATCAAGAGGATTATCATCCCAGCTCTGGCCAAAACACTCTTATTAAATACCAAGACAGAAATGGCTTTATTGTACATGCAAGTTTTATTGAAACAGCAGTTCTGACCTCTCCCGAAGTCACCCAGCTTCACTATAATAAAAATTAGTACTATTATCGTTATCTTCCCCATTTTTGCACAGTCAAGACACGGAGAGATTTTACAGCAGCATAGGTGGTAATTCCAAATTTCTCTGCAGTGCAATGTACAACACACCATAGCATAAATTGCTGCATTCTTGGCACAAATATTTGGAAAAGCCTGTTATATAGCCCAGGAGAGACTAGCTGCTGCATTACTACCAGCTGATAACCACAGTGCCAAAGAATTCTGTAAATGAGGTATATATCTATAAACTTTGTGTTTTTTAATATGGATATACTCTTCATTTAAGCTTTGTACTGCTGGTGGGCACACGCATAATATTTCCCCCGGTTTTTATATTTATATGTGTATAAAACCTGAGAGAAATATTACATGTATGAAATATTATGCATATATCTATGTAAAAATGAGGAAAATATTATGTGTGCCTGCATAAATATAAAAAACTATGCGGACATCATATGTGCATTGTACCTCTGACATTCAAGCCATTCTTGACATGCACAATTTAGAAAGATGACTTTAAAACCATCCTGATCCCTAGATGGTGCTATTCACTGCAGTAATGAGACAGCCACAGCTCATTACCAGGACACCCAGCACGTCAGGGACAAAAATTATTTCTTGGTTCAAAATTATATAAACTGAATACAGTACAAATAATACTGTTTCCTATTATTTGCATTTGCCACGTGTCTTGAACCCGAGTCCCATCTCATTTCCTGTAGGCTCTAAGAAGAGTAATTCCATTGAAGTGGTACAAATGAAACCAGGGTCAGGCATTGTCAATCCACCAGGGACTCTGAGAAGTAGCATGTCCAACATCTTAGATTAGCTTCACCTCCCTCCACATGCAGCTGCCATTCAGTCTTCCACATTCTTCACAGAAAGGAGGATTACATACTACTTGCCAATCCTTCTTCTTGCCCTGGCCCACACCCTACTGCAGGCATCCCCCAGGAAAAGCATCCTGGCAGAGCTTAATGGCTTGTGGGACATGCCCAGAAGGGTTTGGGGAACCACTACACTGGTAGGACATCTGGAGTGACTTCAGTCCTGGCAGTGGAAGTGCTCTTGCACCTCTCCCACCAGATTTAGGTCAACACAATTTTAAGAGTGGCTGATGAAACAGCATTGAACTAAGGTGTATGAGGACTGGACCTCCTTCTGGCTCCCTCACAGACTGCAGAAGTGGTTTTGGGCAGCCCGTAAAATCTCCCAGGGTGGGATCAAAAGTCTATTCAAGTTGGAAGGAGTTCCTCTGTTAGCTTGAAATAAGGTTTATAGGGGACATTTTGGCTTCTGTTCTTTTCCCATAAGGTGGGAATGTGACTATGACCACACAACAAAGAAAAAATCCCAGTATTTTAAAGTTTCTTAGGCATTGTAATAGTGAATAAATAGAAAAACCTAAATAAAACAAATGATTAAACATTTATTGTACTTTGTTCTGATTCTCTGCCTTTATAAAAATGTTGGCTCTATCTGCCTAACCGCTGAGGCGTTTGGCTTCCATAAATGTAGTATCTGAGCATCTCACAAACATCAATGTTTCTCTAAAACTACGTTGCCTTTTTTTAGGGCTTCTGAAAGTGATTAGATTGACAGCATGGACTAGTCACTGTCTCAGTACAGACAGATGCACTGCACATATCTCTTCCAATACACTTCACATCAGATGCTCCAGGCATTAATTTCTTAAATAAAAAACAGCAACTGTGATGATCTGTCGACAAAACTTTAGGTGATGTTGTGATAAACAACTGCCCACCACAGCCTAACTGCCAAGCTGGCAATCTAAATTTGAATTCTAACCATATATATATATTCTTTAACCCACTGAACTTTGTAAAGCCGTTTCACAGATCTCTGTTCTGGCCTTCGCTTAGGCACGGAGTTTGTCTTTACACATTGGTGTTTCCTAATAATCTAGCCTGACATTTTGAAAACCTCCTGAAGGTTTGTCATCAGAGATGAGAACCCCCGCATTCCTTAAGCATGTTTGAAAACTTCTGCTTAAGTTATAAACCTGTCATGGTACATACAACTCTTGATGAGAGCTGTTTAAAATTTTCTAAAGAAAAGGGTGCCAAATGTTAAGCCCACGAGAATGCCAAAGAACTGAATGAGATGAGAAAGAGAAGGAGTATCATGTCAGAAAACAAAAGCTAGGATTATCTTCGCAAGGTAGCAGGAGGGAGTCCTTTATGGGAATTACACAAATTTAGCGTGGAGGAAAGATCAGAAGGAAGTCACAGATGATTGTGCTCTGTGTACCTCCCTCTTTGTGCAGAGATTTTGGAAGCAAGCATAGACAGAGGCTAACAAAAAAAAGCCATTACCCAGTTGGCACATCGCAGGCCACAATTTTTAAAAAAAATACCCAAATGGACAAGCTTAATTTCAATTTCAGGAGAAAATCAAAGGAACATCCCTGACTCAGTGGTTAATCCCCACCAGATTTCAATTTCCTGCCTCAAAGAGTCAGGGTATTAGGCCTCTTCAAAGGGAAAGTCACAAGAACTTTAGCAAAGGTGAACGTGTTGTGTCCCAGCTTCACTCTTGACCACGGTGAAGCTTTTCTGGCTCTGTGCCACCCCTCCGTCCCAACAAACCAACCCCCCAAACAATCAAACAACCAGTTTTTAGCAAGTATCTTACACTGACAATGTCAAGTCTCTTAACATTCAAAATTACGTACCAAGGACAGAAAGATCTTATCATGGGAAGTATCTGGCAACATTATCAGGCGACGCTGCCAGTTGTCCTAGAGTAAGCCCCGGGCCGAAGTATCAGGATGCATTTTATATAAGGCACACTCGTGTACCTTACAGTAACTCTAAGTTGTCCAAAAGATCAAGAACAATACTAGGCTCTTTGCATATTAAAAAGACTTATTAAATATTGTGGCACTGGTTAATAGACACCAATGAGAGAGTATTTAAAAATATCCAAATCACAAAGGAGCCTAAATTTTAAATAGAATAAGCCTGCTTGAAAGTCTACCCCTACATCAGTCAGCCTTTTAGCAAGTTATATTGGCAAAGAAACTGAAAACAAAAAAGAGCTTCTCTTGATTAAAAGAAGTGACTGAAATACTTTTCAGTTTGATCCTTTGAGAATTATTTTAGATGCCGTTCTCCATGCCTTTTGGTGAAATCCCAGACTTTAAAGGAATGCTATGACAATTCATTGCTAAATGACAATGGAATTCCTCTGTAATTGCACATTACATGCATCCACATTAATACAAGATAATTTCATTAGGGCTGTTACTATAATGAATACCAAATACAAAATGTGGGTCCAGAGATCATTTTCCTAATCAGAAGTATCAGACCCCAGGAACTTTCAGAGAATAGGGCTATTAAAATGTAAATAGTTTCTTTGAAATTTAAATTACCATTTTCAAAAACAGATGTTCTTCTTGATCATTCCCTGCATAGATTTCCAAAAACTGTACTCAGGATTGCTAACTGAAAATCAGCGGGATATTAGTCTCAGAAACTCCTCCTAATTTACATGAACAGTTTCATTAGAACACACTGCTGCATTTTATCAGCTTGTAAATGGTAACACTACACATTGGTCACTTTTGATGAGGTGGTTTAAAACTAAGAAATAAGAAATTAGATTATAATGCCTGTGCATTTCTCTCAACCAGCATAAAACGACATACTGTGACAGGACAGAAAAACGTCTGGTATAACTTAAAAGCACTGGTCAAAGTGGACAGAATACTACGTGTATCTGATAGTTTAAGGCATCACTTTAACACCATGGAGTTGAAAGTTGCACAGTATCAACATTACTTTTCATCTCTTCACCCAGATGCTAGAAGTCAGGAATAAAACTTCCTACTGCCACAAGAGAGAGTAGATACAGGTTAAGGTTACTGTGATTAGCAATAAGCTCTAAGAGCAAAAATTGCATCACATATGAACACATAGAGCACACCTAGCTCATTTATATAAGCAGGTGTACGCCAGCTGAAGAGGATAACAGTTAGGGACACTGTGCCAGATACTCTGTGTATGAACAGTTGATGCTAAAAATCCAGTCCAAGGAGCTTTCTTCTTTATGAAGTGCCCCAAGATGCTAAAATCTGGCACAATAATTCTGTAGGCCACACTAAGACACGATTCTGGCTCCCTGTTGTTTCTAGTCCATTATGTGTGCTATTTAATATCATCTGCAGAGCAATAGTTCTTTCAAGTTTTGCTTTTGTTAAAGCACTGCTTTTTCTCAGACATCAGTAATTACAACCTTCTAAGGCACTTCATCAAGAGTGACTTTTTATTGCTTAGCTTCCCCATCGGTGGAAGAACTGAGCTCCCAGTGACCTTTGGTCTGATCCTTAACATTCCTGCTTCTTACAGCACGGGCACTTCTGCAAATTAAAGTCTTTAACTGTGCCTACACACCATATTTGCTTTAAAGGAGAAAGGTTTGATATGGGTCCACAATCACCAGTTTTTTGTGCCCTAAAAATAACCTGAACCCCAGTCTCCATGGTAACAGATACCACCAGTGAGCCCTAACAAGTCTTGGTTATTTTTACTGACAAGATGAACAGGAAAACCATAAGGCTTCTATGAAATCTCTCATTACTGCCAGAGTCTTACATCTTCTTTAATCCTCAGTTAATGGTGTGCAGTAAAGGGTACTATGCCTACACACAGCCGTGTTTAAATACCAAGATCTTTCCTGTGCTTTCATATTATAATGCTGGAAATGCTAAGAACAATTCCCTTACATCTTCCATGCCATTAAAAATTGACCGAGGCATGCATCTGACTCTACTCTGCATACACACAAACGTTACAATGTAGAATAAAAATCTCTGTAACTTGTTAGACTTGATGGCAACTTGCTGTTCCATGTGTTCTCACTTCATGAGAGTCATTCTGTAGAAGAACCCTGGTAATGTGATAAGTCTTCTCACCTGCATAGGAAACAGTAAGGCTAGCCCCCAGAAATGCCCTCTGGTTATTTTTTTTAAACTGGTATTTACTTTCCCATGGCTAAATCATTCCCTTGTAGACCCAAACTCTCAATTTCCTTAGCACAAACGTGTTATGATTTCAGAGAGGTGAGGTTATGCCCTAATTGCCCTTTAACTGAACGTATGAACTTCCCAGCCCTCCTCTATGAACACTCCACATTAGGCCCTTTTTCTGACTGGTAGGGCAACAGCTCACCTCTCAGGCCAGACACTACTGCAGGATGCTAAGGATGAAGTGCCTTCAACCATTCGTGGCAATTCTCCAGGGCACCAGATTGTTCTCTGAGGTCTTTCTGTAGCATAAATCATGTTCAGGTCTTCTATCCCCTTCCCTGCTTCCCCTCCCTCCAGCCGTGTCCCTTCAGGGCTCGTCCTGGAGCCAGCAAACTGAACTAATGGTCCTAAAGGGATCCCTTCCCAGACCTGGGCTGCAGTCACAGACCCAGAAGTTACTTTGATACAAAGCAAGGGTCATGGTCAGGCCTCAGCTCTCACGACACTCCCCTTTCTGGGAGAAAGAAAGCAGTTATGAGTACGTTTTCCAAATTTTACTGTATGGCCTTCCTATACTGCAGCTTTCCACCTGGACGAGAGCTAGCACCAGTGCAGCCCCTCAGCAGTCAGAGGAGCTGCAGTACAAGGCACACAGTGCCCAGATTTCAGGTTACGATTAGGCAGGTTGCTGAGCTGCAGCCCAAACCTCTTACTCAGCCAGAGAAAACTCTGCACAGAACCCACTAGCTGTTTCCTTTGTTTTCTGGACAAAGTCCTTAGAAATGCAGATATTGCTTTCGGCGCTTTGGAAAAGCCCAGACTACAAATGGAAGTTTCAGTTAGAAGAACATATGTTCCCATTCGTTTTTAACTGTATATAACCACCAATAGCTGCAGGTTAACATTTAAACAAGAATTATATTGCTATGTCTAAAATCTCATGATCCTCCTTAATTCCAGGCAAACAGACAAATCATTAAACAGCCACGAAGTCTTCTGCAACCCAGTGGCACCTCAGCAGTTTCTCCAGAATCAGCAGATACTGGGTACAGCTCTTTGCCTGCCGCTGCAGTTGTTTCCTGCTGTTGTTTAAAGCATCTGCCTCTTAGAAAGCAGCGTGAATGGGCATCAGCTATTCAGCTCCGTGTCTCCCAGGCAGGGATCCTTGTAATACTAGTCTTCTTTCAAGACATCTCCCCACAGAATGGCCTACGGTGATACTGCCAAAGGCAGGAGAAGACATAGGATGAATCTAGCCATATAACATTTGCCCTCGGGAAGAAATACAATGATCCAAACTCTAAAAAGCCCTTAATTCCCAATTTCAGATCTCCAGCTCAAGTTTAATAAAGGCTTTCAGACTGTGCTACATAATTTATATGGCATTCACAGGCAGTAGCCTCTGCATAAAGTTCTTCTTGGCTTTAAAGACACAGGAACAAATCCTAAGGAAATAAACTCTAAATTGAGAGACACTGGGAGTAATTACTTGGGGGACCTTTCTGGGCTTCCTGGGGCATTAAGAACTCAAAGATCTTTGAACAGTTGTTTAGGAAAGAAAACTAATAAAATTAAAATGACTTTTTAAAAAAGAAAAAGAAAAGAAAACCAATAAATATTCTTTAAAACTGACTCACTTTTGCATGGAAAGAACAGCAGAATTAAACAAGAACTCACAACATAAAATGACCTACAAGATGTAGGCAGCCTCAGTTATAAATTTTCTGTTGTGTTCATTTAGACTATAAATTCCAAAAGGTCTTAGAATTTAGGCACCCTTTTCTTACCATGCATCCATGCACCACCCAACATTGTAGGAGCTCCATCTCACTGCTAGCCACCCATATAACACAACTGAATAATGGCAGAGTCTCTAGCTGCTTCTGCCTCTCTTGGACTAAATGAAATAAGCACAAGAAAGAGAGAATATGTTCATATTCCCACTCTTGATAAAAAAATACAGTCTCTGGAATCACTTCCAAGAAATTTTTTGCATGTAACACTACTCATCCTTACGGCTGCACAATTGTCATAAAAAAACAACAAACCCAAACACCAAAACAAACAAACAAAATACCCCAGAACATTCACTGCTTTCTTTTGCTTCCATGACACCAAGTAAGTTCTATTATTTCTTACTTTCTTTGAAAAAGCTTAAAGCATACAGCCACATACAGCCACCAAGCATATAGCAAGAAAGATGCATTGATCGATGTCTTTCAGATTGGCAGCCAGAGGAGAAGAGATACAATACACACTGTTTAAATACATACTTATTAAAAAAACCTTCTGTTGGTAAATTGAAATGCTTGGATGAGGGCTGTCATATCTGTCGTAAGTCCTTTTCTATGATAAGCAATGGTAGTCTTTCTGATTTGAATTCAGTTAATCATAATCCACAAGGTTTTTAATCTAAGTGCCTCATTCATCATTTCTACGTTACCTGGAGGTGCAGTCAAAAGCAGAGAAGAGATGCCATTAAAGCAGATGTGTTCTGTATTGTCCTTTTAATGTACACTCAGCTCATTAACTTTGATTGGTGCCCTAGTGTGGGTCAGCTTCAAAACCATTAATATTGCAACCCTTTTCCTAACATCCAGCAGACCTATCATTCACTTTATGCTACTTTTTATAAAATAAAGATTTATGTCTTGACATGTAGTGTTTGTTTTTAAATCCCTTCTTTTGCTATGCTCTCTTATTCAGCTCACAGAAGGATCTGCCAAAGTTTGGCACAGTTTAGTGGAGAGTATCCTCCTGCAGTGTCCACAAGAACGAACGAGCATTTATTTCACCCATGTTTTAGCACGCAATTTTTTCTGAGACTTTCCAGAAAAATTATGAGAGAAAACAAAGCAAGAAGTCATCAGCTGGCTGAGTTATTGGATGGACTACATTGATCTGCTTGCAAAGGTCCAGTGACTTTAATTCTGGAAAGGCCCCCTCACATATATTTAAACTCTCTAGACTGTCAATTCTTCCACCTCCAAATATCACTGTCCAAAACATTTCAATGTAACCTTCTTTCATCTTCATCCAGTTAAACACAATTCAATTTGTGTCTGCCTTTCAGGTGAGTATTTCAGATGAGTTTCTTTAGGATGGGCATTAAAATCTTATTTCAGTTGAGTTTCTTTAGGATGGGCATTAAAATCTTGAAGAATACAAATAGTTAAAATCCATGTACAGCAAATGTTACTATTTTCTACTCACTAACTTGGACAACTTGCTGTTTGCCTCTGCTTTTCCTTTTGCCATTGTCCTTCTGGTTTTTATTTCTATGTATTTATCACATTTAGTGCAAACATTTTCTTGCACTTTCCCTAATGTCAACGCATTCATTTTCAGGGAAACACCTGAGCAGCATATCTGAAGAGCTCGTATTTGTACAAGCAACAAACATACTGCAGAAATACGAACTTTTGATAATCCAGAAGTTATATGGTCCCAACCCCTTTGGGGCCCTTAAGGGCCCACTGTACTTTCAACTATGTATATTCAAAAGCAGTTGCATGGAGAGCAGTTCTGAAACATGACGTATGAACCTCAGGACTGGTAAGCAGCTCCTGTTGAAAATAATGAAGAACCTTCTGCGAGGCCCAGACAAATGCAGCTTAGGTTTACTAAGCCACAGGACATGCAGGACTTGCCATTTGTGCACGTGTGGAAAGTTCCCTCTGCTTCATTAAAGTCATTCTTAAGATGAACTGGGGGCCTCTACTTCCCTGCATATTATTTTTCCAGAGGATGCAACTTGTACAGCCACAGTAGAAATGACTCAAAATACACTACCAGGTTTTAATATAAAAATTTACTTAATGTTCTACCCTGTTAAACAATCCCTTCCCATGGCCCAAGCCAAGAATTAGGAACAGTAAAAGAAAACAAACCTAGAGTCCGATTTTCAACCCATCCTAAAATCCTATATTTTGCAGCTTAAGCTTTTTAAGAAACAGTTGGTCATTTAGAGATAGTAACATACTCAATTGCAGCTACAACCAGAGAACTCAGAAACCTAAAGTACTTAGTTTATGCCCAGGTAATTGCAGGTTGCAGAAAATTTGCAAGGGTACAACCAGATGGTCACGTCTCAGTCTCACTCAGGCCACTCCAATTTTAATCGTGTAAAGCTTTATTATACAATGAAAGACACATAGATGTGGTCTTTCACCTGACAGGTATATATTTAAGCAAGGACAAAGCAAGGTCAACAAGGGATATTGGGGAGAGATAACATGGAAGTTTGAATGTTTATTGTAAAATAAAAGCCTCCCAGATTTCTGGGACTGAAAAGCCACACATAAGCCATATTCCCTGCCACCTGCTCATAACAGCACACAGAGAAAACAAGGTCAGGAGTCAGGATACCTTGACGACACCATCTTGTGCCTCAAAGGAGCAGGTTGTTCTTTGAATTCCCTTTTACAGTAATTGTTGTGCCAGGGACTGACTTTATAATTATCTTGCGTTCACAGGTGTTTTTTTCTCCTCTCTAACTACACGCAGAAAACCGCTGTTGATTAGAACTTTATTCAAGCATCCCTTGGTATCCAACTCATCTGAAGCATGAGAAGGTAATTTAATTTTCACTCTTCCAGTCCCACAAGCTACACTCTGGGGGACAATAGGAAAGGAAGCAGTCTGTGGGTCTCAGCTATTCTCCTGATTAGCTCAGTGACACAAAAAAAGAGATGAACTATGAATGAATGCAGCCTTTCCTGAGCTAATTCTCAGCAGCTTATGCCTCATTCACACTCAGGGGACTGCTCTATCTCGGTTGATTATGAGTTTCTTACATGGAATATGTCACCTTGTAATGCAAAAGCAGCAATAGAATACAGCTAGTCACTAAAATATCCCAGTCTTTATCCAACAATTGGTTAAAGGGGTCATAAAGCCCTGTTTTTCCCAAAAGTAAAGTAGCTCATTTGGTGGTGAGAAGGAAGGGAATACCACCAAAACCAGACCCTATGAAATGCTAGATCAAACTCATTTTGCAGTGAGAGCATCTGACACAAGAAGTCCCAGATTCAGACAGAATACAGCCAGCAGATATCTCCATTCACTAAATAACTGGAGGTAATGGTGAAAGAAGGTAACGTGTCCCAACAATGAGACTGCAAAACTGCTTTTATTTGTATTTGACAGTGAGTGAAGAATACTATCTGTGGAAATTTTTCAGCAAATCCACTTCATGTGGACATACAAAAGAGAACTGGCTTTGCTGTCAGTGGAATAAAAAAGGTGACAACTCATGTAGGGCTGCGAGTTGTGTAAGCCCTTACCTTTGTATTGAACAATCCCAGTGCCCATGTTTCCTGATAAATCCTACTATATTCCAATTCTACACTTAAAACTACTTTTTCCATTCTCAAAAAGATTGAAAGAAGCTTTTTTTTCAAACCACTGAGTCAAGCTTCTGAGACTGAAAGTCATACTGTAGGAAAGAATCACCATTCTCCTTTTTTTTTTTTTTTTTTTTCTTTGGTTTTTTTTTTTTTTTTTCTTTGCCTGAAAGTCATACTGTAGGAAAGAATCACCATTCTCCTTTTTTTTTTTTTTTTTGAGAGTGTTCTTATAATTTACAAAAACTCTGTCAATGGTACGTATAAGGTCACTGCTTGATTTATGCAAATTGTGTTAATCTTTTTCTGTAAAATTGCTGCAATAACTTCAGAATGCTGCATTATCGTCTATGATTACAGAAACTGAACTCTGTTTTGGTGCCTTCAGGGTTTCAAGTACTAACTGACAAGACCACGCAAGTAAATATTAATCAGCAGAAAGCAACTGCTGTTGAAGTGCTCTTGACTTAAGATGCAGATAACAACTGAGGTGACAAATGTGATGCTTACTGGAAATTAGAATTGTGCATGTTTATAAAATGTAAGAGACAACTTCCTAATACCACCGGCTTGATACGGAGTTTATATTTGTTTCAACTTTGAAAAGTCAACTCAGGGACGTCAGATGGTACACAAAGGAGAAGTATCAATAAAGAGAATAAACTGAGACCTTCTAAAAGCATCTCCAGGATGACCTCATATAATTGCATTATGATTTTTAAGCCATCCATTCAACTGAGAGAAAGTTGCCCAAGACTAATGAAATCAACAGCGCTATTTTTGGTTCACCTTACTTCAAAATTTGTCCCTCTGTTTTGAAAAATAAACCATGACAAATTCTTTGATGTGCACAGTAATTGAATAATCAGCTAATTAGCATGAATGCAGATATCCGGTGATATACGCCTGTATGTTTGTTAGCAGTGAGCTTTTCCTGATACAAGTGATTGAAAGAAATCCCAATTTGATAAATAAAAGTAACTTTCTTCTCCCTTTCAAGAGACTGAACATGAACAGATTTCTGAAAAAAAAAAAATTCAACAGTGATTAACCTAAAAATAAAATGCCTGTTCAAAAGACTAGCTTGAACATGTCATTACGAGGAAGTTAATTTCCTGAAATTTATAGGCTCTTGTAAAACCTATAGATGCACATCATGACTTAGATTAACTTTATTTTAAAGTGATATTGGGCAGAACGAAGGAGTTGTACTTCTTTAATATCTTTTGGGCTTGGTGCTTAGTGTTAAACAGGTTTTATGGACAGAAAAAATAGTCCACTAATTTAACGTCTAGTCACTCACCTCATCTTTGGTGACTGTTTAATGTAAAGTGAATTAATAACATTATTAAAAACATCAAATGACAAAGAAGTGGACCCACATGTGTATTAATTTCCCTTTCTAGCTGCAAATTATAGCAGCTACCAAATGGCTGGCTCTCCATAAACTAACATCTTCTATTATTCATACCCGCTCCCCCAGAAAACATGCTGTTTTAATTTACACTTAAACTTTGATCAACTCCCTGCAAGGTTTGATGTTTTTTGTAAAATATGCAAAGCACAACTTCCAAGCGAGACAGTCCCACCTTGCCCAACAGCTCACCCGTTTTCTGCAGTGATTTTCCAAATTCTGTGAAATGCGACACATTTCTTTTCAAATGTACATTTAAGACTTATTTTGTTCCTTTTTATTTCACTGCTGGATCTTGTCCTGTCCAGCCTTGAGGTACTTATTGAGCACAAGATACAAACCTTAAGACAGTGAACACCTGTAAAACCTTAATGACATAACTAAGAACACAGAAACTAGGCACCTTTTTTAGAGTATGTATCATTTTTACTTATCCTCTTACCTGGCAATTATACTTTAAAGGAATGACATGCCATAAAAGCAGCTCAGTTTCCAAGTGTCTAAAATGACAGTTTGAACTCCAGTATTTGGCAAACCTTTAGACTAGGTGTGATTTTCTAATAAAATCAACTGGCACTTTTGCTGCTCATTTCAACAAGATCAAGATTTCATTCTACCCCTGTTGGCTAACATGATTTAAAGTGTGGGAAGGATTATTACAATGATGAGCCATCATACAGCTTAGGAAGTTACCTTGCTATAAGGTCACCATGGAAATTCCTCAACTGGAGCTAGATGGATTAAGATTCTCTGTCCACTGGGGCAGTTAGGGAGTCCTTTTTTTCCATGCACTGCTGTTCCTCTGAGCATGGAGCAGCCTAACAACCGCCAAGAAAGCCTGCAGCCTGAGGTACTTATTGCACTTATACTCAGGTCACATTCCTTAGTTCTCCAGTGCCCATGAGGACTGGATATTTCTGATAAAGGGGACCAGTGTAAAATTGGGATATTCAGTTGATTCCATCACCCTGTGATTTATGCAAAGTCTTAGAGTCTGTATCTTTATTCCCACACCAGAATGACTTTTGTGCTTGGCATCATATGTGCATAGAAGCCTTGGGAATTTTGCAAGCTGGAAAGACAAGACAATGGACTGGAAGGCAAGTAACTACAGAGAGGTAAAGACATTTGTCAAGGTCACACAAACCCTCAGTGCAGATGTGGAAAGAAAACAGAAATTATGCTGGGTCACCCCTGATATTGATCTTCAAGATAGGCCAGAGCCATTCCACAGCCCATGGAAGGCATGGTCTCAGTGCTGGGCATGACCACTCCAATTTTCTAACTTCGGGCATTTAAGAAATATTAGGCTTCATACACAGAACCCTGTAAGACAATTCTTCAAGGTTTAAAAGGTCCTCTGAGAGGGAAATTTTTAAAGATATATCATAGCAGAAAACCCTTACAGATTAATGAGAAACTTGTCTGTAATACAGTAACGGATTTCAGCAGGATCACAATGATTGCTATTAAATGAAATCAACAGCCTACTCTTTCCTCCAGACTGTACAGCAAACCTGAAAACAAATATATTCCCATCGAAGAACAAATGACAATACAAGGACAGAATTGAGCAGAGAGCTGAGCACTGCAGCTCCCGCCGTTCTGCCCAACTCCCTCCACACCAGCACGAGAAGCTCAGATGCAGGGCAGCGGGGATGTCCCATGTGTACTGCCATTTGTACCTAGCACAAACAAGAAGGAACAAATCTCCTTGAACAAGAGATGCTTAGCTTGTGCACCTATCTAAAGACACGCTGGACTTAGACAACTGATAATACATATATATATATATATATATTCTCTTGGGATGATATATAACTCCCTAAGGCCTAAGGAATACGACAACACCTGCTTCATCCATTCTGGACTCTCTAAAGCATTTTCATGCTCTAGACAAGTATTTCATTAGCCCCAGCTGCTGGCTGGATTGGTAACCCAGCTTACTGAGAACGATTCAACTAATAAGTAGGCTACCTCTACCAACAGGCAACTTTATGATCATTTATGTAGTATTCCTTTTTATTCTATACAAAGTACACCTAGAGAAAACAGAGCATTGCAATAACAATAAATCAGCAGTCTTCAGTATGGTAAAATGGCAGTGCTGAAAGGTTTGCAGAAATACACAAGGAGTTTTGTTTGCACAGTTTACTATTCCATATTTCAGTCTGGAGAGATAAGAAAACAGAGAAGATGATGAATGTGGACAGAAAGCTCAGAGGAAACTTAACTTCCATCTTTCTTTTGACGAGACTGACAACCAGCAAGAGGAAACATCCTTTCTCAAAAGAAGTATCTGTACCTTGCTGAAGAGAAATAATCAACATCAATGGGAATGGGATCATTTGCAAGATTAGGGATTGTTTGGCTTTAGGACTTTCTACGTTTTGTTAGCCTTCTCCTGGCAGTCTGTTGTGGCCACAAAACATTCTGAGTCCTTGTGACACACATTTATTTTTTTTTTTAAAAGATATATCGATTTTTGTGTCCATTGTTCACCAACAGTATCAGCAGGTCAAGTACAAATAATGTTACAGACCTTCCATTTCTTATGAAATACATGAGCTATATGGTCCCATATCCTTTTAGTTGGTAGCATTCAGTAAAGCCTGTCATATGTAAACACAAAGAAACATTCCAAATACAATCAGAAATTGCATTGTTAATGCAAAACAAATTTAAACATCTTTAAGGACTAACTTGATCTTCATAATGCTGAGAGGCATCAGAACAGCCAGAATATTCAAGTCACAAAAACTGCAGTAAAAATTGTGAGATCTTATTTCAGTCTAACTATTTGGACTGTGAAATTCCTGACTTTAAATGAATGATCGTGTGCTGTCATGCTTCTAAAAAATTAAAAAATCAATGAAATGGATCAAATGCTTTTTACCAAAAGTAAAAATAAACCCCCTTGTGATATTTGGTAACTCATCAGAAAAGGTCAAGTATTTCATGCAAATCAAACAATTACAAAGAAACCTCTGCCAGTCCTTAAGCTATTAAAATTTAAAGATGATGCAGCAGGGCAGGTTTTTTCCTTCCTTATCAATGTTCGGTTTTGTTAAAACCTTTGTGTTGTCCTGGTTACTGCAGCTTTGGGCTTCAGTCTGGGTTCTCGCAGCTGTCCCCATTAAAACACAAAAAAACCCTGGCCGCTTTGATTTATAGCTGTCCTAAGCTGAGTGAACTTCACACGTCATGTCTTGTATCAGCTGACAAATTCTAGAGGTCTCATTTTATATTGTTGTTAAGCCTGAAGTATAAGCACGGTTTTGTTTCTATAGCTGGATTCTCAGCCAGAAAAAGCCAAGTACCTACTTTTCAGTCAATATAGCTCAGCTTATTCATCTTGGCCATCTAAAGCCACCTCACTGCATGTAACACAGAGAATGGCAGTGGTTCTCTCCCTATGTACTGCCCCATCACTGCACTTGACGTGACATGAGCTCAGTAAGGACAGGGTTAACAGCAACTTCAAGGCATTAGCAGATTTGGGACTTTTAAGGGAAAGACACATTCCTGAAGTACCCTCACTGAACTGCTACAAACTAGGGGTACAGCAAGGATCTCTGTCCGTACTACCAAGCCAAGCGCCAACAACGCCCCAACTAGAAAATCAAAAGCTGAACACATTCTGTATCCCATATTCAATTCCAGTCCTATCCCATAGTCTGGAACCACATAATAAATATTCTACTACATATTACTTTAGGATTTTCTAGGAAGAAGACACGGCTGATTTGTCTGCCAAACGCCACCAAAGTGCTGTTTCTGGAGGCCACAATGGGATGTATGGTGGAGGAAAGTGACCTGCTGGAGGTAACACCTGGCTGGTTACTCTGGTGCTAATCCCAGTCCTATCCCATAGTCTGGGAACCACATAATAAATATTCTGCTACACATGACTTTAGGATTTTCTAGGAAGAAGACACGGCTGATTTGTCTGCCAAACGCCACCAAAGTGCTGTTTCTGGAGGCCACAATGGGATGTATGGTGGAGGAAAGTGACCTGCTGGAGGTAACACCTGGCTGGTTACTCTGGTGCTAAACAGCCATAGGTCCCCCTGGAGACTCAACATAGTCTGGGAACCACATAATAAATATTCTGCTACACATGACTTTAGGATTTTCTAGGAAGAAGACACGGCTGATTTGTCTGCCAAAGGCCACCAAAGTGCTGTTTCTGGAAGCCACAATGGGATGTATGGTGGAGGAAAGTGACCTGCTGGAGGTAACACCTGGCTGGTTACTCTCGTGCTGAACAGCCATAGGTCCCCCTGGAGACTCATAAAGGAAGTTTCGGGTTTGATCTGCAGCAGCAAAAAAGGCTTTTGATCAATCTGAACCGAGTCCATTGTACTGGCATTTCCATGTGCCACGTGTACCAAAGAGAAGCTGTAAAATAGATGCCAGTGACATTTTCAGAATTCTGAAGTTTGAGCCACCAGTTTTTCCCCCACTCCCTTGTTTATTGCCTCAATAACCCATGAAGGAAAGGTGAAAGGCCAACCAATGAAAACATTGAATATTAAAAACGTTACACTAGATGATTATAAGTGTACTAAAAGTTTATAGTTTTGCTACTGACTACACCAGGGATATAAATGATGTTGTCTTGTTCTCATGACAACGAAGAGGAAGTGGGACAAAGAAACCTGTTCTTGTGGTAAAAACTCTAATGGAAATCAAGTGTGGCAAATTGAACTCTTTCTGTTTGCAATCTGCAGGGTGCACACCTCTTGAGATATACCAAATGCACAGTCAGGCTGAGAGGATTAAATAGCTGTTAGTGACAATTCAGGTGACCGATCTTCATATTGATTGCAGTTCTCACATATGTAATTTTAATTTTGAATATGTTATTGGATATCTGAATGCCAGATTATCTATCTGCTGTGGTTAAATAGGCTTGAAAACCTGTCTGATCCGGCGGATAATGCATTCCCATTTGACTCTTTGATCATTTTATTTTTGTTTCAAAGGTGGTACAGAACAGCTGTTTAAGGTACAGGGCTCAAAAGGCACTCTGAATCTAAATGACTGACACATGATGAGGCACAAAGCCTGCAGGAAGTGCTCCCTACAAGGACACAGAAGTGTGTTTATTTTATGATTATATTAATCATTCACCTAAGAAACTATATTGAAGTGAATTATCTCAACTACTCAAAAAAAATATCAACCTTAGAGATCTTATCTGCTGAGGACAGAAAAATCAGGTAATTAATGTAAGAGTCATGTTGAACTTTAAAGTGAACTGAAACAGACATTGTTAAGTTTTGCAAGAATTCTGGTTAGATCACGCTCAGCAGTACTTTTTCGTGTCAGAAACAAAATAAATCCTAGTAGAAGCATAAGGTTGTTACTTACAGTTTTGCTATCTACATTTAATTACACATTTATGATAAAATATTTAGTAACTATTTCATTCATATTCCAAGTAGCAACATGATATACACCTACCAATTTAGCTGAAAATGCTAAACACCTGTAATCTCAGATTTTGGTAACATACTTGAATGCCACTTAATGTTTTGACTATACTAACCCTACACAATACTGACATCAAATGGATTACAGATAATGAAAAGAATTAAAAAAAAAATTCAGTGAGAAATCATTTTGGAATGTAAAAGCTGTAATGACCAACTGATGCTAATCAATGTATTTATTTCATCCTAATCCACTGAAAGAAAAATTATTAAGTGACAGATGAATAAGTTGTGAATAAAATTCTGGGTAGTTTTTCAGAGCACTTTGGCTTATTTTGTATGATAGGTTCAACTGAAGACACTAACATTAAAAAACAAAGCATTTTAGCCCTAAGCTGTATTATAGCACTACTTTGTATTGAGAAATATGTGACATACTTAGAAGGGAATCAATGCACTAGAGAGCTCTAAGTTGATTCTAAAAGTAATATAGTCCTAGGAGTGCACAGCAGTTGAATGTTACTGCACCCAAGTGCTGCTAGAGGACAAGTACAATCACAGGTACACAAAACAGCAGCAGAGAAGAACCAGTACTTATTTTTAGGTTCATACACTGCAGAGCTGGAACAGCTATCAAAATATTGCATCCGCTTCTCATGCCCACATTTTCAAAACAGGTTTTTTAAATACATGAAAAGATTTCAGAGAAATAAAGCTTCATTGAAAGACTGGGTGACAGTCTTCAGAGAGAAAAGTAATTTTAAAAAGATAGGGAGACAGATCAGCTGAGGGAAGAGAAACATCTAGTACTGAGGAACTTTTAAATTTGGTCAAAGGTGGCATAACAAGAAACTGCAGGAGGAAGTTATGCCTGACAAATTCAAACTCTCCTTCAACACTGAGGGTAATTAACTAGCAAAAAAAAAGAATAATAAAAGATAGAAAACCTTGCTTGATTCATCAGGAGTCTGGAAGCGGGGCAGAGGAGAGACAGATCATACAGTCTCATCATAACTAGAAAATGTATTATACAAAAGAGTCTCTTCTGGTGTTCAACTCCATAAATGAGAAAATTCACTCAGTGAAGATAGGGTTTCTATAAAAGTATCTTATAACTTTATAAACTCAAATATTTTGGGGAGCAAGTGTGGATTCCACATAAACACATCATGCTCTTAGAGCCATGAAAACCATGATGAGCAAAGGTAAGCCCATTCTTTTTCCTGTCAAACTGGTTTTGACTAAATTACTACATTTCACAAAAGGAACAGTTTTCTTTCCTCGGAAAACAACTTCCACATCCCGGAATTTCTCAAGCAGAGAAAAACAAAGGATTTGGAAGTACAGCTAATATACCTCACATCCCCAAAGCAAGCAAGCTCGTCTCTGCTTCCCGACAAGCACCGTCAGTCCACCTTTCTGAGGCACCAGTCACGGATGGAGGTGGAGAGGAATAAGGGCGTTGAGCTTTTACCTCATCTTTTCTCCAGAAAAGTGATGACATGGGGCAGCGTCAGGAGCCAGGAGGGACAACCCCACATCAATTTCTTACCTCCCCACCAAAAAACCCAATCAATTACACAATGCACCCGAACTCCTGGCACACAGACAGTTCTCACTTTCAACCCAGACTACTGGCAGCAGTAGAGAATAAGTTACTGCCTTGAAAAAGCAAAGAGGAAATTCAGTTGTTTAGAAAGTTCAAGCTAATTTAGTCAAATATTAGACAAAGGTTTGAAAACCTGGAGCACGTAACCAAAAGAACAAGACCTCTTCACTTTCTACTAATCATTAAGCTGCTAAATCTGAGGTAATTAAAACCGTCACTAGTCTTTTGGCTCTTACATAATCCCTCCCCGCCATTAAACCAAAATTACACTAGACAAACCTCCCGCTTTCAAAGCTCCTCAGCAAGTTTTGTCCTCAAGGCAAACTTGAAAAGGCAAGTTCTCTGTTGTGTCTTGAAGACCGATGGCCCAGCTCAGGGGATGTGGCCTCTCACAAGTGGCACCGCGGGCGCTGAGGGAAGGGCCTCCCGGGTTCCAGGGGGAATCTGAGGCCTCGGCCGCCTCACGGCACCACCCCTGAGGGGAAGGTGACTCCTCAGAACCGATCCAGGCTGACTGCAGACTTGCAAAGATAAACCAGCATGCACCCGAGTTTTCAAATGCTGTCGTATAACTTTTTGTGAATTTTTCATGCACCTCCAAGAGCTCAGCATGAGCTTCTAAGAGACTTTGTCCCTGGGAGCTGCACGGAGTATCGTTCCCCCTCAACAAAATGGCTGCTGCCTCAATCGCTACCAGCGATTCCGAACTCCAGTTCACATCCGGGACGAGCGAGCCTTTCAAGAGCCACTGAGAAGGCTCGTTTGCACCAGATCTGACCAATGTTACCCGCCCAAACAGGCATGTTTTGTGTTTATACCATGCAAGACTTACTGCCTCCTCTCCATGCCTCATCTCCAGCTCCTGCTCCCCAGCCTCCCCATGCCCTGGCCTCCCTCCTGCTGCCTCTACCAGTGCACCAGCACGGCCTCCTTACTGGTTGTGTTGGCTGGAGCCCCTGGGCACCACCACGCAACTTCCCAACAGGCTGGCTGATCTATGGGGTACAGGGATGCCTGCTCTGACCTGAGCACACCACGTGTGGCAGGAAGATACACAGCGATTTCTTCAGGAGGTTGTTTTTTTTCCCCTTTCAAGAAACCAATCATTCAGGCACTGACCCAAAGGTCTCTGCAGCCTCACCACCCCACGGCAAGCTGATCTTTAAGGAACCAAGTTCATGAACAAGACAGACCTTGTCAAAAGCAGGAGGGTGACTTAGACATTCAGCTCCAACAGCCTCACTGCAAGCTGTTAATGAATCTCACTTTCAAACATAATGCAAGACACCAATTTCTCTCTTTCAAAGGAAACAACACCAGTATCTAATTAAAAAAAATAAATAATACTATAATACTATAGTAATTATACTATAGCATTACTATAGTAATTATTACTCTAGTAATAATACTAGAAATTAAAAGTACACAGTTGTATCCTGTCACAATACTTCTCCAGCATGCTTGCATAAGTCTATATTCATAGCAAATGTATGTTGTGATGCTCTGCTATTTAATTGAATTGGATTAAAGAGGCCTTTTGCTGTTATAGGCCACTACAGTCACAACCACAAAGCTGATGCTGTAATTGTAAAGAATGTAAGACTTTGGGTTTTTACTGACCAACGTAGAGAACTAAACCTGTTTCCATAATCATAGGAATGCAGCAGCCATTGGCCAAACCACCTCTGCCTCGATGCAAGCAGAGACAAGAAGAGGCAATAATGCATTGGCCATGTGTGCTTAATGTCACTCTTGCCTTGCTCTTCAAAAGAGTTGGATTATTTTGTTTTTGAAATTCATTTCCACAAGTTTTCTTTTACTGCTCTGGATTCATACCCACGTTTTGTTTGTAAGCTTGTTTTTTAATGTCACCATCACATAAAATGATCTATTTGTGTCCTTTAGTACAGCTGCTGATCTCACTGTAAACAAGTCCTGGAAATGGACAGCAAGAGCCACTGACACAAATGAGAAAGAGACAAAGAGGGGAAAGGTGGCAGGATTGATGTGAAAGGATATAATGTAGAATTCTCACCAACAGACATTTACTTTAGCAGTTCTTCACTACTAAAGTGATTACACTTAAAGTATATTCACATTTACTACCAGAATTTAATGGATTGAATTCCCTTACTCAGTTTATAATCATTCCTTTCCATGTCAGTTTGCTATAGCATAGAAATTTTCTTTTTCCCCACTCGTAAATCTATGTACATATGCATGTATGTGTGTATGAGTCTGTCTACACAGGTATGTCTATTTAGCCAAGATCCAACACTAGTATATGGAGAACTTCACTCACATGGACACTTTCACAGATTTCTTTGAAGAAGGGAAAATATAGACTTTTTCCCCTACTTTAAGTATAGCCTGGAACTGGGTTTGAATTGTGAATCCTCAAAACAGGAATTGAGAATTGACAACCTCAAGACAATCTAAAACTACAGTCTCTATGGAGAGTCAGTTTTCTGCCTGCAAAAAACTGAAATGATTTCTTCCTTTTCAGTTACAGACTGACCAGCACAACAGATGTGCCACAAAAATGGAGCATTTCTTTCTGCAGTAAAAGGCTCAGCCCATTTTCTGTGTGCCTGTATGGAATATTCTCTGATTATGGTTCATAGTAAGAAATTAGGAAGTGTAAAACTTTAGGCTACTTTCTTAAAGTGTTGAGCTACTATTACACTCAGCACTGAAATTCCCAATTAATTAGACACTTTGAAAGCAGACTTAAATTCCCAAGCACCTTAAAAAAAACTGGATATCGGCTCCAAAATCAGTTAAACAGGATTACGTTGAATGGTGCAGTATCTTTAAATATTGTTCATATAATCATTTATGCCAAGCTAAGCTGAGTGCTTAACAATAACTGAAGGTTGAGCACACTCTTTTATTAAAGCACATCTACAGAGGGCTGGGAATTTAGGAATTTTCCACAAATCTCTCTCCCCATCCAGAAGTCCATCAGAGGTCTATAGCTGTCTCTCATACTCTCCTTTAAAACAAAAAATACCTCATCATATAAGGCACCCACTCATCACTGGTTGTGACTGACATAGAAGCCTCTAAGGAGTCTAAACCAGGTGACGTAGTGACTGAGGAAAGCTCAGCATGACACAGGAGGATCCATAAATAGATTTCCAGGGCAGGAGCAGCCTGCTTTGTTTAGAGGCATGTAGTTGCATAAAAGACATTAAATGCTTATGGCTGAATTTGAAGAGAAAAGCATACAAACAATACAAGTTTAAAGTCTCTAAGAAGGAAGCTTTCAAGGGTAAAATCACAAGATCACAAATTTTCTTCAGTTGTGTCACCGGCAGAGCAGCGGCTACAGAATGTTTGGTTTTGTCACCAATTGTTTGGTACACTGTAACAGTGAGAGATGAGCACATATCGGCAGCATTTGAAGCTGTCCCATTCCATGCTGCACTGTGTTACTTTAATTAGAGTGTCCTGCTGCTTTGTCAAGCATATTGAAACATTAGCTGCAAGTTTTCCCATTTATTCTTCAACCAAAGTCATCCTGTGCACGTAACACAGGGAATGGATATCCAGATACAACCTACAGTCTGTGTGACGGGAGGGAAGATAAGGTACAGTGGATAATTCATGTCTGAAGTAGGAGGTAAGTCACAAGTGAGGAACAGATATTAAGTCTTTCCTTACCTATGAAGAAACACGTATGAGCTAACGTAGCTCAGCTGTTGGTATCTTTAAGTGAATGCTTTATTTTTTTCTATTCTTTTCTTTTAATTCCTTTTCTGATTCAGTAATGCAAAGGCTCTACCTGAGAGGGGTAGAAAGGATTGTTTGAAAACAGTGATTATTGTTAAACACATGCAACCAATTTTTGCTTGAACCTCAAGACTTTCTCCTGCTGGTTTTGCAATAATGTTTCCATGAACCAGTCAAGAGACCATCTGAGAAAAGATTAATAACTATGGGCTGGGGAAGAACTTTCCAAAGCTCAAGATATAAGCTGTGCTTCTATAAATCTTGCTCTTTTTTGCTCAAACATTACCGTATTGTCCCCTATTTCTAGTGGCTGGCTCAAATGAAACCAAAAGCAGCATCTAGCTTTTTTTTGGTTAACACAATACCCTTGAGAATACAGGCCCTTAGCAGAGTAGAAGGCTAAAGTTCCCTTTTCTCAACATCCCTCTGTGGCAAAATCAAGAAGCGTTTGCAAGCCTGAAACACAGTACAGCATTTTCTATTCTGACAAACGGTTTCTCTGAATGATGTTATTAACTAAAGGTTTGAAAGACCATTATTACAAAATGCTTTACAAGTGTAATCAATGTCAGACTAGAGGAAAAAGGTGAATTGGAAGGAAATCCCTAAGAGATATTTTACACAGTACTGTCAGTATTAATCTGCAGCTAAATTTCTGAACACAAAATACTTAGGACCCTGGCTTCTTTACCGTTGTCTGATTAAAAAGCGAAGAATCTAAAACATGTGGCTACTTTACAGGCTTGCATCTATAGCATGGCGACACAATGTATTGATCACAGATCCATAACCAATCCCACAATAAAACGAGCACATGCAGTCATCCCAGGTGTCATTCTGGACAGCAGTGACCTGGCATGAATGTCCCACATGGAGAGCAGTGGCTGCTGCTCCTTTACAAGTTGATCTTTAAACTACCTGGCTCAAGAACAGCTCGGCCAGGAGAGTCCGTGTGGACCAGATCCAGCCTTGGGAGTTGTCCCTCCATCACCACACAGCATCGGACACCCAGGTTGTGTGTGAGCAGAGAGTGGATTCCAGGCTCAGGTGCTGCTTCTTGGCAAAACAGACGCGTTCAGACAAAGCCATGGGCTGCCACGGGTCAGCCGCTTTCAGTGCCAATGCCAGATCATTAAAGCTAACTGTAAAAACCAGCAGCTTCAAGTGCTAAGATAATAACCATATTAGATACCTTGCTCTGTTTGCAGAATGGAATAAGCCACCCAGCACAAAATCACTCTTAAGCCTTCTTAAATATGTCAGCGTACAGAGTTAGCATGGAATAAATTCACGTTCTGCCTCACAAATTGGGTGCTTGTAAACAGCGCCACGAGACATGATCAGGAGCTGTATTTACCACCTTCCTTGTATGGAAAGTCAAAGGCAGAGCAGATCAATCTGCTGGGGTTTTATTGCTTCCTAAGCCACAACTTTGCCTAGCATCTTGTAACCCCACCATTGCGGGTTATGTCCCCTTCTGTGTTGGCCACTTCTCTCACCAGGGGTTTTTACAGCTTCTGTGACACCCGGCATCGAGGAAAAGATTCAATATTGCCAACTGAGCAATCACACAGATGACATTTGAAAAACTTCCCTGTGTTACCGCATGCAATGCATAGATCTGATGGAGCCACAGTGTATACCTCTGCATATCTCCAAAATCCTTCCCTCCTGTGTGTAGTGTATTTGAAGATTGCAGCAGAAGAAATACTAAAATAGCGATGAGGCACCCAATGCTGTGCATATGGTTTCTTTTCAGCCAGGAATACCCCTAGGCTTTCTCCAGCAGCCCATACATGGAAACATCAGCTGCAAAAGTTCATCATTCTGAAATCAGAGAGCTGCCAGCTACTAGAATGCAACTACACAAGTATCCGGGGCAAGTTTTGTGGAAACGTAACTCTACAGGAAATGAAAACTTAAAACAAAAGATACAGCAGATTACAGCATTAACTGAAAAATATTTTTGTAATAGCAGTCTAATTGGTAAAGCTCTGGACCAGGCATCGGTCTGGGTTTAATTTCCAGTTCTAAAGCTAGTTTATCTGTGTCCATTAAAAAAAAAAAGTCACCTTAATGTGAAGCTACTGAAGTTTCCCACACACCCCCTGCAGAGCATGCCACATAGGAACCTATAAAAAGAATGACTCTAACCTGACGGATCTGTAGCAAAGATTTACATGATAACCCATCAAACCAAGCATGAGAACCACTGTATAGGTCATCTAAAGAATCATCAGTTACTAGACTTTTTTTCTGCAGAACATTCAAGAATTTGGACCCCAGAGGGGCAAATCTGATCCCCAGTGCGTTACAGACTTTTTCACTTCTCATGTCTCTGCCTGCTAAAGCTGTTTGCTCACACAGGGCCCAAGGAGAGTCTTCCAGAGCACTGGCCCCATTCTTACTGCAACCAGCAGCCAAAAGAAAACTCTTTGAGCTCTGCTTCTCCTCATTCCTCTCACTCGCCTTGTCCATTCACACTGAAGGCTTCTGAGGAAAGGACTGTGCTCTAAGTTTTTATACTCCCTAACTAAAGTCTTAGGTAAACACACTCTTTATATATAACTTATGAATATACTCTATTAACCTTTCACTTTATACCTTGACTTAACAGCAAAGCATAACATTTCAGTGTGTATATTTTGCTAACTTTAATTCTGGTTCATAAGGCAAACTTTCACCTTACTATTTTCTATTTGTACAACCCAGTCAAAGACAGACATATTTTAGTGATGCGTAAAGTGACGAATGATACAAACTGAAAAGGCTGTTCACCAGCAGGCCCATTGAAAAATTCACCTCTCAGTGAACTTAAAATCAAAACAAATTAATGTATACTTGTGAAAGGTATACAATTATTACACTTGGAAACCTTTTTTGACAGCTCCTAGAGAGCTGCTGTGTACACACCAAGAAATTGTACAAGAATGTCATAAACTGAAATACTGTGCCCACACTCGTGCCATACTCTGGCACTGTGGATTGTCCCCTTGCCCTTTTGTACTAAGAGAGGAAGAGAGGTTGAAAACAAAACAAAGAAATAAATACTATATGTGTTGTACATCTGACATTTTGGAAGTTCTTATTTGCAATATTCTGAACTGTAAACCGGAGTTAGAAGGCAAAAGATTGTGTTGTGGTGAACCATACCATGTATTTTGCAATGTGTGTGTGGAACCAATGCTGACTTCCCAATAATGGGTCACTCCACAATCAATGCAAAGCAGCAATTTGGAAAGCAAGCTGATTTTCTAAATACAATATTCTGGAACTGAAAGTTTCGAGTCAGATTTTGGGAAGCTGGGTATATGGCATGTGCATTAGCTTGCTCCATTTCTATTGTAAATCCATTTCTTACATATTAACTTTACTACTTTATTAAGAAGTTGCTAAAAGCAACTGAATGCAATGAATTCTCATAATCATTGCTACCGTTATTATCTATGATATAAAAGAGGATTTAAGTTAGCTTAATTTAAAAGCACAAGTCAAGGGTTTGAGTACATCTCTAACATAACTAGACTCAGAGCAAGGCAAATCAAGGCCAGCGAATTAAGAGGGAACCAAATACCAACCACTGGAGTCACATGCTGCATTTTTAACATTACAGCCCCTAGTTCTTGCAAATCAGAAAAGCTTGACAACATGAACTAGATGCAATCAGTGTTATTTTGCAATGGCTTACAGTACTGTGAAAAAGCAAATAGTGCTGCTCATAGGAGACCCAGCCTCTCCCTATCACAGCTGCAGGGCTACCAGGCACCATCATGAAGATTTCTCTCTTCAAAGAGAGGGACTGGTAAGAACTGGGTCCACTTCTGCACTCACTTTGTTTTACATCAAGTTGTGCCTCCAGGGAAGTGTAGGTCAAGTAAGTTTTATCAGCTGCAAAGATCCCATCAGGCTTATTCTATTCAGGCACCGGCAAGCCCATAGCAGATGAGTGTGTCAGGAAAACAGATAGTGGCAAACAAAAATGGAGACTTTTAATGCCTAAAGTTTTATCAGTGAAGACTCAAGATGTTAGAAGAGAGTTTTCAAGAACATTCAAAACCACTCTAGCTTTGGAAAAAAGGTCATGGAGACTAAACCAAGCAATGATTTCAACATAACTGGTGCTTTTACATGTCCACGTTACACTTTGAAAAGGGTATTTTTCCTGGTGACAATGATGAACAGAGTTGCAGGTTTGATATTTCTTTCCCAGTAAGCATTTGGTTTTGCACCAAACACAAGGTACTGGCAAAAGATAGGTGTATTTATTTATTGATTAAATTCTTCTTTACCTAGAAGCAACGATGTCCAGCCAGCTTCTAAAGACACTGGACTGTGCCTCTTAACTCTCAGCATATTAAATGCAGTGCCAGGTTCTGCAGGTTGACCATGCAAATCCCATCATTACTAGCAGCAGGCTTGCTTGTGCAAAGGGTAAGAGTAAGAACAAAACCACAAGCCTTCACATAGGCCTCAAAGGTGAGATTGAGAATCTGAAATATATTACTCTACTGGGAAGAAGGGAGAAGATATTATAGTAAATTATAATGACACATTTATTTAATTATTTGTGAACATACACTAGGAAAAGAAAGGAAGGGAAATAATAATGTATATACTCAGAGCAGAAAGTCCTCTATCCCCCAGGGCATCACAGCAAGGGTACCTCAGATAACGAGGCATCTGCTGATCAATGTGATGCTCTCAGCCTGCCCATTTATGCATTAATGAAATGTGTGCAGCAGTTCACTCAGCTGATAAAGGTTCCCACAGGGGACTATGTCCAGGGGAAAACAAATGATCAAAATGAACAAAAGTGATTAGAGGAAGAATAAAGACGATGAAGTGCAGCTAGGGAAGTGAGGCCCAACAGTCAGACTGTCCCTTTCATCTCTGTGTGCCACCCTTCCTCTCCACCAGCTCACAGGGGACAGCAAGGAAATGCCCCAATGTGTAGGCTTGAGCCTGTACATGGAAAAGCAGCCTGGATTTCACTCAGTTTAAAGCCCTTTATTTTAACAGCGTCCTGCACATGAATACTTTGGTTTAAGCCAACAAAAACCATTCCTTCTAGCAGTTACTGAAACAATGTCAAAAGCCTGTCTCTGGCTTCAGAAACCACCAGTCCATTGAGTGCATCCTTAGCATGAAGGCTGCTTGGGAAGAAGTCAGACTAGCCCCAGTGGCTAACGTCATCATCCATGACCTCTGCTGACAGCATCGGGCCAAAGCCCTGGAGCCAGGCAGCTGCTGTGCAGAGCCCTCCCTCCACGCAGGGCAGCAATAAGCACACCATCCCCAAGACCTCAGTCACTACAGCTCCTGCACCGGTCCATGATCAGTGCTGCATGGCTTCAGTCTGTTTTATCTCCTCAAAAAAACCCAAAACAAAACACTCTCAAAAAACATTTTACCGCCTCCTCCAGCTTCTGGAGAGACAAGCAGCCTTCTGCGTGTTCAGAGAAGCAGATGATGTTTCAATTGGTAGCACGGATCCTGAATTCCACATGGCACAAATGCACAGCATGTGATGGAATCATGTTGCTGCATAGGTAGGGTGTTGACGTTTTTTTAAAAAATAATTTGGTGTTGAGTGAGGAAGATGCAATTTGCCATCAGAGATCTCATGCCTTCTCACAAATGAGGTAAAATTCAGTAAATCTGATCGCTATCTACATTCCAGCTAGGTTTCTGCTTGTTTAATTTCATCCTTTAGCTCCTGTCTGTGACAATCCAGCAACTGTGCTGTGGAATAACATCATTTTATCACAAAAACAACCGCTCCAGCAGTGACTGGACTAATGATATAGTTTGTAAAAAGTACATGGCAATGAAAAGCTCTTTAGAAGCAGATGACCTTATTATAATAGAATTCGATTCTGAATATCAAGGTGTCCTGTGGCTGTGGCCTACACAGCAGTGTGAGGTATCACTGATGTACCCGCAGGCACACATAAAACACACGTAATGCACAATCATTTTCAGCAGAGCACAGAGATAACAAATCTGCATGTGTAGGCTGTCAAAAGCAGTACAATACATTTCACAATAAGAAGGAGAGAAGAGCGATGCTCCTCATCTCTTCCTGATGAAGCGTTTTACAGCCCTGTAGGTGTACGCGTTACGCGTGGAATTGTGTGGCTTGTTTTCCCTTTTAGAGAGCTGTGCTTCAAAATAAATAAGAGTATCAGATGTAGGGAGATAGAATTCATTTCTAAGTTGTATCGTGAATGAGTTTGTGCGGCTTCACAAATGAGAGAAATGAATCTGAGGACAGTGGAAACCAGAAGGGCTAAAGTTACGAGGAAGGCACTACTGGGAGCAGCAAAGGGAGAATTTCCCTGCAGCTTCCCATCACAGTCCTTCCTGATTGACTGAAAGCTGAAGCAGCAGCTCCATTAGTGTTTTATGGAGTTCACAAATCAATGTGAAATTCCATATGCTTTGCTGAAACACCAGCACTAATGTATTTGGGAATATTTAAGCGCACATACAGACTGTATATAAGTATACAGAGATAACAGCCCCACCTCTCTACCCAGATTTCCATGAAATCAAACAAAATTGATGTGGTATTTGGTGGGAAATGTAGGAGGATTCACAGAGCCACACCACTGAATTCGTCAGCTAAACTATTTCATTCTCTTATTGGAAATCATTATTCTCACTCTCTAGAAACCTCCTTGTCTTTTGAGTGGTTTGTAAAGCAAATGGAACTGCACCAGTAAAGCCATTCAGAATATAAACTGTCATGGTAAAAACGTAACATATCTTGAGAATTAAACATCGGTATTGAGTTCTTTACTAGGTTAATCACTCTTCTGCCAGTAGCTGTATTTCCTCTTTCCAAAATCTCTTAGCACACATTTTTGTTATCACCTTCCTTCAATAATCAACTGTGGAGAACACATCGTGTGTCAGTTGCAGGGAACTGAGGACTTCCAATACTGAGGAGTAGCTTTTGGTGACCCCAGAAAGGGAAAGTCCCTTTGCTTCACTCTCCCTGCGCTGGTCCCAATACTGCCTTCCTTGTAACTTCAGCCATTCTGTTTGCCACTCTGATAAAAGTGTACGTGTTTGTACTTTTTTTTTTTTTTTTTAAATAAATACTGCCCTAGTATCAGGGAGATACATAAAACCAGCAAGAACGGATAGCGAAATTTAGCCCAAACTCAGAAAATAGCTGCGTATCTTTACCTGCTACAGGGAGACATAAAGTGAAAACACAAACTTTTTACTTTAGAGAAAGGTCATCAGTGTTTCAAACCTACTAGGTATCCAAGGATACCTACTCAGATGTTCCCCCAAAGTCAGCTCCCATAAGAATTCAAAAGACAGATTCAGCTCCTAAAACACTTCTGAGGTGGCATTTCCATAAGCAAGACACCAATCTATGTTTCTTGGATGGGGCAGGATATATACAGCAGAACATACCTCCTTCATCACAGGTAGCAACCCAGATCAAGCTGATTTCTCACAGGTATTTATCATCTCGCTGTGATCATAACACAAGAAATTAGACCGCCAGGCGAGGGATGCTCAGCATTCCTGCCAAGCAGCTATTTCAACTGGGGTAGCTGGTGCTCAGTTTTCCTTAAATTCAGGCCCTCAGTTGAGAAGAATCACAGCGCAGCTGGAGCTGTGATCACTCCCATGCCTATCTGAAGCGAGCTGGTTTTCTGGTTGAGATAAGAGTGCAGCAGGGCTTAGATCAGAAGAGAGCATGGGAATGACTAGTGTTGCCACTTCAGACCACACAGCCTTCATTAATTTAATCATTACTGCAAGCACCATTAGTACATCTAAAAATAAGTCACTTCAACAAGGAGAAAGTTTCCAAATTCTATGTTTCTATTTCTTTTTAATAAAGCTCAAACTTGCTAACAATATGCTGCAGCACAATGGAAAATTCTCATTTATAAAATAATGTAAAAACTCTCTGGTGTGTGGGAAGAAGATAAGGGCTGTTTATCAACAGGAATAAAATGATTGAAATTGGAAATAAGATGCTGGATATCCTTCATTTGCAGACTGCACAGCTGCAATTAGCAACACAAAGAAGGTATTCACCACTTCAAAAATCTTGGTGCACTGATGCACCTTGCTAAAACTATCTGCAATGAAAGGTTCTGCCTCAGAATATAATTAATTTTAAACACAGGAAATTTAAAATTCATCTAAAGTATTTGTATTCTAAATACTATGCATCTATTTAAATGATGTATATATTCCAGATACTTGCACACAAGTATATAAGCTTATACTTCCCTGTGATAGGACTTCAGTCATTTTTATTTTCTATTAAATATCTATATAATTGACACCAACATTTTTTTATCTCATTTCGTTCAGCATGCATGGGTCATTTATAGAGCTAGACACAAATACCATCTGAAGTGAGAACACAAAATAAAGCTTTTTTCCTTAATGTGCAAATTTAAAAACTCTTTCTATAATTTATTTTATAATTCCTTTTCTACCACATTGTACTTGCATTTAATATCACTTCAGCTGAAGTACAATGTAAATTTCTCACCAAAAGACTCCATCTTCAGGAGAAATGTCTATGTTTCCAGTCTTTGTATCTCCTATTTAGCATTTTTCAAATTAAATCTCTCCTAGATGAATCCAGTATATTGCTCGGCAGTTATTGAAATTTATGAACATGTTTAAGCTCTTTCATACCGCTGTTAACCATTATGATTGCCTCCTTTAAATCTTTCATTTTATAGCTATCACTTCAGCAGACTGTATTGGTGACATTCATGAATTTCTCAGATTGCAACCGTGCCTCTACTTAACATCTGAGGGTAGAGTTATGCTTCCAAAGCCATTCCTTGGTTGTCTGATTTAACCTCCTGCTCCACTGAATCCCCAAATGTTGTCTCATCAAACTGGCAGAAGGCTCACGTTTTGGAGAATTACCATCATGGTCTGTGGGTCAGATTGTCACCTCTGCTTCCTCTGAACAAAATACCCAGGAGCAGCTGTTCTCAGCACCTCCAAATCCCATCAAACACCAAGGGTACCACCTCAGAGCCAAGGGAGAAGCAATTTCTTGGCATGAGGAATGACACCAGGGGAGAGGTGCACAGGAGCAGCATGAGTGTACCTATGAAGCTGAAAGCTTCAGGAAAGGGACCCCATCTTACCCCATGTAGGTAGGCTGGGCTCCTGGCTCAAACCAGCCAGAATCAGTGCTCCAACCCAGCTCACAAAGCTTTTCTATTCCTACCCCTGCTACAGCATCCTCTCTCTTTCCTTATCATTGTCTAATGCACAGAGCGAAACAGCGGGATCAAGGGTGGTGACGTGTAGGGGACGCCTGTCTCCAGGTACACCTCATAGCATCGACCACAGCCAGAAGCACTAGAAAAGCTCTCTTAGCAGTCTGAGTGACCAGGAGCACCGAAGCTCCCCCCCAGGGCCCTGTTTCCACCAGCTGATGGCCTGTCCCCAGATGGCCTCGAGGCAGCTCCTTCCCCACCTCTGCTGCAGCAGGGGCCGGTGTCCCACCAGTGTCTCCTGTCCTCCCAGGAGAGGAGCTGAGTGGCCACGTGGCCACACCACCTGGTGCAAAAAGCCCACCCTAATGGCCAGGAACACAGTACCCCTCATGAGTAATGTATTTCATTTCTAACAAACACTAATAACAACACACAGCTAGCCCAAAGCCATGCATTTAAGACTGGGGGTCAGGCTCCTACAGCATATGGCAACAGCCCTGGGTCCAAACTCAACCGGCTGTAGAGGCTGCGCCCCTTCTCGATAAAGATATGTCCACCCCTGATTTTCTTCTGCCTAAGATTTAGAGATTGGTATTTCCTGTTGAAAACAAGAAATTCTCATTAGTGGGTTTCACAGAACCTGTGTTTTTCAAACTCTGGTCTAAAAATCCCAAAGGACTACAAAAGGTATGTGAGGAAAGTCAGGTCTGCTGCTGGGACACACACTCACTTCCCAGGCACCTGCATTACTTTCCTGGCAAACTTTTGATTTCCTGACACACAGCCTTCCCCAAACACAACACACACACGTGCACACAGACAGAGGCAGATACTGGGGGAAAAAAATCAGAGGACTTGCCTGCTAGGTGAAAATGTCTCCATTTCTCTCACCGTTAAGGTTTTTTTTTTGCAGCTGGAACACGTTTCCTCAAATACCAACAGAAAATAGAAACTGAGCTGAAAATAATTCTGTGATCAAGCATGCGAGCAAGCCTGCCCAAATATCAGGGCTGGAAGAGGAAAGCTGACCTTTCCAAAACACACAAAATCCTAGTTCTATTCTCACTCATGCAACCAAATCCAGAGGTGATGAAGACACAAATTATACAACTAACATAAACGCTTCCTTTCCCCCACTCCAATTCCACCTGTCTTTTAAACTATACTTCCTCAGGGCAAGCACCACCTCAGCACACTAATGTATTCCTGGAGCTGTGCAAACCCCTAGGCCAGCATCTCTCCATCTTTAAAATACCAGCACTCGTAGCTCTCAGCAAGAAAAAAAAAGAAATTCTATGCAAAAGCTATAGAGTAGCCACTCTGTAGGTAGTGATTATTAATAAATTATATTTTCTCTAAATACTAACAGGGATATACCGTGTTAATTCATGCCCAGCTGAACCAGGTGATGCTGCAGTCTGTGGCTGACAGTGCCATATCTTTAGGAGCTTTTGTATTCGCACACACCTGTATGCAGATGCACCCTATACTTTCCTACAGTTAAAGAATCATTTAAATTCTGAGATGATGTGTCTAAACTGGTAATCACACATCTCAGCAGCAACCAAGCAGGCAAAGAACTCATTACCTTGTCCTCTGTTTGCTTACAGCATAAACAATTGGAAGTCAAACAGGTGGAGGTAAAGCAAAGCTTACTAAGGAGAGAAGAGTGTTTTCAAGCTGCCACCTCTGCCTTCTGCTAACCCCTTAGCCACTGACCCACTGCTGTGCTGGCACTGATGCCCTCTGCATGAGTCCACCACCACACTGGTGGTCCGCCAGGCTTGCCCAGTACAAGTTCTCCAGCTCTCCAGAACCCAGAGGTGGAGCTGAGTAGATCTGCTCTCGCAGACGGCAAGATCAGTTATGCCTCATTGCAGCTTTAAGCAGACATGACTTAAATACAGTTTGATTCATACAGAGAAAAGTCAGAACCTCAGAACTTGAATAAACAGTTCAGTGCCCAAGAGGGCTACTTATTTGTAGAGTAACAGAAAAGTCACGCTAGAAATGCCAACAACTCTGAACATGCTGCTTTTAGGCATGACTCATACATCTCCCAGCTTCACCTCCTGGTGTCTTACTAGCTCTTATTTTACTGCTTTATTTTTCCTGGTTATAAACAGTGGTAAATTAGAAATCAAAGAAAAATTAACTTTCAAAAATATTTTTTAAAGGTAAATTAAATACTAACATGACTATTTGTCACATTAATTGTTAGTGATATTAAAACTGTACTATATTTCACAAAAACATTCTCTTATTTTTTCATGTTATGCCATTGATACCTGGTAAAAATATTTGGTAAGTCCTGATGTTTAATTAAAACAGTTTTTAATAAGCTATTTTTTTTCCAGATTTCTTGCTAGGGTGAGTATAATGTGCCCAAGCTCATTTAAGCACAGTTCAGTGGAAAGCAAGAGCAAAGACCCTGCAGGGCAAGGACTGGGTACAGCTGCTCCGTTCTGCCCAGCCTGAATGGGATGCTCATCCAGTTGCTCTTTAAAAGAATGAAGATTTAGGGAAAAATAAACCAGCATAAGCATTTGCTGAATTAGAATTTTTTACTGTTTATTATTTTTCTAGATGTGCCCTTTTATGAGTGACCATTTCATGAAAGTAAATAATTTAGGGATTTATTATCAGAACCATTTGGGGTTTTCCTGCACGGTCACTTCATGCTCTATGCCCAGAGGACCACACAAGTTTGTGATTACAGGTTTGCAGGCACCAAGCACAACATTTGTTTCGTGTGAGCTACACTTAGTTTTCCCAACTCACACATTCAGGAAAACATTCTTTACAGTTCTGTGCAGCTTTGCTTCAGACATCACCTTCATTACAAAGTGGTGAGTGACCATCAGCACCCAGAGTATCCCAGGAGATGACAACTCCCACAAATCTCCCTGTGCTGTGGCTATAGTTAGACATCTGCTAATTCTCATAGTGAAATTCTGTCACAAAGGTAATCAGGCTGACTGGCGAAAGTCTAGGGGTAAAACCAAGGCAACAACACAATGGCACCAAAACCAGTGAGCTAATGCTGTGATCAGATCTTGTTGGTCCATTAATCAGGAGCTATAATCAACATCTGCAATTCCACTTCAGCAAAACTTATGTTTTGCAAGACCCCGGCCGCCCCCATTTCCTACTCGCCAAGTTCCCGTACCCAGCAGAAGATCACTGATTGCAAGGTATGGTCTTCCATGATTTTCACAGAAAGTTTGGTTTTGTTGGCAACCCCGTATCACAAGGTAGAATCATAGAATCGTCTAGGTTGGAAGAGACCCTTGGGATCATCGAGTCCAACCATCTCCCCTACTCTACAAAGTCCTCCCCTACACCATGTCCCTCAGCACTGCATCTAAACGGCCCTTAAACACAGCCAGGGATGGTGACTCCACCCCCTCCCTGGGCAGCCTGTTCCAATGCCCGACCACTCTTTCGGTGAAAAATTCTTTCCTAATATTCAATCTAAACCTACCCTGTTGGAGCTTGAAGCCATTCCCTCTCGTTCTATTGTTAATTACCTGTGAGAAGAGACCAGCACCAACCTCTCTACAGTACCCTTTCACAAAGTTGTAGAGAGTGATGAGGTCTCCCCTCAGCCTCCTCTTCCTCACACTAAACAGTCCCAACTCCCTCAGCCGCTCCTCATATGATTTGTTTTCCAGCCCCCTCACCAGCTTCGTTGCCCTAAACAGCCCAGGTAGATCTACTCTTCACGGGTTCTCCAACACCGTTACTGCAACCAGATTAACATCTTCCTGTACTGAACTACAGAGGGTATTTCATTGCCTTCAAATTCTTAAAAAGAATTATAATACTTGCACGTGGGTAGAACTAATTTCTGATTGAGTCAGGTGCCGCTGCGTGCTCCTAAACCTGACACGGGGATTTTAGCAGCTTCAGAGCACTTCAGTTGGCACCAACAGACCTCCTGAATCAAAGCCTTTGACACTTGTGAGACAGGAGGAGGATAACGGCAGGAATGACAGACATGTGAAACCATAAGGGTTATTAGAAGCCAAGCATCTCTCAGGGCCATAAATAACAGGGTAACACATCAGTAATCCCATGGCCATCTTCCTGACCATGTTGACTTGTCCAAGATAGCACCATGTGAAATAGACTCGAATTGACCAAACAGACACTGTTGATTCATCAGCCATGTAATGAATTAAGTGCCTGCAGAATTCACACATTGTAAACAACGAAAATGGATTTTTATTAATAATACTAATAGTAGCACTAAAATCTCTTGAGTCTTTCCTGTCTAAAATAGCTTGCTTACTCAACATCAGGAAAGGAGAGAGACCTACTTTACCGTGTCAATCACAAACCCTAATTTATTACACGCCTGTTTGATTTGCCAAGTTAGTACAATTACATGCTGTTGCTTCTAAATACAATTTAAGTAAAGGCAGGTATCAAAAAATACCCACACATTCTGATTCATTGGTATGCCATGCAGCCAAAGACTTGTAGAAGCTGTTAATGATACATGAATTATGTATGCTACAGCTCAATATAACATTTGGTGTGATTTAAACAGCATGAACTTTTAGTGAAAGTCATTTTGATTCTGTGATGTATTACACTTCGAAAACCCTTAGCAGGAGGTGGGAATTGAGTGATGTTCTCTGAAAGCTTTTATTTGTTAAGCATACACAATGCAGCTGCAACTGGATCCTAAATAATGGCAAGGAGGGAAATGAAAGACCCGATATAAAATTAGGTCGCTGCACAACTTGCTGCTGAGTGTGTCAGTGAGGGAACGGGAAGCAGCAGAGGGGAAGAAAACAGACAGGAATCAACCCTTCCCCGTTTCCTCTGCAGCAGCCGAACTTCAAGCTACCACAGTAATATTTCTCATTCTAAACATCACTGTTCCACTGAACATTTCACTCTGCAACACCGATCTGTTGGCTCGCAGTCCTGTGATTAGGCTGCCATTTCAATAACGAAGCTATGAATCACGAGCAGAAAGAGCCATCCAGTTGCTCGCAAAGGGTGAAAACGGAATTTGCCTAAGAACTAACTCATTTTAAAAAAGTTAAACGCAAGAAGAGGAAGAATGATTACAATGCAGGTGGATAACGTGATTCTTATTTTTATTTTAAGGTGGCCAAATTTTTTGGAAGGAATGTGAACGATTGTGACAGCACCAGTTTCTGACGCCCAAGGAGATCTTTAAGCAATGACCCGTTTCCTACTCTTACGTATCTACAGCAGACGGATTATTAAGATTTAGAAAATTTGTCCATGGACAAAGATGCTTCTTTACGAGCTCTGTTATTGCAAAATGTGGGTTTATTACTGTAGTATAATAAAGAAGCCTTTTCAGTGCACAACCAAAATCAGGGACCCATTTTATTAAACACTAAATGTTTGTAACTATAGGGATTTCTCTCCTTACTGTGATATTCTGGGTTTTTTTCAAGAGCATTTAGCACTGACCTATCTCCTCTATCACTTCTTAAAGAGAAACAGGCCATTGACACGGTAGTAGCCACAGGAAAATCACCCAACAAACCATAATTCTGAAAATCTTGCCTCGAAACCAGCAGGCAATGACAGAAAACAAGTATTGCCCCTGTTTCATGGAAATAGAGGTGGTCTCCCTCAACAGCATTTCAAAAACTTCCAATCTAGCAGAGAAAATAACTGAGGTCTCCAGCACACCAGCCGAGCAGCTTTGACAAATAAGCTACTCCACTGTACAAAAGCTTAAATTTACTCATAAAATAGAATCATCCTTTTAGGGTCGAGTTTGACCATATGGAGTTCTTTTGATTGAATTAATCCCTTCTCCTGAAGTTTGAGACAGAAGCATAAATGTTGTGATATTCTTGCCAGGTATTTATAAACTGCCACGAAGCACGATGCCAAAGCCCATCAGTTATCTTCTCACACCAGCCCCTAACAAGGGCAGCCTCTTTTAATCCCGAAGACAAGCTGGCCAGGGAACGCCTGGAGTTTTCGTGTGAGGGATAACGTTGCTTCAGCATAACCTACTGGGAGCTGCCCACTGAATACAATCTGACACAAATAACACCTACCATTATCTGTCTACTAGAAATATGGTTATAGTCCCAAAAGACAGAAGGGCACAGAACCTTTACTCAATAAAATGAAATGAAAAAACAATCAAGCCTAAGCTCCTCATACCTACAAATGTTTCCTCTCTGAAAAGGACAGTTGTCTAATGCTTTAGATACACACTTCAGAAAATCTTCCATGACTTTTGCCAGACACAGCATCCACTAAAGGATTAAAATGTGCATATGATTTCTCTACACACAGAAAGAATTTCTAATTATAGGGAAGGCTTATAAAACCAAATCAATGTGAGTACAAGTAGATGTCAAAAAGAATCAGAGTAGTTACTTGTACTGTTCAAAGAAAACAGAAATTCACTTAAGCGTGCTTATTCCTGCAACACTCAGGAAAGGTTTTTGGTTCCGTTTGGTACAAATGTTTGGGGAATATTTACAAAGAGTGGTATTTTCAGCAAAGGCATGATGACACTCGGTCTAGAGGCAGATCATCAACAAAGTTATTTCCTATAGTAGGCATTCTGCTTTGCCACAGAATCATTATTACAAAACAGGGTTTATCAGATACAAAACTTGTACATCTCTCGTGTGCTTACAGAATGAAAGATAAACAACTCCTTTCAGAAGAATTTCCAAGATTTCAAGAACATCTGTACCCCCTGTGACACTGTTTAGGGACTCTGAATTGAGGAAGCTCCTTCTGTTTCAATGATGAGTCACATTTTAAACAGAACTCATTCAAAGAAAACCAAAATTGACATTGCTGATATTTTTGTCCTCTTTAGAAGAAAAACAATTGAATAGTAATCCCCAATTGCAGTAGATCTACCTGCTGCCCTGAAAGAACATGCTACTTGGGTGCTTTGCATGTTAAATGAATACATTTTTATTCTGACCACGGAGAAATATGAACTAATAAAAAATTCAGAGAACACAAAGATGATAGTAATACAATTGATTAGCAATAGCATCACACTGTTTTCCAGAGTGATTCATGTAATAGATGTGATGCACACGCTTATAACCTGCAGTCTCCTTGTACCGCAACTGGATCTTGTTCTCACTGGCCAACATTTTTCAAAAATACACCCAAGTTTACAAAAATACACCCATTCAGAAACCTGAACTTAGACAGATATATGTCTCCAGATATATGTAGTGACTTTAAGTTATTCAGGATAGCCCATTAAAATTAGCACGTTGAGTTAGAGTCCCATTATCCTGAAAAGCATTCACCCTGTATTTAGTTTGACAGATCCTGTTGTTTACCATTGTTCTTTTCTATCAAAACTAAAAGAAGATGGCAAACACCACTATAATAATTGTTCTTATGTTTTAGATACTGAATTAATATAATCTTTGATTTCAAAAATGCAGAATTCTGTGTTTGGGAACTCAAAGGAAAAAGAAAAGTGGGTGTAGATCAGCCTGGGACCTAAGAAAAGAGATACAATAATACACACACAGAGACTGAGATTAGACTGTTAAAGGGAGAAATGTTGTAGAAATACAGGCAAAACGCTAGTCAGTACCTGGGCCAAGGAGACCTCACTCAAACTGACAGAGAAAATGCATCTACGCAACAGTGGCTGTTTATGTGCATTATTTTACCTCTCTTAAATATTTGATTTTTGAAAGGTGTCCTAATACACAAAGTGTTCTTGCAGTGTTTAAAGTCTTCCAGAAAAGACAGTGGAACAGAGGGCCAATACTGCCGGAAAGGGCAAGAGAAGACAGTGGTGAGACATGGTGGTCCACCCAGTCTCTGCAAGATGCAAATTCCAAAACCTGTAGTTGGGAAATCAAAAGTCTGGTACCATCAAAAAGAGGGTTCAAATGTCCTGTGAATACAGTTGCTGATACCGGGGTCACGCTTCAAACTAGTTGGTTGAATGTTTTCAGCACAGAATTCAGCCAGACAGCTGCGGCGCCAGCATTGTGATTCACTCAGGTACTCCTGCCCAGGATGCCAGTTAGACAGAATTAGAAATTACTTTTGTTGAAGTGTTGATGCTGTTAGTTTTTGAGTTAGAGTCTCATTATCCTGAAAAGCATTCGCCCTATATTTAGTTTGACAGATCCTGTTGTTTACCATTGTTCTCTTCTATCAAAACTAAAAGAAGATGGCAAACACCACTATAATAATTGTTCTTATGTTTTAGATACTGAATTAATATAATCTTTGATTTCAAAAATGCAGAATTCTGTGTTTGGGAACTCAAAGGAAAAAGAAAAGCGGGTGTAGATCAGCCTGGGACCTAAGAAAAGAGATACAATAATACACACACAGAGACTGAGATTAGACTGTTAAAGGGAGAAATGTTGTAGAAATACAAGCAAAACACTAGTCAGTACCTGGGCCAAGGAGACCTCACTCAAGCTGACAGAGAAAATGCGTCTACACAACACAGTGTCTGTTTATGTGCATTATTTTACCTCTCTTAAGTGTTTGGGAACTCAAAGGAAAAAGAAAAGCGGGTGTAGATCAGCCTGGGACCTAAGAAAAGAGATACAATAATACACACACAGAGACTGAGATTAGACTGTTAAAGGGAGAAATGTTGTAGAAATACAAGCAAAACACTAGTCAGTACCTGGGCCAAGGAGACCTCACTCAAGCTGACAGAGAAAATGCGTCTACACAACACAGTGTCTGTTTATGTGCATTATTTTACCTCTCTTAAATATTTGATTTTTGAAAGGTGTTCTTGCAGTGTTTCCAGTCTTTCAGAAAAGACAGTGGAGCAGAGGGCCAATATTGCTGGAGTGGGTGAGAGAAGACAGTGGTAAGACATGGTGGTCCACCCGGTCTCTGCAAGATGCAAATTCCAAAACCTGTAGTTGGGAAATCAAAAGTCTGGTACCATCAAAAAGAGGGTTCAAATGTCCTGTGAATACAGTTGCTGATACCGGGGTCACGCTTCAAACTAGTTGGTTGAATGTTTTCAGCACAGAATTCAGCCAGACAGCTGCGGCGCCAGCATTGTGATTCACTCAGGTACTCCTGCCCAGGATGCCAGTTAGACAGAATTAGAAATTACTTTTGTTGAAGTGTTGATGCTGTTAGTTCCCTCCAGACTGAGACGGTGTTTGTCAAGGTATCCAACACACAAAAAAACTCCCAAGGGAGATGAGGAATACTGAGTATGGCAGCATTCCCCATCGGGCCCACGTAAAAGGATGGATTTCTTCTTTGTTTTCCTAAGTCACTGTGTTCTAAAATCCAACATGCTCAGAAATATGACTTGAGATGCAGTAGAGGAAGGTGCCAAAATTGTTAAAAATACATACATCTTACCTGCAGCGGCATACAAATATAAGTGCTGCCATGTTATGTTGTCAACACGACAGCAGTCACAACCAGGTAAAAAAAGAGAAAATGATTTTATTGAATTTTTCTTCTAATATATATTTTTTTTCAAAACCACTTTAGAAAAAGAGAAGAAATAAAAAGCAATGACACTTCCACTTGTTTTTTAAAAACTAAGAATTGGATTTTTGACATGTTTCCTCCTGCATTTTCTCCTTCTTTGTCTCAGTGCAATAAAAATAGTGCAGAAACTGTGTTTCTTTCACGTCCTCCTTCCCATTCTCCTCCTTCTGCCTCACCTTTTCCATTTTCAAAGCCTTGCCAACTTCAATAAGTTAGCGGCAGAAGGTGGCATTTCATTTTTCTTTTGTCCCTAACTTTTCCGAAGCTGGAGAAGTTTTGCAAAGTATGTAGGAGAACAGGGAGAAAAGCTTGTCTAAATCCTTTTTTTTTTTTTTTTCCCTTCTTTGAAATTCTCTGTTTGTTTCTTACTTATTTAAAACTGAAGTTTAAAAAAAAAAAAACC